>NW_024882277.1:0-345458 GCF_019059575.1 Amphibalanus amphitrite | reverse complement strand
CCCACTAGGCACTGCATATCCATGTGCCAGAGTTGGGGTGCTGCTGCACGTGCGCACGTGCAGGGGTCGTTTCCAGATCTCGAGAACGGCTGGACCGATGGCGCTCAAATTTGGTACACGGTTAGGGACCAGTTAGTAGGGTGCCGTGCACAAGTCAGTTGGGACCCATTTTGCACGTGCGCACGTGCAGGGTGCCGCTCCCGCGAGAACGGCTGGGCCGATTGTGCTCAAATTTGGCACATCGCTAGAAACCGGTCAGTAGGGTGCCGTGCACAAGTCAGTTTGAGGTACCCCTCGAAATTTCGCACGTGCAAGACTCACCCCCTCGCTCGCTCCGTTAGTCGCCCCAAAAGGCGCTATACTGGTTTTTACATATTATGTCCGTCACAATGTTGTTAACCATCTGTGAAAAAATTGGAGTGGGCCATTCATAACTTTCGCGGCAAACGCCGTTTTCATGCATCAACATCACGCAACCGCGCGTGACCTTGAAAGACAGAGTCAAGACATGCTTGCTTGTGTACACTTTCTGAAATGAATGATTGCTGATTAGTGATATCCCAAACTCTGCGAGAATGGAAATGCATAGTCATCGTAGTCAAGCATTCACGTTCCATAGTAAAAGTGTCTCAGGCAAACGGTATTTTGCGGTGAATTTTGAGCCATGTGGAAATGCATCATGAAGTAAATTCAACGAAAACATTATCACCCATCGATATCTTCACGTCTTTTGATCTTCACTATACGAAAGAGCATACATTTTTTAAAGTATGTATGGGGAATTTCTAGTTAATCCAATAATAAATATGGCAGTTAGAGGCCTGCTAAGAGTAACATGTCGCCGGCTGAGGCGGGCTCGGCCGATGCGGGAAACGCAGCAATCACAATTTTGTGTTTACACGTTCATATTTCAATTGTTTACCAACCGATTTTCAAAATTCTTTCACCATAAGATTGCCTGTACATTTCTTAGTCTTCTCACAAAGGTTGACGCGAATCGAACGTAATCAGCGGTAGGGAGCGCGATGTAAAGACGGAACCGTTCCGTTCCGTCCCGGCACAGTCTACAATTCAGGCGGCGCGTAGCGGTCGGCGCCGGCTGCCGAGTCGCCGCGTCGCTGCGGCGACAGGATGTTCACTTTACACCGCTATTACTAGAACAGTTGTGAACCGATTTTCTTATTGCTTGCACGATTAGATGTCCAATTCAATTCTTGACAGGTAGCCATAATTAATTTCGCATTAATCTTATGAGATATTGGCGAAAAACAGGAGGGGTGGGCGAAATTCGCTCTTCCCCCTCCACTGCGCGTGCTAACATACGTTTGCATATGTACAATTTTCTTCAAAACTTATGAATGGCCCACTCTAATTTTTTCACAGGTTGTTAAGAATATGGTAGGCAATAAAATATATGAAAATGAGCCAAATCGAAGGTGACGTGTTTTTTGCTATTTCAATATTTGTGCTTAAGAACAGAGTTAAGCAAATTTCAAGGTCATATATTTAAGTAGGTGCAATTCTAAACAAATGCTTAAGAAATTACCTAAACAGTAAGGTTTATTTCATTCAAATCAAACAAGTACAACCAAAGTTATGGTCGTTCAAAAATATAAAGATGCAAAATTTTGTAAAAATTTGATGCCCTATATTTAGAAGACCTGTGGTCAGAATGTGCAAAAAACATCAATGTAATGTCCGGGGCCACTCAGGAACTCGCTCACAAATTTATAATGAAATCGCTGATGGTAAGGTGCAAAACAGCCGATTTTTGTTCGATTTGACGTGGAATGCCCCAATTGATGAAGGCCCAAGCACCTAGACAACAATGACGTTACAGAGGAAACCCCTGGCTGCTTCACGGGCGCGCTGGCGCTGCCAGCGCATTCTGTGAGCTAGCGTCAACCTCTGGTAGTGTTGGAGCTATAGGCTTGTTGATGTCTCTATGGAAATCAAAAGTGGCTGGCAAGTGTTGCGAGGCACCACCCTTATTTTTGCACAATAATGGTGTGATAATTGTTGCTGCAAGAAAATATAAGGTGAAATGAAGACGTGAAGTAAAATCAGGTCAGACATTAATATATACCCAAAAATAGCAGTGTATGGAGTAGGGGAGAGTGGGGCAAAGCGGCCACCCGGGGCAAAGCGGCCACCCATCGTTTTAGCCCTTCATAGCTGGCGTCAGTTCCAATTTACGGTTTCCAATTATACTTCTCTTCACGGTCGTTCGAATGAGCCAGACCGGGGTTTCAGGCCCATCACCATTGTTCTGTGAAACACGGAAAAACATTTCTTGCCAGGTTACCAACTATGTTTAACATTTTTAAATGTTATGTTATTTCATAACCGTTTGGAATTTTTATAAGCGTTCTTGTCCATGCATTGCATGGTTATCGTACATGTATTCTACCAATTTTAACGTTTTTTACCCCACTAATAGCTAAGCTGGAATCTTTTTGTCTCGGACAGTATGCGTGGGGCAAAGTGGCCGGGGCAAAGTGGCCACCCCCCAATTGGCCATAAGTTGTTTCCATCTGGATACAAAACATTATTTATATTCAAATGTGTCGTCATGCATTCATCTTGGCCACTTTTCAGTTGCATGAGTTACCAAATAATGCAATTAAATGTTTTTTCATGAAAATCCTTTCTTTGTTTACCTACAGGTGGGATGCTGACAAAGCAAACACCCATCCTCGCTTAAACCTTGTCACCATCAAATACCCTAGTCGTACATGAGGCAACTATTTTGTTTCTCATATCGGGACTTGAGAAGACGCCGGTGGCCGCTTTGCCCCAGGGTATGGGGCAAAGTGGCCAATATGCATAGGGTTAAAGTTTTGTCAATATCTTCCATATGTGAACGCCTTTGGAAATAAAGCGCAGTTGAAATAAAAGGCAACTTAATAGGGATCACATTGGTATAGAAAGAATCTTTCCAAGTTTAAAGATCAAGCGTTGGCATCGTGAGAAGCGTTAGGGTGGCCGCTTTGCCCCACCCTCCCCTACCTATATTCACATTACCAATAATATGATGCACAACAGGCCATAGAAAAACAGGTGAATGTGGAATTGTAACCCAATTTCAATATCAACATGGCACTTGGCATTAACAGTAAAACACAAAGTTTTTGATGTTAAATCAACAGTGAAAACTCCTGAACATAAACAAAATGATCAGAATGTATAATAAGGATAAGAGTATAAATAAAAATCGACGAATCAGCCTATCATCGCCCTTACACATTCACCACTCCCTATTCCACGCACAGATTGTTAACCCCTTGGCTTACCCCGTGTTCGCAGTCTCCCGGACGACGAAGATTCTAAACGCCGTCCGACCAATCACGTTCAAGATCCAGCGGGGCTTGGCCGCGGTTCTCGAACGTCATTGGCCAGATTACGCAGAATCTTCGTCGTCAGCAAAACTTTGAACACGGGGTAATATTTTTCGCTATGGTAACAAAAGCGCCAGAATTGACTACCAGAATTGGATCCGAAGGTCAAATGGGTCACGTGACTGTCAAGTTCAGATGGACAACACCTGATTATTGCTATGTCGTCTGTACTCGGTGGCATTGTGCTGGCAAGGGCTGATGTGTCGCTTGCAGACATGGCTCTATGACCAATGCCTCCCGTATTACGCAATATAAAATGTCCAGTAGCCCCGCCGTGCTCCGTTTGTTCGCATCCCGCGCATCCTACAATATAATTCATAAGCAATACATAGGTCCATGGGTAGGGTGCCGAGTGTTCAGCGAACGGGATAAACCATTTACGCAGTACAAGGCTGTATGGAACGGTATGAACCATATTCGCCGTCAGGGAGGTACGGTGCCGGTATAAACCACACACGTCGTATGTGGCCTGGAATACCTGTCCCGGGGCCTGGGTCGGGTGGCCGGCTGCCTGAGCCGGCCGTCCGCCCCCGGTCCCCTCCGGTTCAGCACGCTTTTCTCGTTACACGGCAGCTCGGCGCCGGTCGGAGCGGACGCTTTTACGCCGATAGCTGTGCCGTGGCGGCGCCTGACGCTGTTCTTTTGTCACGTTTTCAGCGATGCTGCATGTCTTTTCATTGGACATTGGTTCACGATGTAATGTAATGATATCCCGGATATAGCTGATGCGCAGCTCGGCTAAGTCTCGTTCGGGGAAAGGTGGCGTCGTCTTACATGGCAGCTGTGATGCCACTCCGGTACTGTCCCGCTGGCCCCAGTAGTAAACAGGCCGGCAGCCCGCACTGCCGTGTCGGGACGGAGGGTGCCGCCACTGCGCCCAGCCAATTAGCATGGCCATTGGCGGCGGCAGTTGCCACGTCCGATGGCGCGATCAGCTCTGAGACGCAGGCGCGGATACAAGGGGGGGGGCCATGGGGGCCATGGCCCCCCCTTGGCCGATTGTTTTCAAAAATAAAATAAAAAGTTAAAAAGTTAAAAAGCTGAAAAGGGGGCCTCCTGAAAATAAAGTGGCCGAAATCCGATGAGTTTTTTTAAAACCTACCCACTTAGTTATTTCTTAGAAGACTAGCTGAGAAGACTTCTTTGTTAGAAGATTGGTAAAGCTTTTCATAACTTGGAGGTCTCTTATACTCACAGAGATGACCACTTTTACAGGGCCTCCTAACCTGCACAGAGGGCCTCCAAGCCTGCACAGATGTTGAGATATTGCCTGAACAGCTAGATAAGCTCAATAGACGCAGTTTTTTTTGGGGGGGGGGCCCAACAAGTGGGAAGATGGGGCCTCCAACAGGTGGGATTATGGGGGGGGGGCCTCCTGGTTTCTAATGGCCCCTCCCTTGGAGATTTTCTGGATCCGCCCCTGCTGAGACGCGCTGGTCGTCTGTGCGAACGGCCGGCCATCCATAATGCAGGCGCTGAGGGCGCGGAGGCCGCCGTAGGGCCGCCCGGCCCGCCCCTGGTCCGGGCGCACCAGACGTGTGTATCGGGCGCTGCATCTTACCGGTCAGACGGCGGGCCTCTGGACGTGCCGGGGAGCTGTGCTCAGGTCCCGGTGACTGTGAGTGTGCAATGGGATCTGTGCAATGTGCATGGACCTAGTCTTGGGCTAAAACGTCGTCAAGTCAACTTCATCGCTGTCAACAAATACTGGTCGGTTGATCGGTACAATACATGTCACCATCAATCCGCAGTATTTTTTTTTTCTTAATCTGGCTCTTTTTTGTGGACTCGCCTATATTTTGGGCCCCGGTCGGCGGGTTTTGTCCAGCGGCGACTGTTTGGCTCCAGCTGCGAGCCGCGGATAACAGTCCGGTGTTTGGACCTCCATAGGGCCGCCTGTTAACGCGGAGCTCATTTTTAGAGGCGCTGTTAGTTTGGGTTATTCTTAGATTGCAGCGCCGAGCTATGAGTAGCTGGACCGCGGAGATACACAGAGCCTCTACCCCACGGAGGTGGAAAGTCGTTGTGACCCCTGTGTGCGAAAGGTTGGAAGCGATGTGCCCTGTGCGGTGTGCACACTGCCTGCATACTGAGCAACGAGCATTGATCAGTCTTCTGAGCTCTGCACGACCGCCATAACTGCAAGGCACTCCAGCTCGGTATACTGCATAACCTGTATACTGCAGAATCTCTATACTACGGTTACACTACACAGTATCTGTGTAGTGCAGAATCCTTATGTTATAGTGCTCAGTATCTGTATACGGCAGATTTTTGGTGGCGCCGTCCCCCCCCCCCCCCCATACGGCAGATTATACATATATGCTGCAGTACAGAGTATGTATCTGTATTAGATGTCAATCGGATACCAACTTTTTGGTATACCGATACCAAACCGATACCAACTTGGTATTTGGTATTTCAATGCTAAGGCTTTCGGTATTTTGTTGGTATTATGAATCCTGACTAATGAAAGAGGCAGCTAATTTGGTAAAAAGTTGGTATTTTCTCATTTTCCAAAGTTGGTTTGGTTTCGGTATTTTCTCATGGTTTTTGTTGGTATTTGGTTTGGTATCGGTATCACGATTTTCCGTAATTGACATCACTAATCTGTATGCTGCAAATTTTGCAGCTACCTGAAGCCAAAGCCGGTTGTTTTAGCACCAGTTCAGAAACGGAATGAGGATTGCCATGTCGATAATGAGGAGGAAAAGCTTTTAATTTTTCCTCAATCTCCTACCTTACTAGCTGAAATGCTCGTTTTCCGACAAAATTTCAAACATTCTAAATGCAATTTATAATCCGAAGGGATCCAACTTTATCATTTCTTAGTGCAGAGTCCCATTCCACAGCCAGCGAGTAATGCATGTAGTTATTAGCACCATGCCGGCCGCCAGGCGGCGAACGGCCGCAGCGTCATTGTCCATGGCCGGCCCTCCCCCTCCCCCCCCGTTACTGATCGGCCGGGGGGGGGGGGGCTGGGTCGGTAGCGCTGGCTGCCGGTGGCCGCCGAGGGCCGGGGAGTGTAGGTTAGGTAGCGCCGGCTGCCGGTCCGCCGGCCGTGTGCCCCCGCCGTGAGCGCCGAGCGTCACGGTGACGGCCGCCGGGCCGGGCGCGTGACGACGCGCCTCGCCTCCCACCATTGTAGGCCGACATCGATTGGCGTCCGCCCTGTTACCGTCCGGCAGGCGGCGGCGGCGGCGGCGTGGAGGCTAGGTCAGTGTCGGCCCGGCGCCAGCCGAGCGGCCCGGCCGGCCGGCGCGTCGATAGGGCCGTCCACCCACCGGCGGCCAGTGGCCCGCGGTCCTCCGCCGGCGCGGCGGCCGGCCGGTCGATGGGTTATGGCGCAGAGCGCTAAAATTGGCGTGGCCGGCGATTCGCCGCCCGACCATGTCCCGCCTGCTAATGTCGAGAGTCTGCTGAGATACTCGGGTAGAACGGCCCGGAGATGACCCCGAACAGGGCGGCTCCGGTCGATTCGTGTTGTGTGTTGGGATTAGCAGAGTGACTGTGTCTCTGTAACGTAACAAGTCTGAAGGCAGCGTGCCGGGATGAATAGAAACGTGCTCAACTTTTTTTTATTTTTTGGATGACCAGGCTCGTGTGCTTTCATCTCGATATGCGGGAATAACTTGTTGATAACCATCGCGGGAAAAGTATATCATATCGAGTTACGATACGCCGTCGTGTGGTGATAGACTGCAGTGACATATGACACCCGGCTGATACAGATCACATATGCTATGACCACGGATGGGCCATGGGTAGGTCGGAAAGGACCTATGTGACGAGCGATAGAGCTCGGGACCGACCGTGACGATCTGGCCAGGTCACCGACTGTCACGCTCAACTAGGTTGGCCGGACGCTTGCTACGTGTGTGAGTTGGTGTTCGCAACGCCTCGGTCGCCAGGACGACGTGTGAGCGTCGCCCCGTTATTCGGCGGCGGGCCAGGTCAGGCCGTGCGCGGCGCGTCGTAACTCCGTGCGGGTCGGGCAGACGCTGGGACGCCGGCCGCTGTTGCCACCCGCGCTGGCCGCGTTACGCCGCTGCCGCGGGCACTGCCGGTGTGCCGTTCGCCGCGCCGGTGTGCCGCCCCGCCCCGCCCCGCCCCGCCCACTTCCCACGCCGTCCGCGCGCGGCGCGAGCTCGGCGTACCGACTGACCGGGCGTGTCCGTTACCGCCGCTGTTTTAACCGGGCCCGTGCCCGCCGACTCTGGGCCTGGGACGTCATGGGCTTCGGGCACATAAATTAATTGAAGGAATAGCTTATTGGTGCCACTTTCAATCGCAGATAATCCTCAACTGGAAAGTTGCCACGACTCGGCCCTGGCTACTACCACTAAACTTCCTGAGTCATCTGGCTGCGTGCTTGACATAACCCTGTCCCCACAGCAAACCTAGTATATATTAGTTCAAGCATTCTTTTGTGTCGCCCTTTTTACTCTTGACGAGTTTCAAGATCGTTTCCAGGCTAACTTGATTTGGCCATGTCATTGCTCAAAACCGTTCACGTATATTTCGGGATGTGATACCCTAACCATAGACTGCTGCATACCTTAGGGTATTAAGTGGTCTATGCCCTAACGTAACAAAATTGATCCGACTCCCTGAATCCAATGGATGTTTTTCGATGGCTGTTCCCCTGCTGTCAAAGTGAAAAACGCTTGTCATAGGTGACATTGGATGAAGAGACTGGTTCCTCTCAGGTGCTGGTTTCTCAGACCGCGCGGCGGAGGGGCTGGCTGCTGGGGAGAGGGCGTGGCGGGTTCACACGGGCCTGTTGAGGCCGGGCTGGGCCGGGCGGCAGCCGGGGACGGTGTACCGCGGGGCTCCGGCTCGGCCGGCAGGCGGCACACCACATTCTGTATTCTGTATTTGCATTAACCGACTACAGGCCTTGCAGCCCATTTACAGTGGCAGTCAATTTAAACTAGGTAACACAACACAACACATGCACACAACGATGACAACACATTACATGTACGTTCCCTGAGAACGAGCAAACTCACGGATGTCCGATAAAACGGAGCACGATGATGCCAACATGTCAGCGGTGGGTGTATGTTGCAAGAAGCGGTTACATAGCACAGGGATACGGACAGTGAACCCTGACTTCACAGTGTTCACGCGACCGAAAGGTACGTGGAACAGCCCTGTCTGTCGAGAGCGTCTGTTGGGGACTGCTAGTCCGAAGATTGCCATCAGGTAAGGGCAGTCAATCCTATTGCGATACACATTGATTAGAAATGAAAGATCGGTCTGTACAAAGCGGGACTTAATCGAGCACAAACCAAAGCGGTTCAGGAGACACACGTAATCAAGACTGGAGCCGTCTCCGTCGGAGTTTGATGCCAGCCACATCAAAAAACGATGCTGCATTCGCTCGAGCCGCACAAGATGGGTCTTTGCTGCACCGCTCCAGACAACGCTGCCGTACTCAGCAATTGAGCGGACGTGAGCTTTGTAGGCGGCAAGCAGCGCAGTTCGATTGAATTTGACCCGCCGGGGACATCGAGGCAACTGTACACTGCGCATTATTAGGCCTAACATCTTGTTACATTTCCGTATGGTGGCATCAACATGCTGCGAAAACGTAAGCCTAGCGTCCAAAAGGATGCCTAAATCGCGCACCTCCTGACAACGATTAAGCACATGACCATTAACTCTGTATGTCGACTGAATGGGAGTTGTCCTAAGGGTGAAAGTGATCGTTTGACATTTAACCGGATTGAGTTTTAGTTTCCATGTTTTACACCAGTCGTGAAGCTTGTCTAAGTCCGCCTGAAGTAAAGCAACATCATCATCGGACCCCACTCGGTGAAACAGCTTGACATCATCTGCATATAACAGGCAGCCAGTCTCCATACACTTCGGGATGTCAGCAACAAAGCACGCGAACAACAAAGGTCCCAAAATGCTGCCTTCGGGCACGCCTGACTGCACAGCAGTCCACGCCGAATGCTTGCCGTTCAATACAACGCGCTGCATGCGATCGCTGAGATAGGATGTAAGCCAGGAGTGAGCAGTGCCAGTGATGTGAAAGGATGAGCGGAGTTTATGAAGAAGTAGGACATGGTTTACAGACGTGAAGGCGGACGAAAAGTCGGTGTAAATGGCGTCTGTCTGTTTACCTTTGGAAATGGAAGACCAGCAGTGATCAAGGAAGCAGGACAGGTTAGTGACACATGAGCGGCCTGGCAGGAATCCATGCTGGTTGGCGGGGATGGCAGGAAGACAGACCGGCAGGAGGTTCTCCAAAACTACCTTCTCTAGGACTTTTGAGCAAATTGAGAGCAAGGAAACGGGTCGGTAATTGTCAGGGATTTTCTTGGAACCTTTCTTATGAATGCTAACAACATTAGCCTGTCTCCAATAGGATGGGAAGTACCCACAAGAAACAGACATCTCACAAATGATTTCAAGTGGGACGGCTACCTCATCAGCACATTCACGCAGAATGCGAGCGCTAAGGCCGTCTGGGCCACAGGCCTTGTGCGGGGACAGCTCCCGCAGTAACTGAGCGACCCGGCCTCGCGGCACAGTGAAGCGGTCTGTTCCAGGGGCACCGAGCACCGGCGCCACCGGCAGTGCATCAACCGCCGGGTCGCAAAACTTACGGGCAAAACAAGCGTTCAAACAGTTCGCACGCTCGCCATCTCCCCGATATACACGACCGTCACATTCCAAGACAGGAGACACTTGTGCTGATGACTTAACTGCTTTGACAAACGACCAGTAACGTTTAGGATTGTCTTTAAAGTCATCAACAAGACTCAATAGATACTGACGGTATTTCACGGCTACCAGCGATTTAAACTCTGCCCTAGCGGCAGAAAACCGATGAACATTTTCCAAGGATGGATTTGTTTTTTTACGGCGAAAGGCTTGCTCCTTTTCACGAAGGAGATCCCTTACTGACCTGTCAAACCAAGGCGGACACTTTGTTTTCAGTTCTACAGTAGGGATGTGATCGGAAATGGTAGCCAGAACAAAATCGTAGAACATCGAAACATGGCTTTGTGTTAGTGTGGACTGCCCGGAGCGGCGACTGAGGCACAGGGGACTCCATGGCAGGCGGTCCGCCGCCGGAGCACGGGAATCTGGCGCTGTCCTGGGGACACGGAGCCCCATGGCTCGGCGGCCTCCCGGCGCTGTGGCCGGGACCGGAGACTGGCTCGGTCAGGAGCTGCGGCCCGCCCGCCGTCCGGGAGGCGACTGGCCCGGTCGGTACTCGGGCGGCCGCGCCGGGCCGCGCCGGGCCGCCGTCGGTCGGACTCGGACCGACTCCGCAGCCCGCTGCCCGCCGACCAAGGCCAAACAGTGCACGGCCGGCCGGCCAGTGTCGAATGACGCCGGCCGCATCGGAGTTGCGAGCGGCGAGCGGCCGGCTGGGCCGACATGGGGCGACACCCTCCCGGGTGGTGGTGACCAGGGGCGGGCTACGTGGCAGGGGGGGGGGGGGCTACAATGCTGCTGAGATTGTGGAGATCATCACTGTCTGGGAGGGGGAGATAACGATTCAGTGGTGTTTTCTGTAAGATGTCCTATAAGTCTACCAGCAAAGACGTTGCAGAAAATGAAGGCAATATTTGCCGGCGCATATCATCTGAAAAGAAATTTAACCAAAGTCTGAGATGAAAAGTCGTGCTTCAAAACACATCCAAGCTGTATTACACTTCTCGGGAGACTGGCTTTCATCTCATTTCTCGTCTGCTGGCGCCCCAGGTGCCGCCTATGAGCGGTCTGTTAGTTCAGCGATGGGATGTGCAAACTCGGCGCCGTGTGGATAGTGGAGCTGGGCCCAGGTGGACCGTGGAACTGGCTCCGTGTGGGCAGTGGACCGCCGGCCTAGTGGACAGTGGAAGGTGGGGCGAACAGTGGAGTGTCCGCCATGTGGACAATGGACAGCCGTTGGCCGTGTGGACAGTGGACAGCCGTGTGCCGATGGGGAAACTCAGCCGGCTGGCTGGCAGTGTGCCAGTGCAGGGAGTCGCCGCCCAGCCGGTCTGCCGCCGCGCCGCGCCGCGCCGGTGTGACTCGACCCCGTCTGGCCGCTCGGTACTGCGCCGTCACCCTACAATCGGCCACCGCGACAGGAGGAGGCCGCGGCTTAGCCGCAGCTCGGCAGCCACGGCGCACCAGCCGGCCCGGCGCGGCGGGGGCCGCGGCCTGCTGGCTCACGGGGCGGCGGTCAGGTGGCCCCTCCCGACTGAAAAGAGTGGGAGGGGCCCCGCCAGACTGACCCACTCCCTTCTGACGCACTGATGCCTGCCTACCTCCCCTACTGACGGGACGATGTAACCGCCCTCCCTACGGACCTTCGCCACGGATACCGTGTGGCATGTACCCAATGACCTCCGGACACCGCAGCTGATCCCTTCACGGTGTCACGTGTCGCCGCCCCGGTAATCTATGAACGCTGTGCAGAAGATAGTGTTGTGCTTAATTTGTGTGGGTGCATCCCTCGAGGAAGAGTTGTCACTTGTCAGAAGTTGGCAGTTAACGAACATATCCCTGGGTTCATGGATGGCGCTACATGGTTTCACACCTGTAATATGAGATATTGTTATTAGGGATGGGGTCTTATGTTCGGCTCCGCTCCTGTCTGTCTGCCGTCTGCCGGCGTCCTTAGTCTCGGTGTGCTCCGCACCTGTCTGTCATCTGTCGGCGCCACCCCCCCCCCCCCCCCCAGTCTGTGTTCTGATTGCAGATGTGGATAGGACGCCGTTGACTGATCCCCGCGCTGACCATTGCTCCCCGTGTCTGACACCTCTGCTCCTCCTGTGCCGGCAGGCGGGCGGCGAGGGCGGCGGCGGCGGCGGCGACGGCTCCGGGGAGCTGGCCGCCTCCTCGGTGCTCATCCGACAGTGGGCCGAGAAGCTGATCGGTGAAAAGTTCGAGACGCTCTCTCAGCTCAGCAGCTACCTGGTCAAGAAGAACTACGTGAGCGGTCCGACGCCACTGGGCATGGCCGCCGCGGCAGCCAACGTGATCAAAGGTGGGCGGCGGCGGCCTTGTGGCGCGGACTGCGGGCCGGCCGGCCGGATTAAAGGAAATAGTTCACATTTTAACATGGGTTTTGAACTGGAATAGCAGTTCCGTAGCTTGGGCTGAGACGAGCATAAATCAGGAGCTTTTACAGCCCAACGATCACCCTAGGCAAAGATATTCTATTTTTCGTCCCGAAAAATGTGTCTTGCGTTGAGGATGTGTGCCTTGCATATATTCGCATCCAGTATGAAACGAGCATGGGTCCCGAAAATTCTTCAGAAACTAGAGAAATTATCTACGAGAACTCTAGAGAAATTCGCTCCAGTGAGGCGCTCCAGTAACAAAAGCACGAGCAGATCGCCCAAATGCCGGTGGCAGCGATAATTTCTCTAGTTTAAGAATTTTCGGGACCCATGCTCTTTTCATACTGGATCGCGTGTGCCTTACAGAAACTGAAAAGTTCTTCCTATATCAAAAATATAGAAAATAATCTTTTGTTGTAAAAAGGTTTTATTTTCTTTGCTGATCATTTTGAACATAAAAAATCACAAATCCATTGCAAAAAAATAATTTCGTGAAAGTGAACTATTTCCTTTAACGCTGGTCGGCCGGCCGGCCGCGGTGACCCGGCGCCGTGCATCATGTCGTATCGCCGCACATCGGTGGTGAGCCGACAGCGGCCGCAGGTTCTCCGCAGCGTCCCCGGCGACCCGACCGCTCTCCTTTCCCGACACGGACCATCTGTCAGCCGCGCTCAAATGAGCTCTTTATTCTCTGCTGCAGATCAGACCAAGAACGCTAAGTTTTATTCTAGAATATTCTTTATTCTAAGTTTTATTCTAGAATAGAACGTAGTCTGGTTTCAAATGCCTAATTGCGTCGTTGGCATCAATCTGTACCCTATGGTATGTTCTGCTGACCATATTCAGTCTCTTATCCGACCATTACCAATGAACGCTGGTCATCTTTGTCAGGAACCAAAATGTCCGCCGAAACGGCTCGAACCGGTTAGCTCCGATCGCCGCCGGCTACCTTGCCAGCGGCCCCGGGCTCTCCGACCTGGGCTGCCGAGGCGGACCTTGGACACACTGTAACCTGGGCTGTCCGACCCGAGCTGCTGGGCGGCGTTTTGTGACACACTGTGTTGTTTTGTTCCAGACTTGCCGTCAGGCTGTTTGCCGCCTGTAAATAGGCATAGGGAGACACAGCTCCAGCTTCAAAGAAAACTGCAGGAGAAGGAACTTTTTCGAGAACAGAAGAAGAAAATACAGGTATGCACAATACTTTTTCATACTTTATTTACAGGAAGTCTTTACTTGTTCTCTTTTGTCTAGACTCCGCTGTTTGAAGTTAAATTGAATGCAACTGGCATTGTCATTGTTTTGGTAACTTCAAATACGGCAGGAAGTTGTCCCAGTGTGCGGTTTGTTTGGTGAAGCCGGCAGTTTTACCGCTGAGCTGAGGCCCTGTATAGTGGCACCGGTGATTGCCTCATTGTGATTGGCCCAGGTGCCAGTCAGTCGTGTTATATAAGGCCGGAGGCAAGTTCGCAGATAGGATCCAACATATTTGGAGTTGTCAGTCCAATTTCCTGACTAGTTACCGAAACTCTCCGGCGGATATTGAGTTTTGTATCCTCCTTCGTCACGTTCACAAGATTTAAATCAGGGCTACACAGACAGCCCTCTGAATGATGTTACACCTTGATGAGTCCTTCGATTTGACTTATTTGATGATCTTTGTGGGCGGCGATGAAGTTTTATTTCGCTTTCAGCGTACGATCTGGCTGGCTTTTTATTCAACACCTACATCTTGTCCGTTACCGAGTTGCAACAGTTACGTAAGGTCCTTAGCGCTACCTGCATTTTATCATCAAAACTGGCTAATTTAACGTTAGTTTTCGCTGAAACTGCGTCATGTTCCTGCGTAGATCATTGGCCTTTAATCTGTAATATATCAGCGTTATGGGTACGGCTTAACGGCTGATCTTTCCGTCAGTAACGAGTTGAGGCCGCCGCGCCGTCCGGTTTGGAGCCACAGCCCCTACCCTCCCCTCCCCATACACGACTGGCAATGTCACGGGCGAGTCCAGGGTTGTCGCGCGCTGCTTTGGCTCGGGTTTGGCGCCGGACTGATATATCTGGTAGTGACTTGTGTCTGTCGTTGGTGGGTACGGTGTCAGTGTGTTCCGCGACTGCCGTGGTCGCCTGCCGCTGTGCTCCTGTGTTCGGTGCCGGGGCCTCCAGGCTCACCCGACGGAGGCGGCACAGACAGCCGATCTGGGCTCTGTTCGCTCTGCTGTCTGACCGGCGTCGTTGGAATGTGTCTGGTCTGTCTGTCCTGCTGTGTGTCTGCTGTCCGGCTTGCTATATGTCTGGTCTGTCCGGCCTGCTATATGTCTGGTCTGTCCGGCCTGCTATATGTCTGGTCTGTCCGGCCTGTCCCATGTCTAGTCTGTCTGGCCTATCCCAGTGTGCGCCCCTGTCTGCTCCGTTGGACTGCATCGCCCGACTGTTTGTGTGTGGCGTTCTGTGCTCCGGTGGCCGCTGTCAGTCTGCTGTTGGTCTGTGCTGCTGTCCCTCTGTGCCAGGCTGGTAATACACTGTATCAGCCGTGATTTGTGCCGGCCATGACTCCGCCTTCCCTCCCCAGTCCGCCCACGACCATCATCGGCCGAGTCTGCGCACGTCCAGTGTGCGGCCCGAGCCGAGAATGTGTGAATAAATAAACAGGCGGCCTGCAGCGGGGGCGGCGCGGCCGGCTCTGACATTGGCCGCGGCCGCCCGCGCGCTGTGGGCCGCCGCCGCTACACGCGCACCGGGCAGTGCCATTGTTCCATCCGCGCATTAGGGCTCAGTTGTGACCTGACCTAACTCGGCGGATCAAACCACCACTGGTGCACGCGATATAATTGACCTGGCTACCCGTCTTAGACGAACGGCACCGCCCTTCTAGAAGCACCGAGTGCTAGTGAAAACACAGACCAGCCGTAAACAAATGTCATGTTAGATAACATGCGTTCTGGCCAGGCCACTCCAGCTGTGTCGTAATAGAGGCAGCTAAAACAACACATGTCTTGGTGCACCAACGCCCAAATATCACTGCGCAAATCTTCCACTGGGTGATCCGCGGACTTCTCGGCTCCTCATACCACTACCTCTCGGCTGCTGTTGTTTCCCTGACTGGCGTGCACTGCACTGGATGACCCTCCCTGCCTTGTCCCGTTGGCTGTGTCTGTGAAGCCGTGGTCCTTACGCCAGCTACCTGGTGCCGCCCTGTGCCGCCCCTCGTCCGTCTGACAGCCCTCCTCTGTCCCCTCTATCCACAGGACGCCGACGGCAAGGGTGATAAGGTGGGCGCGCGCGGGCGGAAGCGCAAGAAGGGCCTGGGTGACGACAAGCCGGACGGCACGGAGGACCTTTCGATGGACTCTGCCGGCTACAGCGAGCCGCCCGGCTACGGCGACCACTACGGCGGCGGCTGGCTGGAGCCGCGGCCGCCCGCCGACGCGTTCGGCGGCGGCGGCGGTGGCGGCGCGCCGGCCGGACCGCCGCCCAACGCCATGGACCAGGAGCGGCCCGAGTACGCGCCGCTCTCCGAGGCCGCCTGCGTCAACATGTCGGCCATGAGCGGCGGCGGCCCGGTGCAGAGCTCGGCGGCCAGCGGCCACTCGCACTGCGCCGTCATCACCAGCGCTGCGCACGAGCCGGGCGCGCACACCACCTTCGTGCAGCCGGCCGGGCCGCGGCACAACGGCTACCAGCCGCCGCCGCCGCCGCCCCCGCCGCCGCCGCCGCCACTGCCGCCGCCACCACCGCCGCCGCCGCCCCACTCCAAGTTCAAGCTGAAGTACGAGTCGGGCGAGTACGACGCGCGCTCGTCGTGCTCGGGAGGCGCCGAGCCGCCGCACCACCGCGAGTACGGCGACGCCATGGCCGCGCAGGATAACGAGGAGGAGCTGATGCAGTACTTCAACAACAAGGACCACCACCACCAGGAGGAGGAGCTGTCGCAGCTGCGCATGCTGCTCGAGCAGAATCTGCCCGGCAGCAAGGAGACTCAGAAGGTGGAGAAGCCGGCCGGACCGTTCCCGGGCGCGCAGGGCCAAAACGGCGCCGCCAACTCCGTGGCCATGCGGCGGCGGGTCAGCTTCCAGCCGAGTCTGTCGGCGCCGGACGGCCTGGCCGGACCGCCGGCCGGCATGGTGCCGCCCAGTCCCAACACGCGGCGGCGCTTTTTCAACTTCCAGCCGATCGGGCACGACCCGCCGCCGCCGCCGCCGCCGCCCGGCCTCGGCATCGCCGAGTCGCCGTTCGTGTCTCCGCACAGCACGCCGATCCCGCTGTCGCGGTCCCGGCACAACTCGGGCCAGCTGCCGGCGCCGTACCTGGTGCGCGGCCCCGGCACCGGCACCATCACGCCCTTCTCGGCCATCTCGGAGCTCTCGCGGTGCGCCACCATCGGCTCGGAGAACTCCACGCCGTTCCTGTCGCCGCAGTCCACCCCGGTGCCGTTCGCCCGGTCGCGGCACAACTCGAGCCAGCAGACGTGCCGGTTCCCGCAGTCGCGCTCGCGGCACTCGTCGGGCGCCACGCCCATGTCGGCGGTCGGCTGCCGCCAGCCGCAGCCACTCTACGCGCCCATGAACCCCAACCCGTACTCGCCCATGTCGACGCTGGCGCCCAGCTCGCCGCACATGTCCGTCGACGAGTCGGGCATCCAGACGTCCAACTTCCCGACGCCGGACGGCACGCCCTCGGTCCGCTCGCGCCACTCGTCCTCTGGCTCGGGCATCTCGCCCATCTCGGCGCCCGTGTCGCCGACCAGCGCGGCGCTGGTGGACAGCCGCGCCGGCTACAGCGACCTGCGCCGGCGGCACCAGTCGGCCGGCGCCACCGTCCACTACCGGCCGCCGCCGCGGCCCGCCGACACGCGCTTCGACCAGCTCGGCTTCGAGATGTCCGGTCTGACCGAGGGTATGGACACGGGCGGCGGCGGCGGCCAGCTGGGCCTGCAGCGGTCGCAGAGCGTGCCGCCCACCTCGATGGCGGTGGGCGGCGCACCCGGCGCCGACGGCGGCTACGTGTTCCGCGCGCCGCCGGCCGCCATCGCCGGCGCCCACTCGGGCCACGGCCTGGTGGCGCCGCTGGCGCTCGAGTACGGCGGCGCCATGGACGGTGGCTTCAGCGCGCCGCCCGCCTCCTGTCCGCCGCCGCCGGCCTCCTGCTCGTCCAACATGACGCTGGCCGAGCTCAACACGTCGCTGCAGCGGCCGACGGTGTCGTGCGCCGCCGGCCGCGACCCGATGGCCGGCGGCGGCGGCGTGCAGGAGCCGCCGCCGCCCAGCGTGGACGCCGACCTCGGCGAGACGCTGCAGGCGCTCAGCGAGTGCGACGACTTCTCGCGGCTGATGATGGAGGTGCCGGAGAACGAGTAGGCGGCGCGGTGACGTACCTCAGGCGGGCGCAGTCACACACCCACACAGACACACAGACAGACAGACTGACTGGGGGGAGTCCGAGCGGGCCGGCGGGGAGGGGTGCGGGACCGACACACACATATTCTACACACAGTCTGATACGGCTGAGCTGTCCGCTGCTCCATATGCTCGGCTTTGCCTCAAGCGCATGACTCTTTAATATCGTCCACGTCTCGTTTATCTTTATACCCAGATACATAGTTGGGTATTTTCCGCTTTTAATCAGACATTTGATACACGTCACATCATCCGAGTTCGGACACTGTTTCCATCGCGCCGCGCCATGTGATGTCCGTCGGAGGGGTGCGTCCCGCCGGCAGTCTCTGGGTCGGGCGCCGGCCTGCCGCGGGCAGACGGACGGACGGGGTGGCTCGACCCCGACCCCGGGGCGCGGAGCTCGTACACCGTGTGTGCGCGGCCGCCCGGCGGGGCTCTGCCGTCCCCCGGCTCCAGTCGCTACGTCTCGCTCGGCTAGAGGCTAGTTTTTACCGTTTAAGCTGGGACTGACTGAGAGCGAAGGCTTGCTGATGTTGTGCGCCGTGAGGTGTCGCTTTTGTCGTGGTTTCGTCGTGTGTGATTTGCTATGGTGCTGAACGATTTACGCGTAAAAACTGCCCGCGGGTGGCATCATGTCAGAGAAATAGATATATTTTACCGAGGCGGGTGCGTAGCTAGATGTGAACGGCAGTGAGAGGAAAAGTACCTGAAAACTTCAATATATCTCTGAGATTGGCGCGCGCGCGCGCGCGCGCGCGCGCTGGGCTGACGGGGTAGAGCGGCCGGAGAATGGAGAGAGGAGCGGCGATCAGTACAAACTCGTGTCGGCGCTGGGTGCAATGGGCGGCGGGCGGCCGTCCGTCCCGGCCGCGCTGCGCCGTGATCGGGACGGCCGGCCGGGCGGTGGCGCGGCCGCCGCCCCGGTCCGCTCGTCGATGTTGATTGTGCGCCACCTCTGGCCGTGATGGGTTGGCGGCTGACCGGCGCTCGTTGTTTGTGTTGGTGTGGGCGGCGGGCGGCCCGCTGCCCGGCCCTGTCCAGCCTCCGTGTGCTTGGTCCGGCCGACGGTATGCTCGGTTATTTTTGCCAGTCCCCGGCTTTTGGGCGTTGCGTTGCGGCCGTCTCGGTGGCTCGTGTCTGTGTTACCTGCCGGTGATTTGTCGTGATGTCCGCGGGTGCGCTCCCGGCGCTGCCGCCGGGCGCCCCTGCAGTAGCGTAGCATTCGCTTTAAGGTGATTTAGACTTACAGTGGCTGGCGGGCGGCGCCGGGCCGCTGGCCGCCGCGGCAGTGACCCGCTAATCAAACGGTGCCGAGCGGCCGCTGGCTCTCGCACGGGGCATTGTGGGCGCGCCGTGCCGCGCGGCTCCGGGCCGTGGCCGCGGATACAAATTCTATATTTTATGTTTACGATCGGTAGAGGTGGGTGGGTGCCCGGCCGCCGCCAGCTGCCAGCCACAGTTCAAACGGACGCCGTCTGTAGTTCTGGGTGTAGCGGCGGCCGATCTATGGTGCTGTGTGCGGCGGCGCGGGACCGGCAGCCGCGCCGACAGTTGTTGATCATGCCTATCGAAGAGGGTCGCTACCTGCGCACGATTGAGACGAACTTCTGCCAAATGCAGGCTCTTTTGCGTTGTTTGTTCGTTTTAAAATGCCAACAATACACAATAAAGCAAGCCTAATCACAGTGGTGTTGTGAGTTCGTCGCCGTAGTTGCCGTGCATTGTTCGCGCTGAGGGGACAATCATCCGGGATGTAGACTTCGCACTAATCGTGTGGTGTCGGCAGGCAGATAAACACTGTCGTAAGCAAATCACGTTATATGTATTATGACTGGCGACAAGCATCTACATTGTGTTCGTAAAAAAAAAATCGTAACAACCAAAATGCCACTGTTACAAATGCCTATTGTTACAGTCTTAGAGAGCTGCTGGTAAGGAAACATTTGCAGAAAATACTAGTCGAAGTTTCACCTCAACAAAACACTAATCCTAACAAAAACTTTCAACGGAGAGTAATGCCCACCATAACAGAATGCCACGGCACCGCCCTCTTACGATTCACAAATCGGACACTCTCAACAAAACATTCTCATAACTAACAGCACCAGCGTATTCTTCAATGACGTGGAAGTTTCCTGACCCTATCAATCGCCGCTCACATTTACTCGTCAGCTACACTCGCATCAATACTGGTTAACGGTGTCATTAGATGCCAGTCCACTACTAGAGTTGTGGTGCTGACCTCTGTGCAGCCGCCTCCCGCGACTCCCGCTCGCCCCACCCGCTCACCAGCAGTGGCAGTGGGACGGCGGACAGAAGGGCGGGTTCTTCATCAGACAGTTGGAGGTGCACCACTGGCTCATGCCGGGCACCCAGCGCCAGGCGCCGGTAGCCTCACACGCGCTCACCAAGGCGCCGGGCCGGGCCGGGACCGGCGTCACGGACGGCCGCCGGCTGGTCGTTGTGGTCGGGCGCTCCGTGGTGGTCGGCGGCGGCGGTTGGGAGGTCGAGGGACGGGCCGTGGTGCTTGAACTGGCCGCCGGAGGCGCGGTGGAGGGCTGCGGCGCCGGCCCGAGGACAGGGATGGGCTGCACGTGGCCGACGGGCTTGGTGAGGACGTTGGAGCCGAGGTCGGAGGACGGGGACGGCATGGGCTGCGCCAGGCCGTCCGGCTTCATCGGCGCCATGGTGCTCGGCGTCTGCCGGTCGGGGGGAGGGCCCTGGTCGTCGGTCGGCCGGTGGGGACCCTGCCCCGCCGGCAGGACGGGGATCGGCTGAATGTCTCCCGTGGGTTTGGTCTGGACCGGGTAGCCCGGCTCCGCAGGTAGCACCGAGATCGGCTTCACGTCTCCAGTCGGTTTAGTCTGGACCGGCCGGTCGGACTCGGCGGGCAGCACAGGGATCGGTTTCATCTCTCCGATGGGTTTGGTCTGAACCGGCCGGTCGGGCTCGGCGGGCAGCACAGGTACCGGCTGCACATCGCCGATCGGTTTGGACTGGACGGGATGGCCCGTCTCGGGAGGACGGACGATGATCGGCTCGACGTCCCCGATGGGCTTACTCTGCACCGGGTGCCCGGTCTCCCCCAGGACGGGTATCGGCTGGAGATCGCCGGTCGGCTTGGTCTGAACCGGGTGGCCGGGTTCTTTCTGAAGGGACTGGATCGGTTCTTCACCATCTGTTGGTTGTACACCTAGCTCTGGGCTATCAGAACCGTCCTCCGGTGTCAGCTCGTTCGATTCAGCTGGTTTCGGGAGTCCTGTCGGGGGCCGCGGAGTTGGGTAAACTGCCGGACCGGCCATGGGGTATCCTCCAAACGATCCTCCGGGCCTGGGGTATCCTCCAGGGGATCCTCCGGGACTCGGGTACCCTCCGAACGATCCTCCGGGCCTGGGGTATCCTCCAAACGATCCTCCGGGACTAGGGTACCCACCGATGGATCCACCAGGCCTAGGGTATCCTTGGACGGATCCACCTGGACTGGGGTATCCACCGAATGATGCTCCTGGACTGGGGTATCCTCCGACTGACCCTCCAGGATTTGGATATCCTCCGACCGTTCCTCCAGACCCGGGATAGCCTCCGAGCGAGCCGCCGAGGCCGGGGTAGACGCCGCCGGTGGCCCCGTGTCCCGGGCGGCCGGTGCCGGGTCGGGCCGGCCGCTGGGCGGTGACGGTGACAGTCAGGGTGGCCGTGGGCCGGGGCTCGGGGACGGCCGGCGCCGGGCCCATGCCGCCGGCCGCCGCCGACTCGATAGTGAGCGTGGCGCCGGGCCGGTGCACGCCCGCCATGGTCGGCGTCGGGCCGGCGATGATGGTGACCTGCGGCGGGCCGGGCCGGGGTCGCGGCGGCCAGCCGGCCGGCGACGGACGCGACCACACGATGGAAGTCACCATCACGGGCGCCGCGCTGGCCGAGGGGCGCACGGTGACCGCGGTCGACCCCGGTCGGATGGCCGTGACCGGTCCGTAGGGGCCCGTCACCACGACTGTCTCAAACGTCAGCCAGCTGGTGACCTGCGGCCGCACCGGCCGGGACGGGGTCACCACCGGGGACGGAACGGTCAGGGTGGCGCTGGGGTGGACTGAGGTGACCGAAGGACTCAGGGTAGCCCCGGTAATGAATGAAGTAACGGACGGTTTCTGTGTCGCCCCGGTAATGAATGAAGTAACGGACGGTTTCTGTGTCGCCCCGGTAATGAACGAAGTAACGGACGGCTTCAGTGTCGCTCCAGTAATGAAAGAAGTAACTGACGGCTTCAGTGTCGCTCCAGTAATGAATGAGGTAACAGAAGGTCTTAGTGTCGCCCCAGTAATGAATGAAATAGACGGTGTCAGCGTCGCTCCAGTAATGAACGAAGTAAAGGATGGCTTCAGTGTCGCCCCAGTAATAAATGAAGTAACGGACGGTTTCAGTGTCGCTCCAGTAATGAATGATGTAACAGAAGGTCTTAGTGTCGCCCCAGTAATGAATGATATAGACGGTTTCAGTGTCGCTCCAGTAATGAACGAAGTAAGGGATGGCTGCAGTGTCGCTCCAGTAATAAACGGTGTAACGGACGGTTTCAGTGTCGCCCCGGTTATAAAAGAAGTAACGGACGGTTTCAGTGTTGCTCCAGTGATGAACGTTAAAGACGGTTTTAGTGTCGCTCCAGTAATAAACGATAAAGACGGTTTCAGCGTCACGCCAGTAACGAATGAAGTAACTGACGGTGTCAGTGTCGCTCCAGTAATGAATGAAGTAGCGGACGGTTTCAGTGTCGCTCCAGTAATAAATGATATAGATGGTGTCAGTGTCGCTCCTGTAATGAATGAAGTGAGGGATGGTTTCAGTGTCGCTCCAGTAATGAACGATATAGACGGCTTCAGCGTTGCTCCAGTAAGGAATGAAGTAACGGACGGTTTCAGTGTCGCTCCTGTAATGAATGAAGTTAGAGACGGTTTCAGTGTCGCCCCAGTAATGAACGATATTGAAGGCCAAAGAGTAGCTCCAGTTAGGATTGATGTAATCACGGGCTCCAGCGTCGCTCCAGTAATAAAAGATATTGACGGCCGAAGTGTGGCCCCAGTAATGAATGGGTAAATGGACGGCCTAAATGTCCCTCCAATCGTGAAGGACGTAAGAGAGGGAATGAGAGTCGCTCCGGTCAATATAGACGACACGGACGGTTCCAATGTGACGCCAGTGAGGATGGACGAGGCCGATCCACCCTCCGTGGCTCCGGCTGGGACCGAGGACACTGCGGTGCCCAGCGCGGCCCCGGCGGGTATGGCCGGGGTCAGGCCGGGCCGGCCGCCGGCGGGGTCCGCGATGGGGGTGCTGGGCCCGCCGGCCGCCCCCGCCGGCTGCACGGACGGCTCCAGGTGCGGCGAGGAGCCGGGCCGGTCGGGCAGCGCCGCGTCCGGCACCCACACCACCGTCGGCGGCCCGTCGTCGTACTCGGTGTCGGTCGGCTCGATGGCGATCGACTCGCCGGCCGGGATGGTCGGGTAGTCAAAGTCAGTGGTCGGGCCGGGCGGCAGCGGCTGCGTGCCGCCGGGCGAGGTCGGTACAGAGACCTCCTCCCACCCCCCGTCTGGGTACTCGGGCTCCACGCCGGGCTGCAGGTAGTCCGGGTACAGGTCAGGGTCCTCCGTGTCGGGGTACACCGGCTGGCCGATGTCCGGGATGGTCACCGTCGTCTCGCCGCCCGACGGACCCGTGTCGGTGGGCTCGATCTCAATCGACTCGCCCGGCGGGATGAACGGGAAGTCGGGGTCGAAGCCCGGCGGGAACACCGGCATCGGGGGCGGCCTCGGCGTTACCACTGACGTCGCCGGCACTGCGGACGTCACCGGCGTCACAGACACTGACGCCGTCAGTGACGTCAGCACAGAGAGCGTGGTGAAGCTCCCCGTCGCCTCTATCGTCATCGCTGGCACGGTGGGAGTCCCGGAGACGGACGTGGGCGCTCCGCCGCCGCCGCCGCTCTCCCTCGAGGGGAAGATGACCGCGGGTGGGAGCGAGCTGAGGGCCGTGAGTCCGCCGAGAGCGGGCCGCGGCACCGGGATGATGGTGACCACGGGCCGCCGGCCGGCCACGATCACCAGCTGCTTTCCGGGAGCCGTGGGCCACAGGGCGGCCGGCACGGTCAGCGTCATCGCCGACATCATCATGGTGGGTGTCGGACGGGACGGGAACGGCACTGGCGGCGGCTGTACCGGCGGCTGTATCTGTGCCCCTGGACCGGGAGTCGGCAGGACCTCCACTCCGGGGCCCGGGACCGGAGCAGGCAGGATCTGAGCCCCGGGGCCTGGAGTCGGCCGGATCTGGGCCCCGGGGCCAGGGGCCGGCGGCAGCACGGGCGGGTGGATCGGCTGGTGAGGTCCCGGAGTCGGCAGTGAAGCTGGTCTGATTCCCTCGCCGGGACCCGGGGTCGGAGCCGGCGCCGGTGGGAGGACCGGAGGGTGGATCGGCTGGTGAGGACCGGGCGTGGGCAGCGGAGCCGGCGCCGGCTGCAGCGGCTCACCCGGCGGCAGGAGCGGCGGGGACACGGGCACGGGAGCCACCGGTCCCGGGGTCGGACCAGCGGGCGGCAGGACCGGCGGGTCCACTGGGATCACGGCGGGACCGGGGGTCGGTCTGGGGGTGGTGGTCCGCGGCGGGTCCACGGCAATCTCCGGCAGCGGGGCCGCTCCCGGAGTCGGCCGGGAGGGAGGCCACACCGCCGGGTCTACAGGCACCACAGCGGGGCCTGGAGTCGGCTCGGATGGCGGCAGAACTGCGGGGTCCACGGGGACCACCTGTGCGGGCGGCTCGACCGCGGGGGCCTGTGAGGGCGGCTGGGGCTCCCAGCTGGGCGGCTGTCCGTCGGAGGTCGCCGGGCCGGTGCTCGGACCGGCGCCGGTCGGTGTGACGGGCTCGGTGGGCTCAGAGCCGGGGAACACCGGCCGCTCCAGACTGTCGTCGGTGCCTGCTGCCGGTCTGGTGGGCGGCGGAGTGCTGCCGGCCGGCGGAGGGCCTCCTGGGAACGGCGTGGGACCGCCGGCGGGACGGCCGCCCGGCCAGAACGGCGGCGGCCGCGCCGGGCCGGGCCGGCCGCCGGACCCGGTCTGGGGGCGCTGCGGCACCACACAGCCCAGCTCCGAGGCCCAGAGGCGCAGGTCCAGCGCAGGCAGGTGGCGGCACTTGACGCGCTGGTTGGACCTGCGAGAGGCGGAAATGTGTCAACAGGAGAGACCTCGCAAAGATGCATGAGGCATCGCGCTTTTCGAGGGTCGTCGAGGCTGGTGAAGTAGTTGGTCCTCGACAGCCAGGCATGCCAAGAACTGAAGCCAACACTCAGACATTCAGTAAGTGTCTGCACATATGCAAGGAGTTGCTTAACAGCTGACTTGATAGCGCAAGCCTCAATCTCACGCACCGTACGAAATCGACAATAAATGTCACTGTGATTGTTATTTGATTGACCGATTGCTAAAGCGATTGACAGTTTCTGACGCCCACTTACGTGTCGTCTGGTTTGAACATGATGTCGGGCTGGATGGTGGCCAGAGCCGAGTTGTCGCAGATCACCTTGGAGAGGGTCACCTTGCGGAGCTCCCTCAGCTGGCCTGTGGGGAGAAGGGACAGAGATTAGCTGGGCTGTGGAGAGAGGGCGGGGATGTCGTCAGCTGAGCTGTGAATGGATCAGCTGGGCTGTGGAGAGCGGAGAATGGAGATCCTGTCAGTCCTGCCAGTCCTGGGACTGACAGTCCTGTCAGTTAAACGGGCAGCTCTGCCAGTCAGGCTGGACCGCTCTGTCAGCTGGGCGGCTATCTCCATCAGCTGAGCGGTGGAAGGGCATCTCTATCAGCTGTGCGGTGGAGGGGCATCTCTATCAGCTGTGCGGAGGCCAGCTGTAGCGCCTCGATCAGCTGGGTCTGAGGTCGAGCCGCCCGGTAATCGCCATCCGACAGTCAGGGAGTGGCTCTCCATTTGCATACTGCACACATGCTTGGCAGTGGGACGCTCATCGGGATGGGCTCCCTCCGATGGATTATTCAGTGTCGGCTCACGTCCAGTGGCACGCCGAAAACCGGCCAGCCTGTCGTGACGACGATACAAACGAGCCTTATATAATCAGCCCAGGCCGTTCGAGGACGGTTTGCAATTGAACAGCGCTGAGATTCTTCACGGATTCCAATGACATACGCTCGTTACGGATGCATCGGTAAAATCGACGTTTGTAAATAGTTCCTGGAATTGAATTGAGGACATTCATATTTATAGGAAGGCATTGCTGCAGAAACTTTGGACATGGCATGTGCTACTTCTTGTTGAAAACCATTGAAATGCCGGGATGGAGATATTTTACATACGAAGGCATGGTCACCGCTTACGTTTTGCTCATCATACACAATAAGACATAATATGTGCCCCGATACGGTACATAGATTTGGATAGCTGATAGCTCCCGATCATAACGACATCTGTATAACTATCCGCGAGTTGCCACATCCTGGGGTGGCAGGGGACCAATTTTATAGACGTTATTCAGAAAGTGCGTCGTGCACGTGTTTTGTCAGCAGGGCGAGATTTCCGAAGTCTCTAAGCTCGGGGTCGGACTGTGCCGAGGCCTCCGCGGGCCTCAATTTCGCCCCTCCGCTGTTCGCCGTTTCTCGGTTTGGCTGGCTGCAGCTCGGCTCTGTCCCAGACGGGTTTGGTTCGGCTATCGGTCCAGCTGACCTGAGATGGATGAGAACCTCTGCTCCCACGGCCAGCTGACCTGACTCTGACCTGACGGACCGCCGCGCCGACTCTTTACTGACCTGACGGACCGCCGGTTCTATACTGGCGTAGTGTGACTGCCGATCCTATAGAATATACTGACCTGGCGTGAACGAGTGGCGTTCGTCGCCGTTCTCGTACCAGAACCGATCGCCCCTCCTGAGCGTCTGGAACTGGTTGGCCATCAGACAGGCCAGTGTGGGCCCGACCAGGGCGCCCTCCAGCGGCGTCTCCAGCAGACCGCCGACGTAGAGGTCCACGTCGGCCAGGTCCCTGCCGAGGCGGCGCCACCGTCAGCCACGGACACTGCTGCCACCTCCCGGACACAGGGGGAACTAAACGGGCAGCTGCAATTACGTTATACAGCACATTCCGGGCGGGATCTTATATCGCCATGAAATATGAGACAGACCGCATGCATGCCCGGTGACAATAAAATCCGAAACGATGTCATGAATCAAAGTGATGGCTCTAAAGAAGACGCTGCAAAAACGGGGGCGTGACGATTCGTTCCATTCCGTTCCGACGGCCCTCATCATGATTAAGACCGCCACGGCCCATTACTTGTAAGTGGTGATCAGCTTGGCCACCGCCAGCGGGCTCATGACCGTCTTCAGCTGGGCGAAGCTGTCGACGGGCGTCAGGCGGCAGGCGCGCCTCCATTGGACGTAGCTGGGCAGGCCGTGGTCCCGGCCACGCTGGAACAGGGCGAGGGGCACGGTCAGTGCGGCACAGAGGTCAGAACGGTCTGAGGGACACGGACCAGGCCGAGGGACGTGGTCAGTGAGGAACAGAGCTCAGGTCGTGGTCCCGACCCCGCTGGAACAGGGCGAATGACATGGTCAGATCGGCATGGTGGTCAGAACGGTCTGAGGGACACGGATGTGACAGGGGAAGGTCAATACCAAGGAGAGTGGTTACGGTCACAGAGGAACAGGATGTCAGAGTGAGAAACACGAGGTCAGGTCAGGTATTGGTGTATTTGTGTAGTTGTGTCAGCGCGCTCGATATCTTCACTAAGTCACTTCTTAGTGCTTCAGTGGTTCATATTTTTGTGGCCATATATTCTGAGAAAACGTGGCTTATTTTGCCATCTTGTTAACCGTGAATAATCGTTCCACTGCCACAACACCGCACCAGCCCATAACGTCGGTGTTTGTGCACCGCAACCGCGGTCCAAACGCCGAGTCATCTCCGTACTAAAACAGTTTCAGCAGCGTGTAAAGCGCTGCTTTGTTGCCGTAACGCTGAACATGCTTACCTGCACCCACCCGTGACCCCTGACGTGAGCTGATGCCAACGAACTGCACAGTGCACACGATTACCAACACATTGCAGAGTTTTGCATTAAAGCTCGAAACAGCCACGGAATGTTCCATGAATGCGGCGTTAAACACACGAAGCAGACTTGTTCCCACACGTGTGTTCCCCTGCTCTCACAGTATAGGAGGGCAGGGGTCAGCTCCTACCCCGGCTGACGGTGGGTGAATCAGTGACGGCCCCCGTGTGGCTGCATCGGTCGCCGACCGCCGATGGCGTGTGGCCCTCCAAGGTCGGCACGGTGATCACCCGACCCGAGCAGCGCACCTCGAGCCGCTTTTTACGAGCGTGACGGCGCGCGCCCGGCCGCAGGAAGTCGCTCCAGCCGCCGCCCCCGCCCCCGCCATCACTCACTGAGCCGGCGGCCGCTGCGCCCGAGCTGACCGCGGCCCGCGATGCACGACTAATTCACCGTCCGTGGGACACCGTCGGCTCCCGGTCATGACCCGTGGCCGCCGCCCGGAGCGACGCTCGTCAGTTCGGCAAAAAATGGACCGCGCTTCATTTGTGTTGTCCGGTCGTCGGCGGCGTGACGCTGATTGCGGTGTCGGGCGGCGGTCCCCTGGGCGGCGGCCGGCGGCCGGCTGGGACGCGCTGGGAGTCGCCGCGGCGCGCTCCCACCGTGGGACCGCCACGAGGGCACACACCCACTCGGACCTCACCTGGATGTTCAGAGCACCCAGGTCCAGGCCGAACGCGGCGCCCGGCGGCGCGAACAGTCGGTTACGGATCGTGTCCACCAGGTAGTTGTCCGCCTCGCTACTGTTGGCGTTGGCCAGGCCTGGAACATGAAATGGACAGTCGGGTGGTTTCGCGTGTATGTAGGTAAAATATATATGCATTAATACTAGGGAAAAGAGAAGAGCGAAGAGGGATTCAGTCCGGATAACAAAATGTTATATTGATTCGCGTTTTACGGACGACATTCGTTGAATACTGCAAGACGTATATTTGACCGGCAGATGGTTCTACAGCCGGTTAATTAGCCTTCTAAAGGTTACATGTGTCCCATGAGTCGAGTGACGCCGATGTTATCGCGCAGCGCCGGTCGGGACGAGGGACTGCGGTGGCCGTCCGGGTTCATATCGCGCCGCGGCTGGTCACCGGGAGAGGTCACTCACTTCGCGACGTCACTCGACAGGAAATGGACCACTCTTTTAGTGACACTCTGTGCCGGCGCTCCTCTAATTGGCTCTATACACACAGCGGTCATTAAATCACTAGGGCACTTACCGAGCTGTAAAGTTCACGGGCGCTATTCAGATATGAATCAGCACCGGAGACCACTATACGGACACTAAACCATCTCCAGTAACGCTTATTTGTCAAATCAAACCGTAAATGCTCATCATTCTTATGTCGACGACAAAGCACGGTGAAATTCAATTTCAATGCCGTCATTAAAATTGGGCAGGGACAAACAGTCCTACCTAAATATAGCATGGGAACTGACATCATGACCTCGTCATCACATAATTGTGACTTAAATATGTAGATAACCTGACCTTTCGGATGGCATTTCTCTGTCGTTACGAAGACGGGCAATTAATCTACCGTACACATGCATTCACTATGTACTACCGAAATCCATTTATCTATCGTATACCCTTACCGGCCATGTACTCGTCTATTCTGCCGGGGTGATAGAGCGAGTGTGGTCGGAAGAAGTTCTTGTGGAGCGCCACGCCGGCCAGCTTGGTGTGCCAGGGGGTGAACAGCATCAGGTGGTCGGGCACCAGCGTGTGGCCGAACCTGGAGAATGAACCAGAACGGCGATCAGTACAATACAACTATGACTATGAAAATATGTTTGAAATATCTTAAAACGGATTTATTTGACTTTGCAGCATTGTTAACGAAAGCATTACATATAACGGTATCTGCATCTAAGGAGAAAAATAATTGTTGATATGCAATTTTTATGTAAGTTCAAAAATTAAGAAGGTTCTCGAATAATGATAAAAGTCTCCATTTACAAATGTACGAATTCTTTCGACTTAATCCGTTTGTTGCATAGTAACATGCAATGCAAATAGGAGTGAGACAGGCGCGGGATCAAATAATGGACCATTGTATTCAAATATTATTATTAAATATCAGCTAGATAAAATACGAGTAAAATATGCAGCAAAGCAACAAAAACATTAGCATGGCCTTTGTTTACGCCTTTCCATATTTATGGAGCAGCTGCGTCTTTGAAAATACGCTCCCCTAATCGTCCCTCTGTAGACTGCATGCCCTGGAAGACCTACATACCTCATGGCTCCGGTGGCGAAGACGTTGGCGATGGTGGCGTCCACGTCGGGGCTGTAGTGGCTGAAGTAGCCCTCCTGGAGTGGCTGCAGGCCGTGGCGGGCCGCCAGCCGGGGGCCGACCACCAGCGGCACCCACTCGCGGTAGGTGACGTGCTGCAGCATGGCCGCCACCAGACGGCGCGACTCCTGGGGGAGAGAGGGGGACAAACGGGACGGGACGGTCAGTCGGGAGACAGACGGAATGGGGCAACACTAGTCAGATAGGAACAGCCGGCGAGACTCCTGACAGGAACGAACAGGACGGGGACAATAGTCAGACAGGAAGACCTGCAGGAATCCAGAGACGGACAGGGCGAGACAGCAGTCAGTCGGACAAATCGGAGGGACTCCTTATTGGGGCAAACAGAACGGGAGGGGATAGTCGATAGTCAGTCGGGGACATTAGTGGGACTCCTGTACGGGACAAGCAGGATGGGTCGAGACGAGACAGACAATCTTGTTTGTTTGTTTATTGGGGCTTTAGGGCGCGCCGACTGCGAAGGTCATTTTGCGCCCATAACGTCACACTAATAAAACAAGTGTTTCAAAACAAGAGACCTTCTATATACCAAGGCTAGAAAGTAAAAGACTTGATAAAAAGACAAGGTAAGATAGAACAACGCAAGAGCGTCGTAACAGTCAACTGACTAGACAAGTAGACTAGAGAGGAATTGGGTCAGGTTGAGTAAATCACCTGGAAGTTGACCGAACGGATAAAGGAAAAAATATTGCCGGATAAAACCCAGGGTGACTCGTCACCCAGTAAGTGGCGGATAGTGGTACCAGGAGCAATACAGCCCAGGTAGCGTGTCCGGTTCCGTTCAAAGAGTGGGCAAGATAAAAGAACGTGAGCGACGGTTAGAGGCACGGAACACCTGTTGCACAAAGGCTGCTCACCTCCTGAAAGGAGATAGCTGTGCGTCGCGTATGTGTGACCAATACGGAGTCTGCAGAGGACCACTTCATGGAAACGATTGCCTTGCATGCAAGACTGCCAAGGCTCTAGAGTTGGTTTCAACTCTCTCAGCTTGTTCCTTACACACAAATCCCACTCTGCCTGCCACTCTGAAAGCATGAAGGGTCGCACCAGCGGATAAAAATCCCGGGCAGGCAGAGGCAAGCGCCGAGTGCAGGGTGCTGCGGCGGCGCGTCTGGCAGCAGCATCAGCAAGCTCATTGCCTTCAATGCCGACGTGACTGGGAATCCAGCAGAAACGGACTGATTTTCCAGATTGCTCCACCGACGTAAGCCGAGTTAAAATGTCCCGCACGATGGGGTCAACTGAGTTAAAAGTACGTAAGGCCAATAAGCTGCTAAGAGAATCAGATAAAATCAAGTAAAAGGGACTGCCAGAAACCTCGATGAAACACAAAGCCTTCTCTATAGCGACGGACCTGCCGGAGGGATTCCTAACAGAGACGGACGGGACGGGACGGCAGTTGTCCGACGAGGTGAACACCTAAGCCGTCTGACAGTGAGGAATTCATCAGTCAGGACAGGCTCTGGTGAAGTCAGGGGTCGGCCATCAGTGTGGGCCGGCAGGCTGACGTTCCTGACTGCAGTTTAGGTGCGCGTCCGACACACGGCATTCGACGTCACTCAACTGTCTCTGCGATACTATCGGACTTCGAGATAGGCGATCTAAGGTAAAGTAATGTTGTCATTCTGCGTAATCATTTTGGAATGCATAGAAACTTGTAGATTTTGATATTTGATGCATCCAGTGTTGGCTTAGTGTGCCGAGGCGAATTCCCAAGACTAATGCGTTTCCGGCATAAAAATGTACATCGTCTGTCTGGTCTAGTAATAACGCTATGTCACATGTGCCTTTTCCCAGCAGAAAGCAATTTAGCACAACGATGCTTTCCCCTTACGACTGAGAACCGGAAAGTCTGGGAATGACTCATAAGTGTCCATCACTGCTGTCCATGACAGTGCTTTCCGGGCGGCGCGGCGCCGCGGCCGGTGCCCCGTCCTCCCCTGCACTGTATTCTCACCCCGGTCAGTGCCCGTGCAGCGCTCCCTAATGACGGGCGCGGGTGCACGCCGGTTCCGGCGGCGGGGCAGCGCGGCCCGGTCCCCGCCGCGGCCCCGGGTCTCACCTGGAACAGCGTCTCGTCGTCCCAGGCGGGACTGCGGTCCGGTCCCCGCCGCGGCCCGGGTCTCACCTGGAACAGCGTCTCGTCGTCCCAGGCGGGGCAGTAGCGCTGCAGCCGGCCGGCCACCCGGTTGTGCTCTCGCAGCCACAGAGTGTGCAGGGTGGTCAGGTCCGGCTGCTCGTTCACACGGATATCACCTGGGGAAGGTTTCAGAGGGTTGGCAGGGGACAGACCAGACGGAGAGCGAAGGCTATAATGTAAGCGATTCGGCACGGGAAAATAGACATAAAGGAGTGGTCAAAATAAGATGGCGTAGAAGTTTTCCTAGTTTTCCCAACGATCTTCGATACCAAGGAGCAATGAGCTAATGACACAAATATTTTGTTGTAGTTTGGTATGTACATGCGTCAATTCAGATCTTCTGGACATCGAAGGCGTGTAATTGAGCTTCAAGTTGGCTGATTTATAACCTGTTCATTTCTGGCATCTATTAGCTTTCGCGTGCCACATGGATGAAGGAAAGACGGGAAGACGCGCATTGATGTCTGGGCAGTATCACTACTCTCATTTTCTGTCACTACTCCAGCGTCCGGTGACATCTCCCTAGTTCCTACTGCGTTCGGCTCCGGCCACCGCTGGTGACTGCAGCGGAGCACTACAAGTTAACACCTGAGAGGCGCGCGACCAGCGGGAGACTTGATTGCAGCACATGGCAGTAGCACTGATTGCCTTCATATCGTACTGCTTTGATGGAGTGTATGCCACGCTTGCGGCATCGTGCATCATATGGCTTGCAATTGTGCACTGTGTACTCATTTAAGATATGCTTGTAAAAGGTAACCTTTGTCTCATATGTTAGTGTTGTATGTTTAAAAATCAAAATTTTAATTGCATTTGTTCCATTTATTCTGGTCAGCATTACCATATGCTCTCTTCCGTTGTATGTGATATCTCTTTTAAGTTTTATGTTTGTGTGGTAATGGCACTGTACAAAGGGAGAATAACACTGCACTTAATCATTTACAGTAAACAAGAGCCGTCATAGACCACATTTGTTGTAACTTGACGAAACACTTACTGTATGCACTTGACCACCCTGAGTGTTCCTAGCACCGGCGACTCACCCGACTGGAAGCAGCGGACGTCTCTGCGCTGTCGGATGCAGCCCCCCTCGTCCTCAGTGGTGGGCAGGCGGCTGTCCTCCGTCTTCATCCGACCGCCCTCGAACTGCCGGAGCCGACCCATCTCGGCGTCCGAGCTGCCGTACACCACCGAGCCGTCTATGTAGGAGGTCACCTGGTTCACCTGCTCCCGAGGACCTGGCGGGGAGAGGACCATCGTGTCAGTGCGGGAGGTCACCCTGCTCCCGAGGACCTGGCGGGGACAGCACCTTCGCAACGCTGTATGTAGGCTGCCTGGTTCACCCGTTCTCGAGGACCTGGCGGGGACGGCAGCGTGCCGCTAATTAAACATCCTAAGTTAGTCCAAAAAACGAATAACTGGCGCCCAGACGACTATGAAATGACGCCTTGATTTGGTCAGTTTTGATGCGCCTGTGGTGGCATGCCGTGTCATTAGGAGCTGATGAGCGTGCTTCCTCAGTCCGAGGCATTAGAAGCTATCCAGCGTGAAGGGGGTAAATGAAGCCGCAGTCGCGCCTGCTGATAGCCATTATCGAACACAATCACTGCCAAGTCGACAGAAGGGTATCGCATAGAGTTCTCCCATAGCCGCTGAGTCTCGTGTTTCAAGTTTTTCAGCACACGTCACGGTAGCTCTGTATTTGTTAGAGGCTCTCCACGCCGCGGCTCCGACATTTATATACGATATGTTAGTGAGCCGCCGGTTTTTGTGACACGTTTTAGGGCATGTTTTTCGGCTAATTCACCACACGAGCCATATTTTATGTCGCCGTCTGAGCGCGTATGGGCGAGAACTATGACAAATGGTTGTCTGCTCGTCCGTTTGTTGATGGTTGCCGGTCCAATTTCGGCGCCGTCCGGTGATGGAGCGGGGGCGGCTCGCCGCGGCCTCCGCCCGCGCGCCGGCCGCCTCACACGTAATGACCGCCGCCTGACGACCGATGCATGGACGGGGTCCCCGGCAAAGGGTGCCATTAATCCCACGGCAGGTGGCTGACCGGAGCAATTAACGCCACAAACCGCCTCAGACGGTATGTCCCGGAACAATGCTCGCAACTCGTCACAGAGATATATGGCGACGCAAGCGTAACAAGTTCAACGCACGGAAACAGTGTAGCGATAAATATTAGTCAGTACGCACACAGAAAGCTGTCAATCACAAACGAGCGACACTGGATAATAGCAGCATCAGCTAACACAACCGGCGTGGAGCGGGCTTCACTTAACACCCGGCAGCGGCGGCTCTGGGTGGGCGGCAGACGACTCACCCAAACCGCAGCCGTTGTGGAGAGCCGGCACGGAGCGCGCGAACTCCATACACGTCTGGCCGTGCTCCCGGGACAGGCTGTCTCCCCGCGGCACCGAGATCGGGTAACAGGCCGGGTGCTGGCCGGGGTCCGACAGCCCGCAGCACGAGACCGGACGGCCGTACAGGGTGGCTGGAAACGCAGAGACACGGCCAAATACAGCACCGGCGCCGACAGAACGGATCATCAGCGGAACGCACGACAGGCTTATGTAAGGAGACTGGCCATTGTTCTGTTATTCGACACACTTATCAGAATCTCTAAGAAATCCGCTGAAAGCTCATTCAAATTTAACTATGTCGATAAGGGCTTATGGGGCTTATGTACAATGGACATCAGGATTTACATATGGGACGAAACCGTCAACCACAAAATGTTATGCATTACTGCATTACGAGATTGGTTAACATCAAACTTTAAACGGTTTTGACAAACCGGGCATCAAAAACAACGAAACAAAAGAAAACAAATTTCATAAAATCAGACTTCGCAGACCTAACTGGAACCAATTCCTCATCTAGGCATTTATAAATCTGTCAAAGGCCTTTCCTGTCCGTCTCTGAACCTTGGTGCCATGCGCCGCTGACCTGTGCTCATGGGCGTGTGGGAGAGGTCGTGGTCGAGGAACTGGCCCCACTGCATCACCATCAGCGAGATCCTCTCCGAGAGCTCGGAGACCACCAGCGGCTGGGAGAGGCAGGCGGCGCTCACCCGGCGGGCGCTGGGCAGCGCCGAGCCGTCCGCCGCCGCACGGGGACTGTCCACCTCTGGCACAGAACACAGCGGGATGTTACGGTTACCGGGCTGTCCACCTCTGGCACAGAACACAGCGGGACGTTACGGTTACCGGGCTGTCCACCTCAGGTACAGAACACAGCGGGAATGTTACCGGGCTGTCCACCTCTGGCACAAGGCACAGTGGGTGCTACCGGGGATAACTGTCACAGAATACGGGGGGCAGCTTTGTCAAAGGGTACAGGGGCAGGGGTAGTTGGAAAAAACTTTGTCGCATAGCACAGTATGGTGCTGTTAAGGAGTAAATATTGAAAGCTCAGGTCATCTATTTTTCTTTTCTTCTTTTCAAATCATTCATTCACTCGTTCATTCATTCACTCATTTATTCATTTGGTCACTCAGTCAGTGGGACATTGATTAATTCCCGTATTCATCCGTTCATTCATTCATTCATTCATTCATTCATTCATTCATTCATTCATTCATTCATTCATTCATTCAGCTATCTACAGATGCATGCGTAAATGGTTTCATAAAATAATCGGTAATGCTCTTTGCTAGTTTTTAATCACTTTTTAGACAGGCGAAAGCTGAGAATAGAACAAATCGGGATCATTTGCGACCCATCGATCGCTCTAGGCAAAGATATTCCATTTCTCGTTCCCAAATCACTCCCTTACGGCTTACGGAGGAGTTTTCCTTACAGAAGAATGCCAAGAATGGGGCCACCTGTGGCACAGGCCAGTCGTGAGCCAATCAGCATGCACTATGGTCGGAGCTATAAGGCAATATGATTGGTCAATTTTCAATCAGTTTCCGCTGCAAACACTATAAAGTGTATACCAAAGATGGAACATAGTTCTTCTTGACAATTTTTTTTTAAATGTAAATATTGTTTTCTTTTCTAATCATTTTAAGCATAAAAATCCTATACCTAGAACTGTAGCAAAAAAAAAATAATTTGAGGGAAGTGGTACGGCATGTAGGTATTGTTGTCTAACACATAGGCAAAGATACGTAAAAGGCATAGTCGAATTTGCATAGATGTGGACATTCTAAACGTTCTTGTCAATAGGCAGTATGATGCATTCTGACTGACAATGACAGCAGAACAGCTGTAATGAGACAGCTGTTACGGTGCTGGGCGGGCCGACGGCAGCAATCTCTGATATGAGGGGAGATAGGTGAACCTGTCCGGTGTGTCAGTCACCTCTCCGAGTTGATTGAGTCGAGCCAGCGACCCATATCTCCGTTGCATGTCATCGTACACCTCATACGGAGGGTAAACAGTTCAATGCTCCGCGATTGGGGCGGTCGGTGCAGCCGTTTTACGATAATCCGCCGACTCCGCGGACGTGCAGTGAATGATTGCGCCGATAAAGGGCCGGCCCAGCGCCGCTCGCGGCGGGCGGCCAGTTTGTATGTCATCGACGGCCGTCTCCGCTCGGGGGCCGGCTCGTTTCCAGCAGTGTGCACGTGGCCGGCCGGCGCTCGGAGCAGTTCCCTTCGCCGAGCCGTGGGTAAATAATCTCGCCGCACGGCCGGCCGCCGGTGGTCGACACCGTTCTGCGGTGGCGGCCGCGCGCGCGATAGCCGCCGGCTGGCCACAATCGCTCCCATAACCCGGCGCGGCGGCGACCGTCCCGGCGCACGCTGCCGACGGCGTCGCAAGAAAAACGGATATGTAGTTGGTCGGTGCGGTGAGCGAGCCGGCCGAGTAAACACGGGGTCCGTAACTGGCTCGTTACTTCTTGGTAACGGTGCTAAAGCGTCGCGGCGACGTACCGGCCGACGCAAAAAGGTGGTCCGGCCGAGGGAGGGAGGTGGTCCGGCCGAGGGAGGGAGGTGGCCGCCGACTGACGCTATGGAGCGCTATTAGCGTCCGGAGCCCACCGGGCACTGACCGGCCGCAGCCCGCCGGGCAGACGGGAAGGAGAGGAGGGGAGCGGTCAGAGACTGAGCGGGTGCAATGACGTACAAGGCTGCATCCTTTGTGTCCGTCAGAAACCGGCCATTGGAAATCCGGAATGCCCGCACGAGTGCTGAGAATTATGATGAAGGACCCATTGAGCAGATGAGGGACCTCGTCATTCTGACGGGCAATTATAGCTGGGTTCAGGAAATTATCAGACACTAAAATCGTAAAATTGCACGCGAATCGCCAAGTAGATGCTGAGATATGGGAAGCTCTAATAGCACGCTTGAGCTGGAGCGAACCAATAAGATCAGGTAACGTAATTGAAGTAAAGTCACGCTTGACATCCTTGTCGTGGCCAGGCAAAATTGAAATAAATAGGTAAGCGTGTTTCTCAATCATGCCTGAAACTACATCATGGCCATTCATTCTAAAATAGAAAATCACTATATCGATTGTTATATTGTTCGGGAAATTCCCTTATAGCAGTGCAACAAATAACATAGGTACTAGCGGGAGTCCCTGTATGCAGTGCACCATCGGAGACATTCGTGAATATTCAATAAATCACCAGACGCGATCCTCTGTCACCGGCGACACTTTGGTGAGATATCGCTGGTCTCTGCACACTGGGTGCAGGAGAGACGCTCAAATGGTGAGAGAGAGAGAGAGAGAGAGAGAGAGAGAGAGAGAGAGAGAGAGAGAGAGAGAGAGAGAGAGAGAGAGAGAGAGAGAGAGAGAGAGAGAGAGAGAGAGAGAGAGAGAGAAGAGGGAGACGAAGAGAAATCCCTTCATTGGCAGAGTCCTGGTCCATGATGAACACATCAAGCAGCTAATTCGTAAACACACAGACATACAAACAGACATGTGAGAACTGCACGTCCCTCTGTTTGTGTTTCCGTGCGGGCGCCCGCGGTGGTCTGGGCGGGGTGATAGGTACTGGGTACTCACTGTCGCCGTAGTCGGGCGGCAGGAGGCGCACGAACGCCGACCGGGCGCTGCCCCACCAGGAGAACTGCACGTTGTTGCAGGTGCCGTCGGCGGTGCGGTAGCGGGCGGCCGAGTCGCAGGCCGGGTAGCGCGCGCCGTGGTGCGGCGGACACACGCGGCCCAGCCGGGTGGCCGCCAGGTCATACAGCGGCAGACGGAAGGCCACCTCGGCGCCGGAGAGCGCCAGCCTGCGGACAGGGCGCCGACAAACGACCGGTGACCCGGGGCCGAGCGGCGGCCACCCCTCCGCTCCGAGACTGATGTTATTATTGCGGTACCCGGCGGCGGCGCAATTAGGGCGAATTAGCGGCGCCGGGTCGCGGCGCCGGCCGGTCCTTTGTGGCGCGCTGCCGTGACGGTCACTGGGAGCCGACACTGTCCGTCCGACGGAGACCGATGGAGTCGGCCGATCGCGGGATATCGAAAATCGCTCCAATCAGACCGGCCGGACAGAAACAATTGTCCAGAGCGCCCGACAAAGCGGCGCTATTTATATCTCTCACTTTTCCATTGAACGCGTTTATTGTGTCTCTCTCCCTCTCTCTCCCCCTCCTCTCTCTCTCTCTCTCTCTCTCTCTCCCTCTCTCTCTCTCTCTCTCTCTCTCTCTCTCTCTCTCTCTCTCTCTCTCTCTCTCTCTCTTACACCTGTTTCTCCCGCTCTGGTCCCAGTCTCCTCCCCGTTCCCTCACCTTTTCTGCAGCAGCTGCGTGGCCCGGATTGCCGTTCGGGCGAAGTAGGAGTCGTTCAGGACCTCTTCCAGTGGCTTTCGGTGCATACCGTGCAGCCGGGAGGGGTACGCCGCCCCCGTTCGCGACTGGTTCTGAAAGCCTAAGGGGTAGCCATAAAGCATTCGTCAGTACTGTCACACAAGTAAGAAATAACTAAGAATGTAATGCCTTGGCAAAACAAAGTTAAATGTTCACAAAAAAATGGTGAGCGTGACGCGTGATTTCTAAAATCACTTAATCGTACCAGTTTGTCGTGCTTAACAAAGTTCGACTGCGAGGGAAATCTTTTGTTGCAAGTTGCATTACCTCTTGTGCTTCTCCTTGCCACACCCTCCGGTAAGTTATTCTTTATGTGGATATGTCCACTGCCGCTGACGGCACCGCCGCGGGCGCCGGCCATCCCCGGTTTTTCGGCGGCGGCCGGTTTACGATGGGAGCCGGAGCTCGGAGCGCACTGCGGCCGCCGCCGGCCACCGGACTTCCGCGTACATCCAGCACGCGGAGCCGGCCGCGGTGGCGACGCACTCGTAAAGCGGGGCACTCTCCGCCGGCCGGTATGCGTCAATAGCGCCGTGGGAGCGGCAGGCGCCCGGAACCGCCCACACCGCTCCCAAATAAACGGCTCCGCGGCGGGCCGGCTGCAGCACTTTTTCAGAAGGGATTCCGTGGAAGAAGGGTGAGTGGAAGCTGGAGTTCAATGCCTGGCGTATTAGCTAGAGTGTCGATGGATCACTCCTTGATAGCTACTTATAAACAATTACCTGAAGTTGATCGGTGATTTCGTTTTGTAATGTGTGGGGTTAGCACGGCGGTCCCTATAAATTGATTAGAGCATACACGATTTACGACGTTAATTGTACGTTTCAGGAGCACATTTGTCGGCGGAGATGGCTAATACAGCCGGCTGTGATGATCGGCTCACCCTGGGGGGCCTCTCGGGTGCGCAGGCTGTCCAGCTCGTCTGTGGCCGCCGACACCACGTCCCCGAGCAGGTCGCCGCGGAAGGTCAGGTCGGCCGGCGGCTCGATGTCGCCGAGCGGCGGACGGGGGAACTCTGTCCCGAGCAGCGGCCGCAGGTTGAACAGGCCGACTCCACCGCGGACCACCACCGAGATACTGCCGGAAAACAGACGGGGGGCAGAGAGGTCAGCTTAGGGGTACTGCCGGGAACAGGCAGGTCAGCTCAGGGGCACTGCGACGAGGGCGTCCGGGATATGAACCGAGACCCATCGACTGAGTGGGTCTTTAGAAACAATGATAAACAGCAGCTGTCAATTCAGAGAGACGATGACTGGACTGTGGGGATGGACCTGCAATGCCGAGACGGACGTCTTTATAAACCTGAAAAATGACTAGTGGTAAGGGCTGTAGAAACATCCGGCAACGTTAAATCGCTGGCAAAACACTTAACCGGCCATCGAAGTCATATTTGCATTCGTGCAACATTGGTGAGTCATGGCATTCGAATGTCTGCATGGTCATCCTTGTGTTTGTCTCTTTTGTTGTCGTATTAAAACATACCGAATCACGCATAAAAATCCACTTATCGTTTTTCTTCGCATGCTTGTCGAGTGCACCAAATGGGCGATGATAGCGCTAGGGCCGCACGGATGCGTGTTTCGTGCGAGAGCGGGCGTTTTTATCGCGAGGCGCTGAGCCAGCCGTGGGCGAGTTCCAGTCCAATTTCGGCCCGCCTCCCATGGCTCTGTCTGGCCTACACTTCCAGCTGGTGTCGGTGGTCCATGGCCCTCTGGTCTGTAGCCTCCAGACCGCTCTCAGTTCGTTCTTTCCGAACCGCTGTCGGCACTTTGCATTCAGTCCGTAGTTATTCATTTTCCCATCTGTCACCAACGTCAGGGTGACGGCCGACAGGCCGACATCACGCCGTTGAATGCAAGCCGACACGGTCCAGCTGCCGGCGATGACCGGTGTTTGGTGGTTAGTGGTCGGTACTCGGTCGGTACTCGGTGGTTAGTGGTCGGTACTCGATGGTCGGTAGTCGGTGGCCGGCAGCCGGGCGGTGGGTAACGGGCGGTGCCCACAGTCGGTGGGACCGTGGCGGCGCCGCGTGCCGAGGTGGCCGACGTCGACCGTCCGAAGCCACGACTCACGAGCTGCCGCCGACCGTCGGCTGCCCACGACTCACGAGCCGCCGCTGCGCCGGCCTGCCGGAGTCGGTGCCGCTGGCGACAGCCGCGGCCGGACACTCGAATAGGCACACCGTCACCGTCGGTGTCTGCCACTGCAGCACAGGCTGTCACTGGGTGCCATCGGCCCAGCTCAGCTTTATATCTGGGCTCGAGGCTGGGCTACCACCTCTCAGTAATTCATCATAATGGTCACGGTTGTTCTGCAAGCTACATCTGAATTAGCTCAGGAAACCTGCTGCAACATACGAAGTACACAACCAGCATGACAAAACGAGAAACTTGTGAAGTAGTTACATTAACCGCATGACAAAACAATCTAGGCTCTGCACACCTCTGTAAAACCTCCGGTCATCCTAGGTGACTACAGCGGGTGACATCTGCATGCAGTTCCTTCGTGACCGGTCTCCCTGGCGTCGGCACCTGCTCGGCGCTACCTAATCACCGGGCAGGTGGCCGACAACCATTTGTCACCTCTGTCCGAGCGGCTCCCGCTTCTCAGCAGTGTTCTGGTGCAGAGGGCCGCGGCGTGGACTGCAGCACACTGAGCGATGCGACACTGCTTGAGGGAGCCAGTCGTCCGGCCGCGGGATGACGTCCTTGTGTCACCGCCCCCGGGATCTCTGACACGGGCCTCGGCGGTCACCGGGACAGTGGCTGTCTGCATTACCATTCGGTATTCACGGACGCATGGCAGCATGATCGATGGAGACGGGATGGGCGGAAAATCGACATCGGATCATGTTTGTGGGTTTGACTGACGACGAACACATGACATAGGGACTTGTTTGATACAGATGGCGATCGTTTTATTCGATGTGGCTGTTGACGGGACCACATGATCGTCCTCTGATATGCTATAATTATCCCGCTGCTATGTTAATGTGAAAGGCTACGGGCGCCCTTGTGACCAATTAACGAGTTCCAGTAAAAATTGACACGTACATGACGTCATCAAGTGGATCCGCTGACACCGACTGACCCCGGAGACTGCGGAGGACATGTCAGGTGTCCCGGTGGTGAACTCTGACACGCCGGGCGCCCCGCTGTGCCCCGGGACTGACGGCCGGCCGCCGCACACGGCCGCTGTCAGTCCTAGTGGTGGATGAGGCCCGGCCCTGGGACGAGCGCCCCAGGAGCCGGCTGGCGACTTTTTGTCCTTATTAATTACCACTCAGGAAACGGATCCATCAGAAGATGTTTGTCACTTTAAATGCAGTATGCATAATTAATTTGCCACCGTTTAAATAAGTACTCGAGGAATATACCGACTGCAGTTGATAAAGCACCGTGATAGCTTTGTTGCGCCCCCATACATCATTTTATTATGCAGTTATTTGTACCGGAGTACGCATTTTTAAAATCTTACCACTCCTGATTATAAATATAAGCCCATTGTCCGACACCCACACAATGTGGCTGTGAACAGATAATTCCGGAATGTGTTTGTGGTAAGTGAGGCTGCTACCGCAGTGTTATTTACCTGCATATTACTTTGTGGCGTCATAACCTGCGCTGCACGACCAGAGCCGTGCCCATGTGGGTCTGGGTGATGGTCAAGTCACAGCTGTTATGGTCAGGAAACGGCAGTCACTTCCAGTGATCCTGGCATTGATCAATGAAAAATTGTCGATTGAATGTGCTGGAACTGCTGGTTGAGTCCATTGGCCACTTGACAAGGAAAAACAGGGTAGGTATTAATGAGTTTTACCCATATAATAGACCTCTTGTCAAGGCATGATTCTTAGAAATGTCAAATAACAATATAAACCTGGTGAAATAAGCATTCCAATAAGCCGCCCTGTGACTGCCTGCCGGTCTACATGGCTGAGTTGTGACCTCCCAATAACTGAATTCACCGTTCGATGAGCGGCCAGATATGAGCCACTGGGGTGTCGCGCCCCACCAGTCACCCGGCGGACCGGACCGGCGCGGTGGACGGTGACGACGCTCCAATTACTCTGCACCGGTGCGCACCCTGTCCGTACATGTCCGTACACAACATGGTCCTGTGCACCGCTGGATAGGGTAATGTCCTGACCGGTGTAGGTATATTTAGCTATCCGTCCGTCCTGCGATCAGTCCAGTCACCGGTTCCATGAGTGAGCACTTAGCGGGAGTGGCAGCGTCCGTCCGAACCACACACGCTCGGGGCTCATATCGCCCCGCTGTGTTTGCGGGCTATCCGTTCAGGGGCGGTCGTCCACCCGGCCGGGGTCAGTCCGATCGTTTTGGGTGTCGCGGGAGACTCCCATGCGCTACTGCACTCGGAAATAACCACGCCGGGCCGCTGGGAATTATCGGAGCGCTAAGCCGCACGGGCCGTCGGCACCACGCGGCGCCAGTAATGGCCCGGCCGCGCTGCTCGGGTGAAGAGAGCCATTGGCCGGCCTGGGTCTGCCGTGGGCCGGGCTGGGTCTGCCGTGGGCCGGTCTGGGTTTGCCGTGGGCCGGCCTGGCCCCGCCCCCTGTCTATTCGGATCAGTGGGGACAGAGATCGAGATCGTCTCGCAGTGGGCGGGTTACGGGGTTCGAAGAGGACGGCATGCAGGTAGTGACGCTTGCTTGCAATAAAAACGTCACTCCGCCACTAGAACATGGGGAGATTAAAATGGTAGAATATTCCCTAGAGAAAAAGCTGACGTTTAGGCGTTTAGAAGTGAATGCTTGTATAGGTAAACCTTTATAGGTTCTCTGCAAATAGTCAGCGTATAGTTAACATATGATAACGTCAGCCATTTTTCATTACAATTCATAACTACATATGATCTGCAGTGACTACTGACTGAGAACAAATCCTTTATGGATGGCATTCGGCATTCGGATAAATACTGTGTGTGGATAAATACTGAGCCGACATTTGGACGGGACGATAGCGGTCTATCGTAATCGGTGCATACTTTATCGTGTACAAAACTAGATATGTTACCACTCCCTGAGCCATTGGACGCCTGTAGAAAGGCGCCGTTCTAAAAAAAAAAAATGGTATAGATAATTAAATGAGTTTTCACGTTACATCAAAATATACTATGGGGTCAGGACGTACTTTGAACAAAAAACACGCAACAATGCTGAAAGTATTACATCTCGTAAAAACAAGAAGATTTAGCATGAGAATACGTTATCGTCGACAAAATAGCAGCATTTATATCAAGCTCAAGCACCTTAACCACCGGTTTGGGAATAAAACGCGTCGAGACTTCATGACGTCGTGTCGTTCACACCCGCTTGTTACGCCACTAGTGGCCGGAAAAGGCGGGCAATCATCCCACGAAAAACGTCCGCGCTTTCCAGCGCCACTTCTTTCGGTGCTCTAATGGTTCGCTCGCGTGCGGCAGTCTCTCGGGCCATCGACTTCTGATCAGATGTTTGGCGCCACTTTAAGACCGCTCTCACATAAAGATACGATCGAAATCAATCTGTAGGTAGTAGACTACCGTATAGTGACTTATTTCAGAGATGGAGGCAGATGCTGCTCTGATCGAATACCTGTTTTAGTAGTTATGAACAAACGGCCCGAAGAGTGGCAGGGAAATTAAAAAAAAATGATCTAGTCTTTTCTCGGATATGATCCGAACTGCTCACAGTGTTTACAACTATGCTGCCAACATTACAAACTTTTCGATATTGCGTGACTATTGATGGATTGCATGGCTTCTGTTTAATGAATTTTGCTGTGCATTATCAATTGTGCTGTCGCAAAAGATTACCTAAACTTAATTTTGTTTGGAATAATATAATGTGCATCAAAGTCTAATATTCTTTTCTTAATTGGGGCATTCCACGATAGATCGTACCACTTTTTTCCAATTTGACACCCTCATCTCTCGGAATTTGACGAGAATTGGTCTCAGGGGTAATCAGGGGCTCTGAATCCACCTGTAACAATTTCAGGCTTATCAGATAAATATTTTTTGAGTTATGGTGTATAACATTTTTTGGATCTTGCTTTGCAGCGCTAAGTTTGGCGGGCTGTAACTCTAAGACGGATTATTCAAATGCCAAATGTTATATAACATTGAACTTGCAATGAAACAGAGATTAATATGTATTTTTGAAATTTCGAAAAATACGCTATTTTTGATATATGACATATCGAGTTTTCTTTCATTTGTATTTTTTGGACTTTGGGACCAAATTTTTTTGAATTTTTATTTCTTTCAAAAAATATTTGGCTCATTGTTAACAAATATGCAAAAAATTAGGAAGGTGTTCTGTCTATAAATGTATTTATTTTGCGTCACGATAACGGTTTCGAATAGTGATTTCGGGAGGGGAGCTTACAAATGGCGTGGTAAAGCTGCCTAGTGACATCACGGGTTACTGAAATTTCAATTCAAGTCTAAGTCATCTGAAAAAAGTGAAAAGAGGGTTCATTCAACCCTCTTTCTATAAGCGCGAGGGTGAAAAAGGCTGTTTGGTTCTGACATTGTTTTGGACGCCAACGACCATAGCTGTCCGAGATGAAAGTTACAGGACGCATACATGGTGTCCTCCAGAGGTCTCACAACTTGTATATCTGGGAATTCTTAAGGTTACGTTAGGTCAGGTCGGTCACGTGACATCACTGTTATAAGTCAATGGGGAAATATAAAAACTGTTATTTTGACGCCGGGAATGAGCTAAAACTATCCCACGTACATGGTATCGTGATTTCATGCACTTCTTGCAAAGTCCAATGCTTTTCTTTTGCATTGGTAACCTTGCGTGACGTCATTTATGACGTCACTAGGGTCGTACGAGTTTTTCGTCAATAACTCCCGATCAAATGGAGCTAGAGAGTCGGGAAAGCCACCAATGGACTCGTGAAGACCTTCCGAATCGAATGATATGCCATATGATACCCTTTGCCCAGCTTCGTGACCTGAGGTGCTCTGACCTGACCTTGATCCAAGGTCAACTACTTAAGTTGACCTCACCCTAGCAAAAAGTATACCATTCGATGCACCTGAGCTAGGCGAGCACAATGATGCCAAAATCGCGGCTCTACGGCCATTTTTTGCAAAGCTATTTACTAAAAACCGAAACCGTAACTTCAGTCACTTGACCTGACCTCAGACGCTACCAGTTAAATTGAGACCTTAAAATCGGGTACCAATCGCTGCGACTTGTTGCGGCACACACGCTCGTTTTTTCCGCGAGGCTCTAGCTCTATTAGAAGCGAAACGGCGTGCTGGGGTCATATCAACCCCTCCGAAACCCATTTTGTTTGCGGGAAAATGAGGATTTTATAGAAAGAACACCTTTCTAATTTTTTGCATGTCGATTTGCAATGACATGAAGTTTATTTAAAAAAAATAAAAATTTCAAAAATTTTGGTCCCAAAGGTCATTAGAGGCAAATGAAAAAAGATTAAGGTTTTTGCTCAACAATGAAAATTTTTCTTTGGAATTTTTAAATGGTAATATTAATTTTTGATTCATCGCAAGCTTAGTGTTGTTTACTGTTTGTTGGTAGCTTAACCCGTTTTTGAGTTATAGGCCATCAAACTCACCGTTACAAACCGAAGTTAAAAAAATGTAATGCAATATAACTCAAAAAGTTTTGATCTGAGAAGTCTGATATTTTGCCAGGCGTCTTTGGGGCCTATGATTACCCCTAGGACGGATTTTCATTAAAATCTGAGAGATGAGGGTGACGGGCCTGGTACGATCTATTGTGGAATGCCCCAATTATCACTTTGTATTTGTAAACGCACCAATATAAACGATCACTTGTATACAAGTGATCGTAGACGCGTTATAAGCATGAGCAAGCTATATAATTATATATATATATATATATATATATATATATATATATATATATATATATATATATATATATATATATATATATATAGCTTGCTTGTCATTTCTATAGACGCGTTATGAGCACTTTACGTACATACCTTGTTTTATTTGTACGGACTCTTACTAGCACGTTATATGCCTCCATCAAATTTCGAATGTACCGTATTGACAGTTGTTGATTTTATGACGAATGCGTCGTGAGCTCCGTCGGCACGGTGAGGTGAAATGACACATGCAAGATTGCGGTCATTGACCGTGAGCAGCATGGGATAGCCACTGCTGGGATGCTTTTACGTCGTTCATAGAATAATTACAATATGAGTTATCATTAATCCACGTTAAAAACGATGTCTGACTGAAAAACCGTGTGTAGTTACAACATGGTCTACAGCATGGTAAGGAAACATCATTCAAAATAAGATTCACATAAACGGCTCATTAGGGGGTAGTTCGGTACTGACCTGAGTAGCCACAGCGCCCGGGGCGCTCCCGGCCGCAGCGATGCCATGGTGTTGCTCCCCTTCTAGCTGCTCCTGGACATGGTGAGGATCCTCCCCGACTCCACTCCTGCCGCTCCCCTCGGTGTGAACGGCAGCGGCACTGTCACCAACAGCTGGAGCGGCTGACTGCGACTGGTGACTGATTGACTGACCAACCGGCGACTGCAGTGCAGAGCCTCAGAAGGGTGCCGCTCCTTTAACTCCAAAAGCGATCAGTTCAGTTTGTCATTAATCAATTTGCAGCGCGCCAGTCCTGTTTTTCGCCGGTTGTCTCGGTCGGCCGGCGTCGGGTGAATCCTATCCGACTAGGTTTCAGAGAAACGTTCGAACAAGAGAGGCTCAGCAGAATGTCCTCGCAGGAGCTGTGACTTTAGTCTCTTGCTGGCAATAACTCGGAGTCGATTGCGCCCTGAGCGGCGTTCCAGGAGCTGTTTTAGCAGGAGGTCGTTTACGAGTCACGTCTAGGTTTGTGTAAGCTCGTCTTGCTCAGGACGTTGCTCTGCCGAATCGGGAGACGGCAGCCGGTCTGGGTGGCACGAGCACGGGACACTTCCGACGGTGCGATCCACCGCGCCGGCCCCAGCCAGCACTACTGACGTCCGCATAACGGCTGAGCCGTATTAATAGTACCCATGGCAGCGGCGGCGGCGGCGGCGGCGGCGGCGGCGGCGGCAGCGGAACCGCCGGCGGCGCTCGGCGCTCCCTGTCTCTGTCTCACACAGCAAACATAACGCACATCATACTGTATGGAAAATATAGCTACAACAAATCATCAACCGTGAACACCGCGCAGTGGACAGGAAGTGCTGCACCGCCCGCCAGAAACATGTTCATAGGAATGCAGGCTGCATCGAACTGAACCGGTACCGGCAGATGTCCTCTGAGAACTCGGATATCGGATCATCGGCTCCGGACAAAAGGATGCATTTTTATCAACCGATTGGGAGGAGGGACAGAAGATACGGTTCACGTGTTATGAAGCGGGTGAAATACTCGCATAGATGACAGAGCGTTCCATCCGACATTTAGGCTGTATTTCATGTCCCAATATTAAGCAAAAACATTTATGAAAATCGAGTATATTCTACATTATTTTCTCGTGTATCAAAGAATCACGATTTCATTGGTGCCAATCCTATACATACAGCGGTGCAGGTACTTCTTCTACCTTATTCAGTGATCTGGACTCCTGTCAGCCCTTTTATGGCTCCTCTATCGCCGGAATATCTGCTCAGACTTCCAAATGACATTTATGAGCCCATCGATACACTGGAAACATATCGAATGAATGTTTTATCGGTCGGATAGTTGAACGAATGCAACTGGCCACACACATTATTTGTCAGATCAATTTTAAATGGTAATTTTTACAGTTTCAATTATTTGTCGGCACTCCAGCCACAATAGAGACGCACCAGTTATTTCAAGAGGTAGTACCTAAAACCTAAAAGCGACAAGGAAATAATTGAGTGCACTTTAAGCGGGCATTATATAAGACGGCGCGATAATTTATCATCGCTCTCAATACACGTAATATGGAAAATGTAATAATGCATGATTTCGAATAAAAAATTGCGCTCGAAAATTATGTAAGTTCAATGATACCGATTCATAGCTGGAATCATGCTTCATGAGATCTTCCTTCTTTAATGCTATTTGGATTTTAACCCACGAGCCGCTCGTTGGGGGGGGGGGGGGGGAGCATAAAGTTGCCCTCCTTTACGTTTTGTGCAATATCTCCGAAACTTTTTTTTTTTATTTTTTTTTTAAATTTAGTCCGAACCTTTTGATGGGAAGGATTCACAAGGACAGAGCCACCGCTAAGCGAAGCTTGTTGCGATGACCCTGCCCTCTACCCTCCGATCGCGCAATTCCGATTCTATGGCAGAATTTAGAGTCCAAAGTTTAACGTGCGCACAAAGCCGCGCACGGCCGGTCCCCTCGCTGACTTCGCCTGGCTACGGCCTGCCACCAACCGCAACCATACCTGTCAGGAGGCCCATAAATGTCGAGCGCCCGTCGCGCTTCGAACCCGGACTGTCATAACCGGGAACGCGTGCTCTCACCACGCGGAGTCCAACGCTCTAACCAACTGAGCTACGGGACCGGCAAACTGAGCTACAAGACCGGCAACTTGATGGTCTACCAACGTGAAACCTGGCATAGCTTCAGGGGAATACCAAGAAAATGTTTTTTTTTTTTAAGTTTGGTGGTTGTAGCATTTAAGATGACGTCACAGTGACGTCATAACTTTTTGTCGTTTTCTGATATGGACCGTTTCTGTTGTCGCTGAGCATGAAACTTAACTGTAAATGAACTAGACAACACCTACTGTCATCCTAAAACACCTAAGTAAACTTCCAACTAGTTCTTGACCAATTATCAGTCCATTATCGTCGGTCTCATATATCGGATATATCGCGAGGAAACTGAGGCTGGGGGGATCCAGAGCGTCGTAAGCCTCGTCGCAGCTGCGACGTGTCGCAAGTTGTGTAGTAAGTCGTTTTTGGAGGGATCAATTGATGAGTAGCGTTACTTAAGAAGTAAAGTCTATCGCAAAGTGCCTGATTTACGACACAACTTACGAATTTGAAATAGCAGTCGTAAGTTGTGTCGCAAGTTGATATGGCCTTGAGGGAGAGGTCACAGGTCACAGGTCATTGGGGTCATGGTCACGAAATTTGCATGGTACGTGGAAAATTGTTGAAACTTGAGATCCTGAAAATTTCGTTGCAATCCGTTGCCGCTAACGCGAGTTATAAAGCAAGAACCAACGGTTCGTCTATGAGGCCTCAATCCGCGCCAGCGAGAGTGTTGAACATGGTGCATAATATGTTATATTCACATTTATTGGGGTATCCATGGATATGAAGTAGTCTAACACCATTCCAGCAACTACTGGCGAATCCAGAAAGGCGGTCTTGGACGTTGCGAGGGGCATCCCCCAAAAGATTCTCCAAATTCTAAAAACGATGTGTCCCAGATGACCCCCATGACCTCGAATTGATCTCTGTGATGACCCCAAGTTGACCTCTGTGACCTGACGTGTCCCAGATGACCTCCAATTGAGCTTTGTGATGACCCCAAGTTGCCTGACGTGTCCCAGATGACCTCCGTGACCTCCAATAGAGCTCTGTGATGACCCCCATGACCTCCAATAGAGCTCTGTGATGACCCCAAGTTGACCTCTGTGACCTGACGTGTCCCAGATGACCTCCAATTGAGCTCTGTGATGACCCCAAGTTGACCTCTATAACCTGACGTGTCCCAGATGACCTCCGTGACCTCCAATTGAGCTCTGTGATGATCTCAAGTTGACCTCTGTGACCTGACGTGTCCCATATGACCTCTGTAACCTCTAAGTGACCCCTCTGATGACTCCAAGCTGACCTATCTGACCTGATGTGCCCCAGATAACCGCCATGACCTTCAATTGGGCTCTGTGATGACCCCAAGTTGACCTCTGTGACTTGACGTGTCCCAGATGACCTCCGTGACCTCCAATTGAGCTCTTTGATGACCTCAAGCTGACCTCTGTGACCTGGCGTGTCCCAGATGACCCCATATTGAGCTCTGTGATGACCCCGAGTTGACCTCTGTAACCTGACCTGCCTCCAAGTTGCCTTCTGTGACCTGACGTGTCTCAGATTACTTCCGTGGTCTCCAATTGAGCTCTGTGATGACCCCAAGTTGACCTCCGTGACCTGAAGTGTCCCAGATGACCTCTGTAACATCCAATTGTGACCTCAATCTCCAACTCTACTAACTCTCTGTGACCTCATACTCTCTTAACTCATTTCTTCTAAAGCATCGCTTCTAGATGCCCTATAGCGCCACGAATCTCCTGTGATCGATCCCAAAATTCATGGCAACTCACGTGAGCGTTAGCAACCACAAGTCACCCAGTTGAGACAAAGCTTCAGAATCAGAGAACATGCTTGAACTGGCTGTCTCATAAGCTCGCAAACCAGAAGGGCGAATGTTCCTTTATGCTTGATAGAGTTTTCGACCTTACTGACGCTTACTACGGGATCAGCTGATCGTGTAGCCTTTTAAATTCTCGAGTAAAGCGGGTATTTAAACCTTGTCGCAGCTACGTTCTGTCGTATCCTCCGACAAACCCCTCTTTCCTCAACATCCCTCCTTTTTCGCTACGACACAACTTGCGACGGGACATGTGTCGTAACTTGCGACGTGTCGTAAATGGACTTGCGACGCCCTGGATCCCCCCGGCCTCATCGCAAATCTATAATTTGACTTCTGACGTCACTGTGACGTCATTTCAAATGGGATGGACACCAAATTTGGACAAAACCTCGGCTAGGTATTCAGGAAGATGTGTGTTAAGTTTCGCTTCTCTATCTCTTCGCGTCGACGAAATCGTCGCAGATGTAAAGGGGGGCAACTATATGTCCTCCCCCCCCCGGCGGCCGGTGGAGGGCGCGGAGGCCCAGCGGCCGCCGGGTTCATACGAGTACAATTTGTTCTTAAAGAGTTGATCAGCCAAAAGTAACGCCTTTTAGATTATTCTGGCTTTAGACACATTGATCGGAAGCTCCACAAACCGTTTACCGTTTTCATGAGGCGACTCGATAACTATACCGATTTATTTTAGACGTTAGGTCAACCGTCCCTGTTTCATTCGTTGGCGATGGCAGATGGTTTAATCTATCAGCATAACCGCAGGATAGAGAGCACAATCCATTACGGCCACTAATGTGTTGGCTTTTCCCGCAGATCGGATATCCCACCCACCGTGACAAGCGGCGCGCTGCTCCCCGGTCCCGGCGCGGCGGCAGACCGGCGCGGCGGCGTCCGCGGGGGGATCTGACCGCAGGTCACCCCTCCGCCACCTACCTGTTCCCTCTCCACTCCCACTGGATGATGTCATCAGTCCGACCTGCTGGAAAGGGTGGAGTGGGCGAGGGTGGTGTTGACAGTGTCTTGACGGGAGACGCCGAATTTGGGAGACATATGCGGTGCATTAACCCGCGCCGGGCCGGTGCTCTGAGATTCCGCGCCGGGCCGGGGGTGTCTGAACATCCCCTTCTAACTCGGCTCCTGGGCCACGTAGCGACACGCGGTAAGCGGCAATCGAAAGAACGTCCAAAATAAGGACGAAAACACTGGTCATTTTTTGGTTCAGGTCAAAGGTCAGGTCACCAGAGGTCACCAAAGGTCAAATGTTCACTATTTCAACATTTTGGAAACTGCCAACAGCTACCTATCTCGGGAACCGATAGAGCTACAGCGCCGCAGAAAAGCGCATTCGATGGCCCTTTTACAGACCTTTCTGAGTAATGCTCTCAGATTTGACCTCAGGTCAACGGTTTAGCCTCCAGAGGGCAAAAACTCCAAAAACAACCGTTTTTACGAAAGACGTTTTTCGGCAATAACTTTTGACTCAAAAGAGTCATGACATTACTTTTGCCACCATCGTGTTCCTCTCGTCGAGACGCGTCGAATGAACTATAATTTGACATTGAAAGGTCAACTTGAAAATTTGACCTCAGGTCAAGGTCATGACCTGACCGGAAAAGGTCATGTTGCATATCAGTCGATCCGCAACGTCGAGCCGAACGCATCTAAGGCGTTTTCAGCGCTCTAGCACGTCTCTGTCAGAAGTTATTAGCGAAAAACTGTTAGATTCTGTTCGTGACCTGAGATGACCTCGGGGACATAACGAGGGGTCACAGTTGCCATTTTCCGGTTCAGTGTGTCCAATTCACCTACATCTCGATGTTTGAGAGTGTCTAGAATAGCGTTCGTGCAAAACAGACGCTTTTCAATTTTATCCCATTGACTTATAATGGAGAGGTCGCAAAATTGACCTGACCTTAGGTCACCGATATCAAAATTCCGAGATATACATTTTATAGATAATGTTGTTCTAATCAATCGCTGAAAGTTTCAAGGCAATCGATCAATCGGTGTAGCCATGACGAGCATTCTTATTTTTTCTGAGGTGAGGTCACTTGGCGTGACCTGGTGACCTGACCTAAGGTGACCTGGGTCTGAAATTTTCACAACATGTGCGGAAAAGATGCACGAACAGGTGTGCTAAAAACGGCCGTTTTTGAGGTATCTGCGAAAAACCGCAGGGGGGTGTTCAAACACCCCCCGGCCCGGCGCGGGTTAATGAGCTTTCATACTTCAGTTTTCTTCCATCTTGTACCCTTCAAAGCATATGGCTTGTGTAATTATGCAAGTATCCTTGACTGTGCAATACCATCTTTTAGGAGGTAAGATAAGAGATATCATTTCAAATCGAGGTATGCAATGTGAATCACTGGTCAGACGAGGGCTTGTCTTTCCGGTCGTTGTAAGTTGACCCAGGCTGAGTAAAGAATAGGTATGGAATGAGTAAAGACTGAGTCGAGGAAAACGCCGCAACAGCTCGGTCCGCCCGCTACCAATCCACCTCGCCACCGCCCTAAGGCTATCACCCCAGAGTGACCTGTCCTGGCCGACCCGGTGGAACTCCCAACGGTCCGGCCGCAGTGGCTGATCGTCACATAAACCGTAACCATCCCCTCCTCTCACCTTGTCCATATGTGACGACGGCCGCCACCCGTGCACGCTGAATGGGACGTCTCGGGGCAAAAACAGCCGTATTATTCGCTCGATCGCTTATGGCGTGGTCTTGTAGGTGCCACCGTGTGTCAACGTAAAGGCGGGCGTGGAAATGGATGGAGTCGTATGGCATCCTGAAAATCTGCGTATCTGCAGACCAGTCATAGCAATCTCCAAAAGAAGCTAACTTTGCTTTTCCGTTCAAACTTTTTATAACATACACTTTTTGAAATGAGGTCTTCGTGGCAGATAATTTAACCCTCGCATGTGTGCGGCGTTTGCCAGCTTCTAATGTGTAGGGGGGGGGGGGGGTCGGTTGGACCCCCCCCCCCCTTGCCGTTTGGCCCCTGATCGAGCTAGAGCTTCGCGGAAAGAACGAGCGTGTTGCCCGTGACGAGAGGAAGCCGATGATACCCAATTTTAAGGTCCTAGGTCATTGGTTGACCTTCCAGGTCAGGTCAATGACCCAAAGTCGGGAAAATCGGGACCTGTTAGAAAGTCGTAAAGTGTGGCTGCTAAGGGGTTTTTCGGGGTGCTGATCACGAATATCGTGTTAGTTTTGATCACAGATGATGTCTTGAAGCATTTAGACCAGGTTGGGTCAGGTCAGGTCAGGTCAACCAGTAGGCGTCGTGACGGGTATTCGTAGTACGTGTCAACCGCCTCTGACAGCTTCGTAACATGTTACGAAGTCACCAAAACTACTTCGTAAATGTTCAAATGGTTGCTAAATTCGAATTCAGCTCCAAAAACTAGCCTAGAAACATGTAAAACTCGAAAAAGTGACCCGAGGTCACCCGAGGTCACCAAAGGTCAATGACCTGACCTGACCTTCAGGTGACCTTGACACACACGGGAGTAACATCAAATCACATGTTTGAACGTTTGAAACCACGAGAAGCTTGCAAACACGCGGCTAGTGCGAGCCGACATACGCGAAATCGCGATTCCGGCCAAACATGGTCTCGGAAAAGAGGTCACAGGTCAAAGGTCATTTGGGTCAGGGTCATGAAATTTTCAGGGTCGGTGTAAAATTGATCAATGCGAGGGTACTGAAAGTTTCGTCGCGATCGGCCGCTTTTTACGCGAGTTATTCGCGAAAAACCATGGGGGGGGTCCATCCGACCCCCCCCCTACACATGCGAGGGTTAAATTTAAGAAATAAAGCATACCTACCTAGTGGGCATTTATATTCAGTACAGTACACCGAGTTAAAGAAAAGTTATGGATGAAAGACAAATATAAACTTTTAGCTGATTAGATACACTACCTTTTTCATATTTTTACAGAAAATATGCTAAGAAGCAGCGCATCTGGTAAAACCTACCGTCCTAGCAGGCAGCACAGCTGGCCCACCTCTACGAGTGCGCTCCCGTTGCCCGGGGCGGTGTCCTGACCGCGGCCCGGGTCAGCTGAGCGCGCCGCCCGCCTCAGTCGGTGGCCCGGCGGTCGGTGGGGAGCGGCTGTGCGCGGCTCCGGTCGGTGGACACTGGTCGCCCGCGACTACACCCGACCCTCAGGACGCGCGCTCTGGAGGCGGCCACCCTGGGGAGCTCATCCGGAACGTCATCGTCTTCTCCACCCGTCTCGAACGCCGCCAGCCTGGGTCTCCCGGCCGAGTCGGAGGGCTCTCCGCTGACGCCGGCGGCTGTCGATCGGCGCCGCTCTCCGCACACACCGTGAGTGATTCCGCGCGGCGGGTCGACGCTCCGCGGCCGCGCCCGGCCCCGTGTCACACCGACGACACCCGACCCCGACGGGCCGGCGCGCCGGTCTGTCGCCGAAAAAGCTGTTCCCAGATGAATATTCCGATAACCTTGTCACGTCGGATCGGTGAACATCGCCGAACGGCTCCGATGTCTCTATCTTATCTATCCGGCCACGGCTATTGTTCGTGAACTCTCCGGGGTTTTGTTCGAGTACAAATAGCTAACGTCAGGTTTGAAGTTTTACGTTTTATCATGGTAACCGAACCTTTACTAACGGTCGATTTTAAAATAATAATATAAGTGTAAGCGCCTGTGTTTTCATATAAGCGCCTGTATTTTCATATAAGCCCCAGTATTTTCATAGGATTTTTCTTTTCGTCTTGCATTGAATTAGTTTTGTCGACTATGGCCTTAGTTACAAATGGCATTTTATGACAATGTTCCCAAATAATTGAGATACAAATGTCTTTCTAGTTGAGGTTTATTTGCCACTGGGTCAACAGTGCAGGGATATAGATGATCAGTTCGTGGCTCCGAGTGGAAGATAAAGATATATTATTCAAGCGGGTCACTGAAAAAGCGAGCTGGAGCAACGAAGGAGCGAGGTTTTTCTTCCACTCGGAGCCATGAAGAATCCTCTAAAGCTCAAGGGTCATTATCGTACGGATCTAAGGGCCTGTCAATTTCATCCAGCTCTCAATCTTCTGCCTACTTTGGCACATCAGAGTGTGGCACAGTGCTCGTGCGCACTGCGCACTTTGTAGTCGTTGGTTTGTGCACCATGCCAGAGCACGGGGGTTATTCCGTCAGCTCTAATCACCGGCGGCGATAAAATCCTGCGGCTCTATTGATCTTCCCTCAGTTAATTTCACGTCCTGGCTGATTGATGTTCAATTATCCCATGACCCTTGCAGGTGGTTCAATAACCGACCGTGTCCTTAGGTGCGCAAGTACAGGGCAGTTATACCTCCCAGGTGGGGTGGGGACGGGGTGGTCAAACGGACGGGGTCTCTCCTTTTCATGACGTAATTGCCAGGCTGTCGTACTGACTAGCGCACATTGAATACATGAGCTGAGAAAAGTGACCATAAAAGTAGTTGTGGGGATCACGGTTATGTTGCAAGGCAAACTCTGCGCAAACACATGTGACATGTGTTGCATTTAATTTGCATTTTCTTTTTAGTTGTATCCGGGATGCCCAGAATTAATACCATGAAGGTGCGATGCATTCGGTGGTTCTGATTCCCAGTCTTCTGCGCGGTCGGGAAGTCGTTTTCTATTTTCCATAAGCAGCCGTTACGAATCGGCGGCTGTGATGAATAGTGGGAGACTGCAGACATTTATCAGAATCATCAGTGCAGTGAGGATGCCACTTCCGACTGTTTGTAATCAGCAAACGGGAGGCTTGAAATATGGAATGTGTGCATGTCCAAAGTCCGTCTTTCATCATTATTTCGGCATGCAGCGGTGCGAATATCTTTCCATGGTATCCGCGTAAAGGACAGGCTGAACTGTGAATGATGGATGATGGAGAGGCAAAAAGTTGCCTGCAACATTAAAATTTTCCTTGTTGTTTTCCATGGTGCCATGGTCAACGTTTCAGAGTAAAACAATGTAGTGACGAATAGAGACAAAATTGCAGCCGTCTATTGCAGCCGTCTAATGTAACAATAGTTAGTACCGGCAATAGGAGACTGGAGTGTCTCACAAAACAATAGCACTGCTCCCACTCGGAGATTGCAGTGTCTCACAGCACAATAATAGGTAAGTACTATCAGCAATAGGAGACTGCAGCGTCTCACAGAACACTAATCCTACCGGCAACAGGAGACTGCAATGTCCCACAAAAGAATAGCCCTACCGACCATTGGAGACTGCAGCGTCTCACAAAACAGTAATACAAGCGACAATTGGAGACTGCGGCGTCCCACAAGACAGTAACACGCGGCAACTGGAGACTGCAGCGTCCCAAAAGACAGTAGCACAAGCGGGCAAGTGGAGACTGCAGCGTCCCACAAGACGGTAACACTAGCGGCAACTGAAGACTGCAGCGTCTCACAAAACACTAGCACTGCTGGCACTGGAGACATCAGTGTCTCACAAGACAGTAGCGGCAATTAGGTAGGAGCCTGCAGCGTGTGCCAGCGTCTCTGAAACCTCTCGGACATAGGTTAGCTCTAATGCTCATATACTATATGTATAAGGAGCGTGGGAAGCATGAAGGCCCCAAGAGGTCAGCATGAGACCCTCAGAAAACGACGAGGGCCTTCAGAATTAAACTTGGGCCCTCATGGAATGCAAAGGGCCCTCCGATGCTTATGTGGGACCCTACATAGACTATGGATGGGCATAGCGGGCATAGACATTCAGATCGGTCCAAACTCCAAAGCCCTAAGAGACTACGATGGGTCTCTCAGGAACCTGTGCGAAGGCCCTCTGAGGCATGCGTTAAGGCCCTTAAGAAAATGTATATGGGTCCTCTGAGACCCAATGGCTGACATGAGGCCCTGTGGATCCAGCCCCAGCTTTAGTGACTGGCATCAGGTAATCGGTTGAATCTCAGATCAGGCCCTTGGAGGGTTTCTAGTCGCTTTTTTAGGGGGAGTGCAAACGAGTGGTATTTACTCGTAACTGCATCCCTTGTATCCCCTCCCCACCATCAATGGGTCCGCCCGGCTCCGGTGGCTGTCCCCGCCCAGTACCGGTGGCTGTCCCCGCCCAGTACCGGTGGCCGTCCCCGCCCAGTACCGGTGGCCGTCCCCGCCCAGTACCGGTGGCTGTCCCCGCCCAGTACCGGTGGCCGTCCCCGCCCAGTACCGGTGGCCGTCCCCGCCCAGTACCGGTGGCTGTCCCCGCCCAGTACCGGTGTCTGTCCCCGCCCAGTGCCGGTGGCTGTCCCGCCCAGTACCGGTGGCTGTCCCCGCCCAGTACCGGTGGCTGTCCCCGCCCAGTACCGGTGGCTGTCCCCGCCCAGTGCCGGTGGCTGTCCCGCCCAGTACCGGTGGCTGTCCCCGCCCAGTACCGGTGGCCGTCCCCGCCCAGTACCGGTGGCTGTCCCCGCCCAGTACCGGTGGCCGTCCCCGCCCAGTACCGGTGGCCGTCCCCGCCCAGTACCGGTGGCTGTCCCCGCCCAGTACCGGTGGCTGTCCCCGCCCAGTGCCGGTGGCTGTCCCGCCCGGCTCCGCAGCGCCGCCGGTCCCTGACGTTTGCGGCGCCCGCCGGCAGGCGGCAGCACCGTCTCTCGGTGATGATCGAGGAGCCGGACAGCCGCTGGAGGATGTCGGAGCGGCGCATCTTCTGCCTGTCGCTGACGGTGCTGCTGATGCTGCTGCTGGTCGGTCTGCTGGTCGGCATGGTGACCTGGTACCGCACCCAGTCGGACGCGCAGCTGGCGCTGGCCGAGCAGCAGCGGCTCTGGCGGGGCCGCCTCCTCCAGTGTCAGCAAGGTACCGACTCCGGGAGGGGAGGGGGGGGGGGGCAGGGTCGGGAACGTGGGAAGGTGCAGATAGGCTAATTAGAGTTGACGGGTTTTCATGGGACAATTATGAAAGCATCCTACTTCTGACGTGTATGCATGTATCTTGATCAGATTACATTGACAACTTTTACATCGCCAACTGTCGTGATCCTCGTAAATAATATTTATTATCATGAAAGGCTTACAAACGGTAAGCTAATGAAAATTGGTCATATTTCTGCCATGTTCTCAGCAATGGCACGTACCCTGCAGGTAATGACGTCCGAGCCATGGGGCATGGCCACCATTCGTCACTGTGCGCCGAGTCAGGAGCTGGTATCTGACCGCCTGTCTGACTTTACCCACTCCCCGCCCGCCGCCAGGTCGCCGGTCGGCCGAGACCCGTCTGGTGGCCGCTGCCTCTCGCGTCGGCTCCCTGTTCGAGGAGGGCTCGCCGTACCACCGCGCCGCGCAGCAGGGCCTCCGGGACGCCAACGCACGCGCCAGCGTGGGCCGGCCGCTGCTGCAGGCGGCCGCGCCGGACGGAGGCGGCGACCAGGGACCGCCGGCGCTCTCCAACGTCACTCTCGTCAGCGCCAACGTGTCCGCCACGGTGAGAGCCCGGGACAATGTCGTTAATTTTTACAATAATTAACTCATATGCTGAGATCTTCATCTATCGGATTTAGTGTGCACGTTTATTTTACCGGTTTTCTTGGTCGACTTCGGTGTATAAATCATGGTGTCGTCCTCGTTGAAGCTGGCGCCCAAACCCAGCATCCACCGGCTCGTCTATTGGCCAGAGTGGCTCTCTGAGCTCGTGTAACCTCGTCCCTCCGCAGGGCGACACTCTGGCTGCTGTCCAGCAGCTGTACGCGGACGGGGTGCGGCTGTTTATCGGGTTCCCGGACAGCGACGAGCTGCTGCGAGCCGTGCAGTGGGCCTCGCAGCACGCGCCGGACGCCGTACTCGTCTCGCCGACGGCCACGGCCGGTGACCTGCAGTCGGACTCGGGCAATCCGCTGCTGCTCAGTCTGGGGGACGCGGCGCTGGCGGCGGCGCTGCTCTGCCTGCTGCGCCAGCGCTCTGTCCGGCACCTGGTGCCCGTGGCGGCCGACACCACCTACGGCCGCAGCGTGGTCGAGGAGCTGCGCCGCGCCGCGCTGTTCGACGGCGCCGCCACGGACGTCACTGAGCCGGTCTGGTACCGGCCGGCCGACGCGGCGGCGGCCGCCGGCCGCGGCGCCGTCATCCGGGCGGCGGCCGACGCGGTGTCCGCGCTGGCGGCGCCGCCGGCCGCCGTCGGTCTGCTGTTCGTTTCCGGCGCCGAGATGCGCCACTTCCTGGAGGAGGGCGGCTGGGACTCGCGGCTCTCGGCCGCCCAGTGGTTCGGCACCGACTCGGTGGCGCTGCGGGACGACATCCTGGCCTCGCCGGCGGCCCGCGCGGCGGCCGTCCGCGTCAAACTGACGGCGCTCATCTACTCCGGGGCGGACGCGGCCAGCGCGGCCGAGCAGTGGGCCGTGCTGCGCCGGCTGACCACGGGCGCTCAGCAGCCGGCGCCCAGCGTGCTGCGCGCCTACGACGGCGCCGCGCTGCTGGCCGAGCTCGGACACCTGCTGCTCGGCCACGGCAACACGACCGGCGCGCTGGCCGCGCTGCGGGCCTCCGTGCGCGCGGGCGTCACCGGCGCCGCCGCCGTCAGGGACGGCTCGCGCCGCGCCGGAGGACAGTTCGCCATGACCCGGGTGGTGGCGCGCGCGGACCCGGAGCGCGAGCTGCTGGCGGCGCCGGACGCCGGCCCGGCGCTGTGGGCGGTGACCGGCCAGGTGCGGATCGAGGCCGACCCGCAGCAGGGCGCCTACCTGGGCCGCATGGTGCTCAGCTCGGCCGGCGCCGGCCTGCACCTGGTGCGCCGCAGCGACGTGCGCGCCCTGTATGCGGCGCTGGGCGGCTGCGGCGGCGACGGCCTGCAGCTGACGGCCACTGCGCCGGCCGGCGCCGCCGAGCTGAGCGCGGCCCGGCGCGCCGCCGAGCTGCCCGAGCGGCTGCTGGTGTCTGCCGCCCGGCCGGCGCGGCTCGAGCTGCACTGTGCCGCCTCCGAGTCGGGCCTGCTGCACCTCAGCCTCCGCTGTCCGGCCGTCCAGCTGCCCGGCGCCGACACCGTGTTCTGCCTGGCGCAGTACTACCGCCTAGTGGGCGCCAATGCCACCAGAGCCTCTGCGTCGGCCGTGCGGTGGCGCCACGAGCGGCGGCTGGTGGGCTGCGGGGCCGCGCCGGCAGAGTGTCTGGACCGGCCCTGTCGGGAGCAGCGCTCCTGTATCACCGCGCTCACTGACGAGCTCGGCACGTGGCTCAAGGAGTGAGGCACTGCCGGCTCCACGGAGGGCCAAAACTGACGGCCCACGTCGACAAGCCGGCTGGACGGCGACAATGTTGACCGCCATCTTTAAATTGTTTAAATGTACCGGATTGTTAATGCTGTATTACAATATCAACTCGAATAAATATACACCTTGAAACTCAGCGTCCACATGATTTACGTGCTAGTCTGATGATGCCACGATAAATTAAACGGTAAAGCTGATTCAGAACTGTTACAAATGGGTGGCAGAGGTTGGCCCAGGGCGTGTGTCGTCCGCTTACCTTTCCAGTTTCCACTCGAGGGTTATACCACTGTCCACCACTGCATGGGAGCAGCTAGTGATCCGGGACAGCTTCGTAACAAAAGATGGCTGATAGAACGAGGGTGATACGCAAATTCGTCATTCAGGACTAGATGAACTTTTATTTGTAAGTGAAATGCACACAACATGTTTTGGATGGATGAGTAGAAAACCGCATTAATATGTGTAAAGTGACTAGGCAAGTAATCGACAAAAATGGAAATAAATAACAATTTGCACCATAGAACACGTAGGCAAAACCTTGACATTGCCACCACAGAGCTGGCCAGTTTTCCCGAGATCCTGCTGAACCCCGCACGGCTGTCAGTGGAGTGAATAGGCCAGGGTCACACGCCTCACTGTCAACATCCAAATGATCACACCAGTCGCAGCCTCACCAGCTCAGCATCCGGCCTTGCCTCAAAGAGGACGAAGACGCAAACAATTTATTGCTTAGAAACATGATCGAATACAAGGCACGCAATTTTGCTCGAACAAACCAAGCTACGCATCCCCTCACGAGGGGCACGAAAGTAGGGTGTGAAGAACAAACCGACCCCGGGCGGCGGCCTCCCGACTCACCGGGACGGGCGCCGCGCCGGCCCGGGGCGCAACAGAAGTGAGGAAAGCATTAGAGCTGCCGCTGCCGCCGGCAGCTGGCGCTGCACGCTGCGCGCGCGCGCCACCCGTCGTCTGTCTCCCCGTCTGGACAGGCCCCGGCTCGCCGCTCCAACTCGGCCGGGGCCGCCGCGGCGCGTCCGCACCCGCGCCGTCTTCTCCGAACGTCTCCGAACTGACTGCGGCCGTCTGGACGGCTCGTCTGCGTCGTCTCCCTCGTCTTTCTCTCCCCAATTTGTCGGTCGTGAATTTGCTCTCGCTGCTCTGGGGCAGCCGTGTGGCGGCGCCGCGGTGCGCGGACGGCCGCCGGCCCCATGGACGGCGCTACCGACCCGCCGTGTGCTTCTGGCTGCGGCCCGCAGGCCCGGCCCGGCCTCCTCTAGCCGTCTCGGGAGCAGTCGCGCGCCATGTGACCGAAGTCACCGCACGTGTAGCACTTCATACAGTTGCGGGCAATGTGACCCGTCTTCTTGCATCTGTGGCGGGCAGGGCCGAATTAAGATCCTAAATTGATTTAGCATATACAAATTGACAATCAATTGTGGATGCACAACCTCAAACTGAAGACCATTTCCGATTTGAAATTGAAGTGACCCAAACTTGGTCAATGAGGCTAACATAACTCATAAGTTGCTTTCTGCAAGACCAACGAAGCAAAGTCAATTGTTTACCCACTTCTCAAAAAAAGTATCTGCACATGCAATCGCGAGCGAACGAAATGTTGAGTGTAAGTTTCATCTCCTGAATCAGTATCACCCTGGAGCGGGACAGGATTGCAGAGAAAAAGGAAAGACCAGGGAGAGACCAGGAGAGCGAAAGCAGGCGGCGAGTGCCCCACGACCCACCTGTGGCAGGAGTCCTCGCCGGCGGCCGGGTTGTCGGGACAGTCCCGGCTGATGTGCTCGGTTGACTTGCACGTGTAGCACATGCGCTTCTTCTCCTCGCCGCTGGCCTCAGTGCAGTCGGACGAGATGTGGCCGCTCTTGCCACACACGTAACACTGCCGGGCAGACGGTCAGACCACAGTCCGACTCAGCACGGCGGCTACAAACACACATTTCCCGATCCCCTGCAGCACACACACTAATGAACCATCCCTGTAAGGTCAACTAACAGCATTCAGTCCAAATATGGCGCTAATGCGCTATGGGCCTGTGTCCACGGTCTCACTCACTCACCATGCGGTCGTCGACCTCGCAGTCTCGGCTGATGTGGCCCTTTTTGCCGCACGTGTAGCACGTCTTGTCCGAGTCGGGACAGTCGCGCGCCAGGTGGCCGGTACCGTTACAGTTGTAGCAGAGCGGCTCGCGGCCGCGCCGCTCCGCCTGCGGGTTGGAGCAGTCGCGCGCGATGTGGCCCGGCTGGTCGCACCGGTAGCACACGTCCTCGCCGGCCGTGCAGTCGCGCGCCATGTGGCCCATCCGGTTACACTTGTAGCACTTCTCTGCGGAGCGCGGGAGGGAGGTGTGGCCGGTTAGCACTGGGTGGGACGGGCGGCTGAGGCGGGCGAGCGCCTGCTGTCGTAGGACTGTGAGGACGTCTGGATGATATTGAATGGTAAGACATTACCATGCTTGGGCTTTCTAGGACGTGGCGAAGATCTCGGTCATAGCGTACGTCCTACTTTACCAGTAAAACAGCACCGCTGATACGCTAATACATTGTACAAGTATGGAACAACCGATTACTGTTTGCAACGGTCAGAGAGAACATAACATATGAATCACATGCTGTTTGACGAAAGCACGATTTACGAAGCCGCTAGTGCCGCCAGCTACCCCCAACCGCCCAGCTCGTTTCTCATGTTGTGAGTGATAAGCCACTCGTCTGACCCATCCTGTGCACTGACCTCTGAACACGGTGCGTCCACCCCTGCCGCGGCCTCGGCCCCGTCCGGCCGCGCCCGGCGCCGGTCCCGACGGCTTGTGCTCGGCCGTGGGACAGTTGCGCGCCATGTGGCCCGTCTCGTGGCAGTTGTAGCACTCTATGGTGCTGACCACCGCCGGCTGGCACACGCACACACAGAACTGTCAGCATTGCAGTCGATACCTATCCATTCATCCGAGTATTCAATTTCAAACAACTACCAACTCCTGGTGTTACCCGTTGTAGTTAATGAAACATTTTGTTTGCTGCATCACACTTTGTTCAAATGTCATGGAAAATGATAGTTCCATAAAAATTCATAATGAATTATATGAATTCTCAAAATATATAAATGAAATATACATTGTCTATGCAACAAAAACAAAGACACAGGTAAGAAATGCTACATCAAAATATGGAGAATAACGTATTTTGTAAAAAAAAGCATTAAGCTGCAAAGCCACAGCTATATAGCAAATATCATAGATGGGCACCACTCCTCAAAAATGTAACTTCATTACTCGCTCCTCCATTCCTTCAAAACGCCACTTCCATTACTCGTTCCTCCACTCCTCTGCAAAAAATGTAACAGAAGTTTCTTAGCTAGTCACCTTGTTACAGCTTCACAACAAAAGACCTAAAAATGTTCTGTGCATTTTACACATAACTGCAACTGACACCGGTTCCAAATAAGGCCACCAATACAGAGGGCCACATCTCTACCCACTGAGACAGACTGCTTCAGTGGGTTCAGATAACTGGCAGCTTGCTGCCATACAGTGTTGAGTTGGAACCCTGCAGTATCAATGCATTGCAATGCAATCTGTCTCTCTTTTGCCTACCATTCACCTTAAAATGCAGTCCTGAAAGATGGAATATCAGCTTGGGAAAAACTATCTTCACATAATTTCTTTCATTCAAGTCTACCTGTGACAAGGCACTAGCATGTGTTGATGCATTAGTAATGACAAACTAAGCTTAAAAGAATTCAGAATAATTCAATCAATTGGGTGGGACAGCCAGTCAGCATTCAGATGAACCCTTAAAAATTGAAATACATTCCTCAGCTGCCACAATAGCTGGTGACATTTGGTTACTGAAAACCATAACAGCACTCAGTTCATCACTTAAAGAATAGATTGTGCCCATCTATGCTGTGCAAAATATTGTTAAAAAAATCAACACCCACACACTGATACATTACTTCAGAACAACCATCTAATATCTACAAATCAAGCAAGTGAAAAATATAAGGAAAGATTCAAATAGTGCCAATAGTATGACCTGTGCATACCTTTTCAGTTTTGGTGGTATCTGAATCATTCTTCTCAGCTGACGGACAGGCACGAGCCATGTGTCCCACCTCATGACAGCTGTAGCATTCCACAGCGCTGGCACTCATTGTATTGACAAGAATCGCTGAAAAGGGTACAAATTATAAGCATGACAAATTCAGATGCAATTGCAAGTGAGCAGAAGGGTGGAATCTGCAAACAGGGCGCCAGGGGGCATATTAGTCAGGTGATTATTGAGAAATTCTTTACCTTCCAATGCCTCTAGCAGGTCAATTTTGCAAAAGCCTTGATCAATTGCCCCAGGCACCCTGAATTCAGATTTCACCAGCATAAGTGTTTCTAAGTTAAGATTTGCATATCATGACCATCGCCCATGCTGATGCAGAGCTTCAGCCTGAGCTAAGCATGAACGAAAAGCCAGTCACCTTGACAAATAAAAACCACTGCAGGTTCAATGAAGCTGTAGATCAGAGTATATTGAGTGAAGATAAGGTAACAAAAATTTGAAAAACCATCAACATATTGTAACCTAAACAGAATTTGAAAAACTCAAGCTTGATGAATCGATCCACATGCAATTACCCTGTCACAAATCCAATAGGCAAAGATTTTAAGGCTAGTGAGAGTGTCTGCATGAGATTTCGGAGCTAGGAAAGTCTCGACCTTAGACAGTCAATTGAAAATAATAAAAAATTGGGTATTGTGCTACCGCCCACACCCTACTCACCAATCGGACGCAAATAAACTGTCTCACGCGCACGCGTCCCACATGGGAAAACGTGCGCAACAACCGCCGCCATAAAGCAAAAAATAATTGTAAAATATCTTAATCCTAAGACAACCAATGCAATTGACATATATATTTTCAGAGGTTTTTAACAAATATATTATAATAAATTATGAGTAACTGACTTTATTCGTGACAGTAATCATCATAGTAATCATTTTCAACTATTTCTGGAAGTCAAGGTTAAATTTCAGAAAAATCACTAAATTATGGATATTTGTGTCAAAGCAACAAGCGTAGTACTAAATGTAACCTAAGCCAATTTTACCATATTTATTTCCAGTAGGTAGGGAGGCTATATGATTTAGGTTTTTACGGTTTTAGCCCATCCGTGAATCGATAAATCTGGTTCATACCTAAACTACACTAATAGATCTGGTTCGTTTGGTAAAAAACGAGGCCTGCACAGTGCACACTGCACACTTAGAATTTAGCTTGAGCCCCAAGGTTACCCAGTCCGTAGGTAGGTACCACCTACCTCTTTGGCCTACCGGCCCCGGGAGCTGGGAAAAAGATATGCACGGCTGTCCTGTCCTATTGATACGAGTAGATATATGCACGGAAAAGATATGCACGGCTGCACGGCTGTCGGCGGACGGTCCGCCGGACCTATTGGTTTTCTAAATATGCACCGGCCGAGGGGAGGGGGGCGGGTACGACCCCCTCTCGCCGTTTCGCCCCTGATAGAGCTAGAGCGTTGCGGAAAAACGAGCGTGTGCGCCGTTACAAGATCAAGATGCAGCGATTGGTACCCAATTTTAAGGTCTCAGGTCAACTGGTGACCTCTGAGGTCAGGTCAAGTGGCCCAAGTGCCCAGGTTCGGTTTTTGGCAAATAACTTCGCAAAATTGGTCGCAGAGCCGCGACTCTGACAACATCGTGTTCGCCTTTCTCAAGCGCGTCGAATGGTACCTATACTTTTTGTCTGGGTGCGGTCAGTTGAGGTGTTGGCCTCGGGTTACGGTCAGATCAGAGTCTCTCAGGTCACAAGCTTGGCCGAAGGAGGTCATGTCGCATATCATTCGATTCGGCAGGTCTTCTCGAGTCTATCGGTGGCTTTTCCGACTCGCTAACTCAATTTGATCAGAAGTTATTGACGAAAAACTCTAATGACCCTAGTGACGTCATAAATAACGTCACGCAAGGTCAAAAATGCAAAAGTGAAGCATCCAAACTTACAACTTACAAGGAGTGCATGAAATCACGATTCCGTCACCGTGTGGTTGAGATAGTTTGAGATCGTTCGGCCGGCGCCATAGTAGCAGTTTTCATTTTTTTCCCCCATTGACTTATGTAGGTAGGTATACCTATCTACCTAATGATGAGGTCACGGTAGCTGACCTGACCTCATGCGACCTTTAGGAAAAATCCGAGATATACAAGCTGTGAGACCTCTAATGGATACTAGGTCCCGAAAGTTTCATCTCCTTGTGAAAGCTCCTCTGACACTGAGGGCGTTGCGAAGTTGCGACATCTGAAGACCGTGCAGAGGTTCACTTATGACGTTATAGGTCAGTGACCTGACCTGACCCGAAAATGCAGTTGGTGTCAAAAGATCCAGCTTGAATCAAAGATCAGCTATGCCAAGTTTGCAGCTCTCCATCTCCAGCGTGCTTGGAGCTATCGCGAAAAAAAAACTATGGGTTTGATGCTGTTTTCCTACAAGTTATTGCAGTCTCCCGCATAGTGCGTGTCTCTCCCTCTCTCCCGTAGGGTATGGCTAGGTGGTGGCGCCCCACATGTCATCACAGTCACCGTATGGTTTGGTCGTTGGTGTTTGTGCTGTGCATTCAGGTACCCACCACACCGGAGATCGGCGCGGTGATCCCACCGCGGTGGGACAGGGGACAGGCGCTGTGGGACAGGGGAGAGGCGCTGTGGGACGGGGAGCGGCACGGGGTCCCGCTCGGTTGGACCGGGACCATCGCAGTGGTCTCGCCGAGTCTGGCCGACCGCGGAGACTGGCGGGCGGCACAGCCAGCGGTGACAGTGACCGGCCGATTAGCAGTTCCCGGTAGCACCTTTGTTTACGAGGGGCGCCGCCGCGGCCGGACAGCAGTGCTGCCGCACAGGGGACGCGCCGCGGACGTCCGGGGAGTACCGCTCTCTCAGAGACCCGTCTGCGCCGCGCCGGCCGACAGTCAGCGACGAGCGGTGATATCAGAGTGTCCTCGTCCGTACGCAGCAGCCTTGGGGGGCTCTCAGCGACCCGCCAGCCGCGCCCAGCCGCCATGTCTCTCGCGCGCCCGTCTCAGGAGTGTGACAGTGCTGAGCGCGCCTCGGCCGGCGGCCGGTGGGCTGCGGGGGCGGCCGCGCCGGGCCCCGTCAGCGGCTGTGCCGCCGGCGACTGTCGGGTGTGCGCCCTGTGTGTCCGCGGAACAGAGAGGGATCCACGACCGGGCGTGGGTCAGACACCGACCGGGGACACCCGCCGGACCACCCGGCACACCTCTGCACGACCAGCGGCACGTGAGTCCGCCGAAACGGGGAACCGAATACTCCAGGGGTCGACCACCACGGAGTCTCTATTTGGTATAGTACCTAAATCGAGTCTCACAATAAGCGTAGATGAATAAAAACTAAAAAGGCTGAGCAAAGAGCACGTAGGTAGCTTTTGTGGGTCACAAGTCCACTAATTGACAATGTAAGTAGGTATTATTAGGCTAATCAATGAACGAACACAAAATGTTAATCCAGTCCGTCCATGAGTGTCAGCCGGCAACGTCCGACCCCCCCCCCCCCCCCAAAAAAAAAACGATTTGGATCCCTCCGGCCATCAAAATACCTACGTACGACATTTCTGAAGTGAGCACACAATCAATTCATAGTTGGCGTAATGGGTACTGAAAGAGTTTTAACATGGTCTATAGGTACCTATCACGGGTTGGTTACCATACCGTGAACTCGATAGAAAAACATGGTTGCCGATCGGATGAACTATTTAAGCTCAGAACGAGCCGACACAAAAAGTCGAGTACCTACCTACCAGTCATCAGTCATCTACATAAATACGCTCGCCGTGTCCATACCTAATTATAGTATTCATGAATGAACGGCGGTCGTACTAGCCCTGCCAGACGACACCGTTATCGTGGCTGGTAGGTAATCCCGCATTTCATGAAACACCGGTTCCCAGCGAGGGGCGTTTCAGGAGCTCGGAGCCGTCTAGGGAGAGAAGGAGATTAACGGAACCGCAAAACACGATAATATTGCTGGGCTGCTTGGGCAGGAATATGAGGGGTGAATATAAATCGGCTTCCACGTACCTACCTTATCTACCGTGTTCGGTACATAAATATGACTCCAAAACAGGAATACAACTATGTAGGATTAGAAATCGGCAGCAGATGCCAGATATAGGTAGGCAAACCTAATAGAAAGTAAAAAGCGTAGTTTTTTAATTACGTTCTATGTACAGTTGATTATAGGTAGGGGAGATCCGTGTAAGACGCCCAGGGTCGGTAAGAGGCCCCATCGCTTTTTTTACCAAACCAATAATGTTATTTATTTTTTAATGTACTTGTAAAGCAGAAGCCCTCTTGAAACAACAACTCACGAAACCTGAGGTATCAGGTGCGTCGCAGAGACTTTTGGTAAGCCTGTTTCTGTTTTTGCCCCTTTACTTGCCAGATATATGCATCTTTATCGCCCTTATATATCTGAAAAAACAATGGCTATCAAATGCAATCTTATCTCATCGAAATTTGTCACATGTTAGCTTCAGAATAGACCATGTTCTGGTGCGCTGCAAATGTCTCATAAACCATAAAGATTGTGACGTTAAAACACTGCATTTTTTTAAGAGGCCCTCCCTTCGAGGATGATAAAACGCCCCCCGATAAAAAATGCCCCCGATGCTAAAACGCCTGCACCTGCGGCAGGCGTGGCATTCTTCTTTCAAGGAGTTTGTTTTTGTTTCTTTTTTTCTGTTTCTTTTCTTAGAGGTAATAGGTACAATTTTCGTTGGTCATCAGCGTTTGGTTGTGCTAATATATAGTTTTCGCATTGTTCGAGCGCTTTGGAAGTGTTATTGGTTTCGATAACACCGTATTTGCTTAGCGTTTCGAAATAAAAGGCCTTGCAGCTGTGTTCGCAAAGCGTCTTTTACAAGTCGACTTGACTTGTAAAACGCCCGAGGGGGGGGGGGGGGGCGTCTTACCATACCCATAGTGTAAGAGGCCCTTTTGCAACTTTTTCCAAAATGTTTAAGTTTACGGTTTGTGTACCCCCTAGATTCATTTTGAATGCAAATATGTATGGGAAAATGATGCATGCTCACAGCGCATGCACACGTTAGCTCTTAAATATTATCATTTGTCTAAAAATAGCAACTGAGCTTAAGGGGGGGCCTCCTGCACCACTCTCCCCTATATGATGTATGGCGCGATGGCACGACATGTTAATGGCTTATTAGTGAACTCCTTAGCTACGCAATACGAATAACGCATTGCTGTCTGTGCAGTGTACACTTTAAATAAACTAGATCTAATAAAAACTGTGTAGTTTTCCTTCTATCCGAGAAAAGCGATGAAACTTTGTCAATATCGGGCTCTGCGAGATGGGCAGCTCATGCCTAAAATGCCCGCCATCCATCCGCCAGCGCCCACACCGATCGTCCAGGCACGCCGAGGCGCGCCTACGACACACAAACCGAAGAGCACAGCACTGCTGATACTGTGCCGCATGCCCGTCTGCCCTGCGGAACAGTATACCTAGCCACGGAGGAATACGATTAGCCATTCGTAATGCCGAGCCGAGATACGGGAATAGGAGCGAGCCAAATGATTGTTGGGTTTCATCTTTTTAGATGATCAACATGACCGGCGCAGCGGAATACGATGGAGTAGGCCGTAGGGTGTCAGCCATGTGAGTTTCTGTGTGCGTGGGAGAGGGGGGAAGTGTAGAATGTAAAGACACGCCGCTGTTCTCACCGCCCCGATTGCCGTTAATTCTGGATAATCTTCGACTTCGTCGCAGTCAAACCTGGTCCGAGTTGTGTTAGACTGATTTGAGTCACCAAGCTGTTCATGTGAGATAGCATGCCGATCTGCACCAGACGTCTCCCGGCGACACCATATCCGGATCACGTATCTTTGGCATCCATCGTTTGTATCTTGATCTAGAGCGAGCGCTGTGGGCTCTGGTAACCCCGCCCCGGTCCCTCTGTATAACCCCCAGGTCAGTCGGCGCTGGTTTCTGGTGACCCGGTCCCTCCGTGTATATTGTACCTATAACCCTCAGGTCAGTCGGCGCTGGTTTCTGGTGACCTCGGTCCCTCTGTATAACCCTCAGGTCAGTCGGCGCTGGTCCCCCTCCTGCTGATCGCCGCTCTGGTGACCTCAGTGAGCGCCAAACCGGTCAAACGAAGCTGGCGAGACCCGTGTAACCTGGAGGCGGCGGCGGCGGCAGCCTCCGGCGGGAAGGCCACCGCCGAGACCAAACTGCTCGACCAAATCATCAGCGTCATCGACGTCATCCGACCTAAGGTCAACCGGCTAATGAACAAATTCGTGAGTACCGACTGTAGGGTAACGGGGAACGAATTGTCCCTATATGCGAAACTGCATGTGAACTCGTCACCAAAGATCTTGTGTGGATACGGCGTGAGGCACTGTGATCAAAATTCTTCGCTGATATAAATATTCCCCTTTCATGCTCACATATCATATTGGGATTGAGGAAACCTGGCATTCACTATTGCAACAAAGCTCACGCGAGATCCTAAGTGTTCAACTTCATGTGAATCTGAAAGTCGGGTAAAGAAGTAGGTACATCAAATAAACTGATACAGGTGAATCAAGGGAGGATTACAGCCTGTCAATGCCACGCCGAGATGCCACAGCGATAAAATCGGGACAAATCACACTGCCAGCCACCCCCGCGCCGCCGCGCCGGTCGCATTACGTCATCGTGACGTCACGATGTGTCATGTGGCGGAGAAAGTGGCGGAGCGGGGTGTCAGGCGCCGCCTGCGGTCTCACTGGTTACCCAGATAGTCGGTCTGCCGGCCGGCCGGGCGCCCTCAGGGTCGGACGGGTGTTGACCCGCCGGAGGAGGGGCTCTTGCGGTCACCTCCGCAGCGCCGCCGGCGACCGCAGAGCCAGACAGGATCGGCCGGGAGGCGACACGCTAACCCACACACGGACGCAAAAAAGCGTCAGGATTTAACCCCCGCCAGACATATTGGTTTTCTACCTAAGCGGCGGCCGGGGGGGGGGGGGGGGGGGGTCCGTACGACCTCCCCCTTCTCGTTTCGCCCCTGAATACTGAGAGGTAGAGCCTTAGGAAATAAGAGCGTGTGCGCCGTTACGAGACGCAGCGACTGTTACCCGATTTTAAGGTCTCAGGTCAACTGGTGACCTCTGAGGTCAGGTCAAGCGGCCCAGGACAGGGTAAGGTTTTTGATAAATAACTTCGCAAAACGACTGGAGAGCCGCGATTTTAGCATCATCGTGTTCGCCTCGCTCAGGGGCATCGAATGATATACTTCTTGCTAGGGTGAGGTCAACTTCAGGTGTTGCCCTCACGTCAAGGTCAGGTCAGAGCCCCCAGGTCACGAAGTTGGTCAAAGGAGGTCATGTTGCATATCGTTCGATTCGGCAGGTCTTCCTGAGTCCATTGAAGGCTTTCTTGACTCGCTAACTCAATTTGGTCGGGAGTTATTGACGAAAACTCTTATGACCCTAGTGACGTCATAAATGACATTACGCAGGGTCAACAATGCAAACGTGAAGCCCTTGCAAGGAGCGCATGAAATCACGATTCCGTGTGCTTGGGATAGTTGAGATCGTTCCCGGCGCCAAAATAGCAGTTTTCATTTTTCCCCATTGTGAGGTCACGTGACCGACCGGCGACCTGACCTCATGTAACCTAAAAGAAAAATCCGAGATGTACAACTTGTGAGACCTCTGGAGGATACTACGTCCTTTTAGTTTAATCTCCCTGTGAAAATTTCTCTGGTGCTGACGGCGTTGCGAAGTTCCTCGCCTAGCTGGAGCAGACCGTACCCTGACCCCGCCTCCCTCCATTCTCAGCTGGAGCAGACGTACCCGGCCAAGGACGAAGCGGAGATGCTGCGCGACTGGGGCCAGCACAACGTCACCTGGCTCGAGTTTGTTCGGGAGACGATGGCGGCGCACGCGGCGCAGCAGTCGCCGCTGTCGGCGGCCGGCGCGCTGCCGCGCCTGTTCGCCGACCTGCAGCGGCTGGCCGTCGGTCTGGAGCGAGCTGCGCTGGAGGCGGCGCTCACCGGCAACGGCAGCGGCCTGGAGCTGTTCCGCGCCGTCCAGGCCGGACTCATGCAGGTGGGTGGAGAGAGACGGAGAGAGGAAGGAGAGAGGGGAGAGAGAAACAGAAATGATAGAAAAAAACCTTCGGAGAACTCCCATTCAATCACGGACGAAACTGAGCTCTGAACTGCACAGGTCGATGCTAAATATGGATGGGGAAGCATACCCCTCTAAATGATGATAGGGTAGGTAAGTGCTGTTCCGTGCGAAGTTGGCGTGTTTTGGTTTCCGCTGTTCGTGTTATCCCCCGGCCACTGAACGACGTCTCGCGTCATTTAACGGAGACGGCATCACCATTCCCGGGAGAGTGCAGCGCCTTTTCCGGCGATCCGGCGCTAAGCCTTCCAGTCATTGCCGTCCCGTCAGGGACAGAGGAGCCTGACGCAATCCTGGCCACGGGCCCAGTCCCTCCGAGATTTCCCCGTGAAATGGTAAAACATATCCCAGCGCTTGTGCGTTCTCCAGCAATTACTGGCGTCGTCTCCGAGACTGCCACTGAGTCCCTCTGACCCGTCCTTTGCACCTCGGCCAGCTGCTGTGTGAGCTGCAGCTGGCCCACGTCCGACCCGCTGCCCCGCCCCTCCCGCAGCTGTGTGAGCCTCCTCTGACCCGCTGCCCCGCCCCTCCCTCAGCTGTGTGAGCCTCCTCTGACCCGCTGTCCCGCCCCTCCCGCAGCTGTGTGAGCCTCCTCTGACCCGCTGTCCCGCCCCTCCCGCAGCTGTGTGAGCCTCCTCTGACCCGCTGTCCCGCCCTCCCGCAGTTGTGTGGGCCTCCTCTGACCCGCTGCCCCGCCCCTCCCGCAGCTGCTGTGTGAGCTGCAGCTGGCGCTCCTCGAGAAGCAGCTGGAGGCGGACGCGGCGCGCGTCACCGACATCCTCGAGCACGACGGCCCCGACCTGGACGAGACGCGCGAGAGGGACCTGCGCAACTGGGTGCTCATGCGCGAGTACAAGGCTTACATCGGGCACGTGCACACGGTGGTGCGCGCACTTCGAGAACAGTCGGCCGCCGACTAGCGGCGACGGCTGGGGGCCCGGCGGGGGCCGAGGGGTGGTGACGCCGCTCTCCGGCGACCGCAGCGGCGCGCCGGCACCCCGGCCGCGCCGCAGCACCGGGTATTAGACGAGCCAATGAACGACGGCGCCCGTCGGACGTCGACAAGGCCAGGGGCCCCGGCGGAGCGGCCAAAACCGCCCTCTACGGAATGTCAAGGCGTCAAAAGTCGCCGGCCTGATGGTAACGGCCTCATCACGAGTTCGGCAGGATTTATCGGTGTTCAGCAAACACCTTGCCTGGGAGGACCTTAGTCGCTAAGGCGCTCTTCACGGCAGTGAGACACGTGCCATCGAACTATTGCAATGTGTTTGTCACTCTTCTGTGACCACATCAAGCAAGGGAAGTTGAGCGCAGAGTCCGACGCGCTACATGATTATGTACCTGATTGAACTGTGTCATGCAGCTATTTGCAGCTGTTAACTAGTAAGTAACGTTGGCTGACTAAACGCTGACCGTTTCCAGCAAGCTCGATTACTTTCGGTGTTTGGTTTACGGCAATACCGGCTACACAGGGCGTGCTTCATGTCTATCGGAGGGAGAAAAATGTTATTTTCCTAGATTCAAGCGATAGCACCCACGGAGAAGGCAGGCCAAAATTGTCCACATAAGGGACGTGGGTGGCGCTTGAAGTTAACAGGCGCAATTCAACCATATTTGCGTCTGAAGCGATAATTGCAGAATGCAGATTGTTTCAATGGCGACACGTCATCGAGATCTGTGTTCATTTTATACGACTCGCGAGGCAGTTGCGGCTTCCCTGACAAGCTGTGAATGTCGGTACGAAACACTAGCACGCCGAGATCTTGACAGTGAGCTGTGAGCGATCTTACCGTTCAGCCACTGTGCATTCCTAAATATGTGATACTTGTGTAAGAATAGTTTTTTATATGACTGCTCTTTTGTGAATAGCGCGAGCATGTATATTGCAAACGATTATCGTATTATTGCGTTACCTTTCTGTATCATTTTTGGAAAATGTGCTGAGTTTTTAGCTGACACTTATACCGAGTGTTGTCTCACGCTGCTGTGTACCGATGTGCTGAATACAATTCAAGGTAACAGCTGTGGATTTAGCGACAATAAATGTCGTGGAAAATAAATGCCGTCCCAATGTCGCTCGTGGGCGTCAGACCTGGCTGGAAAGGAGTCTGCTTTCATCAGCGACCAAGGCTGATGGGGAGAGTCATATTAGGCCACTCATGTAATGACAAACTGACCTGTTATACAAGTCGTGCCTGCCATACTGAGTGTAGTTCGAAATATCGTTTTTACAACACAAATCGTTTTACTCTCATCTACAGGGTTTTATTCTACACAAGTTGGAGGGTAGCTCGTTCTATTCAGTTTACAAGTAAAAAATGTACAAAAAGATAATAGCAAGCAGCAGCCGAACGAACCCTGTTTCCAAGGAAGAAAATAAATACGAGCGTAAGTAAGAGTGTATAACGGAATTTTATCTGTCCAAATACGGCCCAGCCCTCTGGAAGAGAAAATATACCGTGATTCTGAAAAGTGATATTTGAAAACCGCCTCCAGTCCCGTGATACTTCGACCGAGAGCCACGAGAGCTCCCCACTGCAGCCCCTCACAGGTCTCACTGCGGCCTTGAGGCCGTCCAAACACCCCACACAAGTGGTAAGAATGAGGAGTGGCACCACAAACATAGAAATGATGCGCCAGAGGCGTCCCAATTTTCAGAAGTGCGACACCCCCGGTGTCTGAAGTGTATCGTTCGTTGACCCAACCGGTTTCTTCGGAAATACTACGCAATGTTTTGGTTTGAAGTAAGCCACTTAGCTACTCCTGGGTGAAGGCCGCCGGGCAGCGCGGTGAGAATTGAAGGCCACTGTACCACTGGGGCCCCGGAGTGGCGGAAAAGAATGAAACTCGCCGCGATCAACACACAAAATCCCGACTTGTGGCGGATAATCAGGAAGGCCATACCCTGCCCACAAATGGGACGACATCTCAGTGGCAATGGCCCGCAGCTCAGCACCTCCCAAGGCTGTGTGAGGCAATAGCAGAGTGAGGACTGTCGATCCTCACAGGACATACATACGGCTGCACTTCACAGTAGACTAGCTTTGGGGAACATTGCCAAACAAAAGAGACAATACTCCAGGACAGTTATCAAAACGCAGCGAAATTGAGTGAATCTAGCTCCGAAATGATAATGAAATATCAATAAAGAGAGTCCAGGATAAAAAGGGACTTCCCAGTATTCAGACACGAAACTGATATCACATTTCATAATTCAGTGCGTATGACATTGTGTTTTGGCCTCCGGGATTACTCTCCGCTGGCCACAACTGCGACCGATGAAAGTGATAAACACTGTCAGAGAAAAACACTCATCACATTTACGGGGAAGGGTTCGGCAGCCGCCAACATACCTAATAACCTCTGGCACAGGTGCGTTAACCCGACATGCCGTGAGGGCTCATAAGCGCCAACACTTTCTTCGGCTATGAGTCGACAGTCGTTTTTCCGAGAACAGCTTCATACCAGTTTTGTGTGCGATTGCGAACACTTATGACGTCATAGGCCCGAGGAGCCGGAACAACACGTCCGCTTATCGCTGCGGCCCTGACGAGGAATCTCCAGCCAATAATTTGACATAATTCTCGAAAGCTACGACCGTTTTTGCCTAAATCTCACAGCAGGCGTGGAGGCAAACGAACTTACGGCCATGAACCGGGTTATAATGATATCGTCCCTGAGTCTCACGTGTTTAACTAAAAAAGAAGATGTGCAACGATCGATACCTCGAGAGCTCAGCTGGCGCCGTCAGTGATGTGGAATGCGATTTGGGAATAACAGAGTTACCCGCTCCGGGTCATTCCCTTCCTATAAACAGGCGGTATAATGCCTGTTTGAAGCAGCGCGGGCACCATATGCCGGGTGTCATAATACGTAGTGACAGAAATCGATGTGGCGGGGTGTGGTCGTGGTCATTAGTGTCCTGTATCTACAACTTTGTTATCCTCATTCTGTGTCTTCCATGTGAAATCCCAGCACAATTCGGGACTCATCAAATATCACCAATACCATCCGAGACTTCAAACCCAGTAAAATCCTCCCCGACGGTTCCAAGAGCACAACCCAATGAAAAAGCAATCATCATTTCCACCATAATGTAATCCATAGAATATAGAGGAAGGACAGATAACCGACCATTTTCCAGTGCGGCGACGGCGTTGCGCTCACCACTTTTTCTTGTTCTGCTTCTTCTTCTTCTGGGCGTTTCGGGCCATCTGGCGGGGTCCGGCCGTCTGGTCGGGCAGGGGCGCCGCCTTCTGCTGTACCGCCGTCTTGGTGATGTCGCTGAGGGGAAGGACGGGGGGACGGGGGTCAGTGGGGTCGGACATACGGGGTCAGAGGGGTGGGGTCTGAGAGGGAAGGACAAATATGACAACGTCGTAGGATGACGATAGAAAATCTAGATTTGGCGTCAGACAAATTTTGATCGAATTAAGCCAGCGTTCGTTTTTTTTTTTGCATGGAATTTCTACGCTGAGGAATCCCTCACGAAAACAGTCGTTCGGGCATCACGAAAAGTGAGGAATCCCGCGGGATCCCGCGAAACGGGTCTGCCCAAACGGCCGTTTTCGTGAGGAATTCCTCGGCGTGGAAATTCCACGCGAAAAACGGCACGTCCGAACGCATCTTTATGCTCTCGTGAGATTAGGACGACCAAAAGCAACATAGCACGATGTGCTAACAACATGAAACTGCCTCCACTGGCCGTGCTAGACTGGCGACTCCCAGTATCAGGCGTGTCAGCGCCACCCCTCCCATCCCATCCGGCACCACTGGTCCCAGCCGCCGCCGCCGCCGCTAGAGACCAGCCTGGGTACCCGTCATTGGTTATTTACGGGTGATACTGGAGGTTGCCCTGAATCCCTTCATTAATAATTGCGGCTTTCATTCACGAGGGGTCACCCTAGGCTACTTTCCGTTAGTGATGTAAGGCCGGTACTCACTAGAGGTCGCTCTGCGCCGACGGGCCGCCCTGGGTGCCCTTCATGGGCTCGTTGCGCCGCCTCTTGCGCTGTTTGAAGGTGGATCGCTCGCGGCGCGGCAGCCAACGCTCCGGGTCCGGCTTCACCTTGGGGTTGTAGTTCTTGGGCAGCTTGGGCTTCTTCTTCTTGCGCTTCTTGTTCTGGCTCTGGATCAGCGCGTCACCGGGCGTATCCGGCGAGCTGGAACACAGCCGGGGGTCGGCAACGTCAATGTGATGTCAGGCTCGACGATGACAGCAATCCATTAGGTGATTGGTTAGGCACGTAATTAGGTGTACTTTAATTCGCTATCATTAGCTTAACAGCACCAAAATAGGCATAACACATTGCCAGCAGAAATGTGCTCCTAGTCATAATTCCAGAGGGTTAGGTTCAGACGGTCGCCAGCATTCGGTAATCTGAGTGATCAGGGACTCGGCAGGCCGTTTTTACCTGGGTGATCCGGGACTGGGCAGGCCGTCCTTGCGGCGCGGCCGGCCGCCCGCCGACCACGAGGTGCTCTCCAGGGCGTCCACGTCCAGGCCGGTGCCGAGCTGCGGCGGGGGCAGTTCGGCAGAGACGCGCCGCGCCGCCGCCGGGTCGAACTGACTGTAGGCGGTCACCAGCTGCGCCACGGTGCGCACGTCGCCCGGCTGGGCGCGGCGCAGCTCCTCCAGGCTGGCGGCGGCGGCGCGCGGGTCGCCGCAGCGCAGACTGAAGTCGGCCGACTGGCGCCACAGCTGGCTGGCGTCGCCGCGCGCGCCGGCCTGCGCCTGCTGCCTGACCGCCTCCTGGAGCAGCTGGGCGGCCGCCTCCTGGCTACCGGCGCGCACGCACAGCGCCACGCGCGTCGACACGACGCCCGGCCGGCGGCTGAGGTCGCCGAGCGCGCCCAGCTGCCGGCTGGCCTCCAGCAGCTGGCCGCGGCCCACCAGCAGCTGCACCTGCGCCAGCTGCACGAGCAGCTGCTGCTGCGGCGAGTCGGTGCGCAGCTCGGACAGCAGGCGCGCCGCCTCGTCCGGGCTCTTGCGGGCGGCGGCCGAGGCGCGGATCAGCGCGGCCGTCACTGCCTCCTGCGGGTAGCGCTCGGTGAGCTGGGAGAGCTGCTTCTGCAGCGCCTCGCCCTGGTGGGTGAGCAGGCTGAACAGACACTGGTTGACGGCCATCACCCGGCGCTGGTGGCCGGCCAGCTTGGCCTCGGCGCCCTCGGCCGTCACCGCCCGCATCCGCTTCTTGGAGTCGAACACGTTCTGGTCGCCGTTGATGCAGACGATGTTGTTGGCGGCCACGGCGAGCACGGCGCCGTCGGACGGCCGCTTCTTGAGCGTCTCGTGGTAGAGGAGGGCGGCGTCGGCGGGCCGGCCGAGCCGCTGCAGGCAGTAGGCGCGCTGCACGTCGATGACGGCCGTCTCCTGGTCCACCTCGTCGTCGTCGGCGCCGTCCTCGCGCAGCGTGTGCCGGCAGAGGTCGGCAGCGCGCGCCAGCTGCCGCTCGGCCGCCTGGTACCGGCCGGCCGCCAGCAGACGGCACGCCGCGTTGTACACCAGCTCGTATGTGGAGTCGCCCAGGTCACTGGCGTCCGGCACCGGCTGAAAGGGAACCGACAGTCAGAGGGGGCAGCACGCGTCAAAGGCGCGCAGATAGCAGGGAAGTGCGAGACAGATAGGCATGCATCGGGCGTAGTCTTGGGGTACTCTCCCGTTATATCATTCACACCGTAGTGTAGTGATCGTACCCTCCCGCTACTCGTATAATCGCCTTCATTCAGTTACCTTCAGCACAGCATACTCTCCCGTTATATCTCCCGTTATATCTCATTAATTCTTCCTCTTTTATCAAAATGTCCCCTCATTGTCACATTACGGCGTCTGTCCCGTTCCCCAATCGCACTCCCTCGTCTCCTCCCCTCCTCTCCGACCAGTCAGTCCAGTCGTACCTGGTTGGTCATGCCCAGCTGCGCCAGCACGGCGGCCAGGTTGGCCATTCGCTCGTCGTTAAAGTCGTCGTCCGTGTTTTTGATGACCTCGCGGTAGGTCTGGTGCGACTCCTGGAACCTGAGAACGGATACGGAGCATCAGACATGGACCGGAAAACGGCGGGGCTCAAGACGAAAAACGGAGCATACCACATGGACAGGAACATGGTGAACCTCCATACATTACTGTAAAGGGTGAGTCTTATGACATCGACTAGGTAACGGCGAGTTTCAAATATCAACCAGTAAACGACGAGTCTTACGAGATCGACTGCTCGAGATGGACGAGAATGACGAGATCGACATTGACAGCTGGCCTCAAATACTGACAGATAAACTGCAAGTCTCACGCATCGACCAAAAAGAAAAGAAACGGCGAGTCTCAGATATCGACCGTTAAACGGCGAGTCTCCAGACACTGAGCGGCGACCGGCGGGTCAAAGGCGTCGAACAACCAACGGCGAGTCTCAGAACCGACCGGCAAACGGAGCATCCCAATTCGACCGGCTAACAGCGAGTGTCAGACATCGACTGGCAAACGGGGAGTCCCAAATACTCGATTACACAACACCCACACGTACATGTAGATAGCTAGTCTATTCCCCTACCCGAGGTCGCCTGTGACCCACCTGTCCAGTTTGTAGAAGAGCTGCGCCTTGAGCTCCTTAAGCTGGAGTGTCTGCTCGGGCGCCTGGCTGATGGCCTCCAGGGCCTCCTGGTTCTGGTTCAGGCGGTACAGGCAGTAGGCCTTCTCAAAGTGCAGGGAGCTGTGGGGTGACAGGAAAACATACAATGCATACAATCACATCCATGGACCACATATTTCCACACCCATGGAAAACAGTAAAATAACCCTTTACTGACAACTATTTCAAAATAAATGAAACTCAGTCATCCAATATCACGAAGTTTCTTACCTTGCAAGTTTGGCGCTGTTGCTCATCTGTTTCAGAGCTTCATCAAATCTGCCCAGGTTGATTAGACTGATGATCTTATATTGCAGAGCCTTCAGAGCAGTCTTGTCCATTGAGAGGACTGTAAACAAAATGGTTAGATTGTGAGGGATCTAGGTATCAGAGCTTCTCAGATGTTGATAATTTTGAATGCAATCATATAATTTGGATTAAACAGAATTATACTGAAAAATGGAGTAGGGCTGCAAAAACATAATGTACAAGTTTAGAGAAATGTGATTAAAAACTAATAAATTAGGCAAGCATATGTTTTTCTTTAACCCTGGAAAATGAGTAGCTATCATTCAACATCTAATCATTGAAACTTACTTTTATTGGAGATTTTGATAATCTTCTCATATTCATCTGCTTGTCCCAAGGTGTTAAGTTCAGCATAGAGGCCTGTTAAGGCTGCATTTGAGCCTTCTTTCTTCTTTGAAGCCATCTTACAAAACTTAAGTTGGTCTACAGCTGAAAAGAAACAACACATAGAATGGCATCAAATTAATGGCTTAAACAAATATTCATCTACAAAACCAAGCTCATCAATACGGCCCATACCAAGGCTGTCTCTAAAACACAAAACCAGTGACACTGGATATAAATATACAGCAATTCAATAAGCATACTCATGCACAAACTGTCCCTTGCAATACTTGCTATCTCAAGCCTACTATAACTTGAACTTCTTTATAGATTTAATTCAAATGATTGAATAGACAAATTTAGGGCCAGAAATGTGCTAAGCTTCATCACAGTTCATTGCATAAGCACCAAACCCACCATTCTATTGTGCACTTTGTGGTAACTGAAAAATTTAGATACCAATTACCAAAGCTAAACATGTACATCAAAGCTCGGTCTGCTCGGACAGACACAGCCTGTTCCAGTCTACTGAATTCAACTGGCTGTGGCTGCTACCACCAGCCAGAAAATCCCCATCATGGGTATAATAATGTAGAGCATCAGACTTCAGAGGGACTCAAGTCACAACTGAGCTCTCACTCCCGGGACTCCTCTGCCCTGTTCAACAGCATGACGCTAGTTTACTACGCTACACAGCATGCTGTAGCACTGTGCGGTGAAACGGGGCCCTTGTAGCGGAAGTCCAATGCTCTACTAACTGAGCTACAGTTGCAGGCTTGCACAAAAAATCAATGCAATTTGTATCAGGATGGCAAAACAGTTCACACAGAAAAAAAAGATAAGGTGCTGGAAACTGACACCTCATTCCTCAACCCGTAATGGTAACTGTTACTGATTTGGGCTCATCAAATCAGTATATGTATCAGTATATAATCAGTATCAGTATCAGTGTCATAGGATGGGTTAGCTACTTACCAGTGAAGAATATATGGTATTAGTAGGGCCTTGCAGTGAACTACCAAATAGAAATATACCAATTGAATATAACCCTCTATCTATCTCTTCTTTAAACCCAAGGCCATATACACGGTATATAGAGAACTGGCCATATAGATACCACGGTGACTATAAATACCACGGTGATAGATAGGGTAGAGTGGGGCAAAGCGCCCACCCTAACTTTCCAGCCCCAGTATCTCTTTATCTTACAAATTTGAAAGACAACTAGGTAGCTGATCTGGTAGCTCATTACCTTGGCTTTCTTCGAATAACACATCAGAAACAAGTGGCATGCATGGTTTTTGAGATATGCCATCCAAATTGAGAGGACTACAAATCGGGCGTTTTGCCCCACCCATGGGGCATAACGCTCATATGAGTGGGGCATAACGCCCAGTCCTGAACGTTTCATTACACGCTCGGTACTCTGACAAAAGAATGCAGTATTTATCCATTCTCATTTCGTTTGACTTTAAATCAATAGATTACACCACCAAACACATCTTGAACACTGTTGTTACCACCCCACTCCTCATTCAGTCAACGGGCTGTCACCGCCTTAAAGAGCGGAGATTAGTTCGTGCGAATAAATTGTTCCAGGCGATAATAACCAGTATATTGCATATTTCATAAGAATCCTGAGCAGTAGAAACGTATCCCGACACTCACTTTCAGCCAAAAATGTTCGCAAATACCCGTACTGTATAACTCCCATTAGGGGTAAAACGCCCATGATGGGCGTTTTGTCCCACACCAAAGTGGGCGTATTACCCCAACAGCACATTCAAAACGAAGTCCACCAAAATTAAGCGTGTGACGATTGTGTTGCAAACCAGTAAATGCTCAAAACGTAGCTTAAAGGGACCATCCCACCTTAACATTAGTTTTGAGTTGAGATAGCCAAGTTTGCGGCCAGGCTCAGAAACCACCATTTATCGAGGGCTGTTCACGGGCCCTGTGTGCGGTCGGACCGCACACAGCCTCCAAACTCCGCCCACTGCGTCCCTACGTCAGCCTTCCGTCACCGCACACAGCGATCGCTGTGGCCGGTCGGGACTGGCCACAGCGGACCGTCCACCGCACGCAGCCGTGACGTCAGAGCCGCCTACCCATCCCCTACCCCCACGCCTGCTGGACGTACCGCACACACCGCACGCAGCAGTGTGCGGTGCCCGTGAACACCCCTGGACGGTCCGCTGTGGCCAGTCCCGACCGGCCACAGCGATCGCTGTGTGCGGTGACGGAAGGCTGACGTAGGGACGCAGTGGGCGGAGCTTCGAGGCTGTGTGCGGTCCGACCGCACACAGGGCCCGTGAACAGCCCTCCTATCTCTTAACCATTAGCGGTTTTTTGATGACGTCAGCAGTCATTTCAACGCCCGCCATTCCTTGAACCCGAGTTTTGCTGACCTTGAGCTCCCTTTTTTATCAACGTGAAATCCGTCGTCGGCGCTGAGAAAGCCTATTGCTTTTCATTTTAATTTGAATATTAGAAGATACCCACCACTGGAACTTGGACTGATAGTATACCAAGGCCGAAGATGATCAAGCTGCCTGCTATATCTGGAGCTTGGTGTTCAACTTCAACATGGAATAAAAAACAAAATATCAAAGCAAACTGGATATGGTACTGCAAGTTAAAGTCCAAAGAAATTTGAAGAGCTGACAATTGACATTAATTCTTTTCCTGCAAGGTTTCCATATGGAGATCACAGTCACACCATGAAGAAATATTTTTGATGTTAACAGTTGAAAGGGGATTTATCTTCCAGTTTTGACGAAAGACGCTGCTGACTGTCTTTGGAAAAGGATGTCGGCATGAGGTGCAATTGTGCTTGTGAAGTGGTTATAACTGGTCTTTTCACAGTATTAAATTAAATGTGCCATTGCAGCCAAGTGTGTTATCATGTAAGGTAAAATCAAAACTACAATGTTGGTTTTACGAGCATTGAGAAGGCTGGTAGGTAACACCTGCCTGTGCTCGTAAATCATGCTGCCAGAGTTTTCTGAATTAATTTTATCATACACTTTTGTTGTCCAGAATGGTTGCACTATTGTTTGGTATCATATTATTCCATGTAAATATGGTAGTGTAAAGTCTGACCAACATGTTACCAGATTTGAAGCTGTTACGTTACCTAAGTACCTGTTTTTTACTGGCGTGGTGAATGTCACCTGGATTTTGTTTTGAGGTGCAGACCTAGTAACTCTGACTACATGGGTTTGAAGCTATTATCTATTCTGTTTTTACTGGCCTGGTGAATGGCGACTGATGTTGTCCGTGGATGGCACTGAAACAAATTTTGAGTGTTTTGTACAGTGTTCTAATACAATGCTGAGGGCTGAAAGTTGTCTTGTTTAGAGTGGTGAAAGTTCAGGATATGCCAGCCACCATGGTGGGTCAGAGTTAAATGTGTTGCAGTCAGTTCGGCTTCGGCAAGCACACGGATGGGCATACGCATCAGCCATCAAGACCTGCTCTGCCATACTTTCAGCCAATTTTACCTAGGTAAGTCTTTTCTTTTTTTTCTGCCAAAAGCTATGACATTGTGAATTTCAGCACTGTGGCCTGTGTGTAGCTTTCAGGAAAGCAATTCTAAATAAAGCTCTGATAAAGTAAAAGGGCCTGATGGGATCCCTTCAATAGTGCTGAAGTCCTGTGCTGAGGCCCTGGCCCAGCCTCTTTCCTCACTGTTTAATAAGTCACTGGAAGCAGGCATGATACCAAAAGTATGGAAGGAAGCCACAGTGATTCCAATATTTAAAGGTGGAAGTAAGAAGAAACCAGGAAACTTTAGACCCGTCAGTCTAACAAGCCAAGTATGTAAACTACTAGAGAGATTGATCAGAAGGAATATTACAGAGCACATGGAATCCAACCACATCATATCTGATCACCAACATGGATTTGTCAGAAAAAGGTCCTGTCAATCAAACTTAATGGAGACATTTGAAGACTGGACAAGTTTGATTGATGAAGGAAACGGTGTTGATGTGATCTACTTAGATTATCGCAAGGCCTTTGACACAGTACCGCATGAGAGACTGAAGGCAAAACTACATGGATATGGAATCAGGGGAAACATACTAAAGTGGATCTCTGAGTTCTTGAGAAACAGAACACAACGGGTGTCAGTAAACGGGAAGCTGTCGGACAGCATCAATGTCAGCAGTGGAGTGCCACAGGGATCGGTTTTAGGCCCAGTATTGTTTATACTGTTCGTCAATGAACTGCCAAGACTTGTCCGCAGCACAATGAAACTATATGCTGATGACACAAAGCTGTATCGACTGGTGTCAAGCAAGAAAGATGCAGAAGTGCTCCAATCTGACCTGGACACACTGGCCTGCTGGTCCGAGAAGTGGCTCTTACAGTTCAATGCGATGAAATGTAAAGTAATGCATTTTGGCACCAGAAATCCCAGAGAAAGGTATCATCTGAAACAACCAAATGGAGATGCATTGGAGCTTATTGAAACAGATGTGGAGAAAGACCTGGGAGTTTGGGTGTCTAGCTCGCTGAAGCCTACCTACCACTGCCTGAAGGCCAGTAACAAAGCCATGTCAGCACTGAAACTTCTTAAAATGACCTTTGACACCCTGACTACAACAAACTTCAAAACTTTGTACACTATATATATACGTCCTCACCTAGAACACTGTATTCAGGCAGTCGGTCCGCATATGGTACAAGACTTCATGGCATTGGAGAAGGTACAGCGAAGAGCTACCAAGCTAGTACAGGGACTGAAGAACTTGACCTACAAGGAGAGACTGAGAAGACTGGATTTGCCAAGTGTCGAAGATAGAGTGAGGCGAGGAGACTTTATAGAGACATTCAAGCTGCTTTCAGGACACATCAATGTAAACCCAATGCAATTCTTCACCATGAACAATGACTGCCAAACAAGAGGCCACAGCAAGAAGCTGAAAGTCAAAAGATCGAAAACTGTTACAAGAGCAAAGTTCTTCTCAAATCGTATAATCCATGACTGGAACAAACTACCAGAAGATGTTGTACTGGCAAACAGCACTAACACTTTCAAGAACCGGCTTGACCAATTCATGGCGCAAACGGCTATACCCTAGATCCAATCAGTCCAGTATACCTACCTTATACCTGACGTGGGCACCGAATAGACACCCAGTCTACATCAGCCCATCCGATTAAACCTAAACCTAAACCTAAAGTGCAAAATCAGCAATGCAGCCCTCTATTACATTTTCTACAACATCTTACTTGTTCCTTGCATGGAGAGAAAAATGCAATGTTATGAATTCGTTTATTCACATAATTTGACAAGCATGCAGTTACCTGCTACTATCACTGCACAAAACAGAGCAGAAAACATCAGTTGATCAAACACAAGACATAACAGAAGTTTACAACATAGGGCTGCCGAACCTGCTTCCTCCCACCACAGTTGATGCCATTTCCTAGCCTGGCTTGATGTGAGCACTGAATAGCTGCTCTGTCTAATTACAGCTCACTACCATTCAACTTAAACTACTCTCTTTAAAGTAAGAGTGAGAGCGTTCAGTGTTCATAGCAGCTCGACAGACGACAGACAACAAACATCTTGACAAACCAACCAGTATTTGATTTGGCTAATGATTTATGTGCTTGTTGTATCATGGCCAAACTACTTTAACAGCAATAATCCCTGTTTCATCTTGATCTTGCTTTTATTTCCATTTGAACTCAGATCTTGAAACAATCATCTGAAGTGATATCAGATACTGGCTTCTGTTTCTCTTGAAAGCAAGTTAAAACAACAATGATAAACTAAGGCAGGAGATGTGAGTTGTGGCAGTAGATTTTTGATTCAACATATGTCAACCTTATATTGCTTGAGACCTCTGTGACAGACAAACAAATATTTATAGTTGTTTGATAGTTTGGATTCTTGGCTTGATTTAGCAGATCAGCTGTGAACCTTGACTTTGAAATCACATAAATGTCTTGGTACCCGAACGAATCCTCGCATGACATTTCTTCGTAGCACAATTTTTCGTCCGCATTTCTTCGTCTACAAATCTTCGTCGGTGCATTTATTTGTCCCTCAATGCTTACTCTTGCATATATTTGCGTTGAAGAAGAAATGCGAGCCGATTTTCATATACCCTGGTGCGAGACAAAGAAATGCGATAGGTACGAATAAATGCCCTGACGAAGATTTGCAGACGAAGAATTGCGATACGAAGAAATGCCATAAGAATTGTCCTGGAATCCTTTATTGGCCATCATATATGTATTGACCTTGATAAGATAAACGCATCATTCGCGCAATATTTGTCGCACTTTGATGCCAAACTATTGCTTCCAAATGCCGACGTAAAGAAAACCTTTATGTGACGTCATAGAAACAGCGGATTTCCCAAAAAGTAAACAAAAATTAAAGTCTTATATCTCGAAAACGGGTGAATATTTTCCGGTAAAATTTGGTAGATGTTCATTTTCGCTCTTTGTGATTCACGCTACATCACTTTTATGCCAATTCATTAACTTTTTTGAAGGTGGGAGGGTCCCTTTAAATCCGCAGGTTCTGCGTAGCTAAATTTCATTGCCTACTTTAATCTCTGTCAGACAAAGTTTTAGTAGTATGAAAACATGTAATATCTAAAAATTGTCTGAAATAAACTAATCTTTATCTTACGTCCAGAACAACCCACTTGTAGATCCGAAAAAGGGGGCAAAAGTAGATTCCTGCTCGTTCTTGAAAATGGCTATCGAGAATTCTTCGAAAAGTCGAGCACTTCATAAAAAAGAGGGGTGGGCGTTTGACCCGCCCTGGGCCCTTTGCGCCCCACTCTACCCTACCAGGCCCATGTCGTCCCCTATCTCTCTGCGTGTCCACTAACACGAATGACGTCACGCATGTGGGCGGAGCTATGGGCGGAGCCTAACGCACGCGGCAGTCCAAGCCGCCATATTTGAATTTATATTTTAATAGAATGTTGCCGATATTTTGGGTGAAGTCAATTTATATGGATAGCTTGGTGACAGTTTAGCTATACGAATAATAATTTATTATGGATGTGCGTATATTCAGCTTGGAATTGCAATTAAAGTTCCGCACCGCATAGATTCGAACTCGGGACCTTAGGAATACTGCGCGGGCACGCTAACCACTACACTACCGCGACCGCGCGGCGGCCGGCGGCAGGGAGGCTGCGGAGACATGGGGGGACATTTTACGCTTTTGTGAAAAAAGCAAAAGATTTAGCGAAAAACACGTAATAGATAACTTGCAGAAAATTGTCTGCTCTTTCAGATAAGATACTTAGGTTTGATATATCTTGTGCAGACTCCATTCTACAGTGCTTCGAAAATCGCTCATTTACATGGGGATTGAACGGGGCTTCGAGACTTGACTCCAAATGACGTCACGAGCTGACGTCACGAAAAGGTAGAATCGCCGGACGACCCTACCTGGTATATATGGCCTTGCCCTACCATCTTGCCTACCATCAAGGCTATATAAACCATATGGTGCAAGGCCCGCATATTTACGTCTGGACAACGAGTTGCGGGGAAAAGTGCTGATTGTGTTGCAGTTTTAGGAGCCGGTGATTAGGCTGGATTTTTGGGTTACTTTTTCGTTCCGTTTCATGTATTTCATAGTGTTTGGCTTTTGAATATTTTAGTTCTTTCAGATAAATATTACTTGCCTTACAACTTTTGTAAAAACGTTTCATTTTTTATAAGCCGGCGTTCAGAGTCCTAACAATACATCAGCACTACAATCATTGTAAACAAACAAATGGAGCACCACTTGGCTCTGTTCCAAGGCCATTTTTTAGTTTATCTGGTGGTTTTCTTGCTCTTGTACGTCGTTTTGTTGGATGTTTTGAATCCCTTAAGATTGACTTATATCATATTTAGGAAGCATGTTGACTGGAAACAATCTGAAGTATCCAGGAGGCTGACGGAGGTCCTGACTACTGAGCAATATCAATATCAAGTTGAACAAGTTATGAAATTTTGGTTGATAAACGCAAGTTGATCGGGCTCATATATCAGCAAGAAAAAGTAAAATTAAAAGAGCTTATTGTCCAAAAACAAGCTATAATATTGCAGACCTTGGAGCAATACTGAAGAGCACACTGAGCAGGATCATGCCAGAAAATGTTGACTGATGAGCGCATATTGATGTATTGGTATGAATATTGAATGATAACTTACAACAGCTCAGCAAGATAAATTAGTGCTAACTATCAAGTTAAAATCTAGAATGAATGGACTTGGGCAGTTTTACTATGCTTAGATGCTATGCAGATTGTAATGTGCATCAGGTACTCAGTGTCTGGCAAATGAAACATGCGATCATTCCATTTGCTACTGGAGGAGAAAGCTTGGATCACTAAATCCACTTTATGTTGATTTTGATGTTAATCATCATCACTGTATTTCTTGAAAAAAGGATTGTAGTAAAATTGTCAATGTGACAATCCATGCAACGATGTGATCATATTATGTGTTCATAGTCATTCGTGATAGTCATTATTGGTCCAATATACAATGGCAAAGCTCTCAGTCTCAGCGTTTCTTCCTGTGGATGGCCAGCAGTGACTCAGAGCTTAGAAGTATTAGTTTTCTTCACAGGGCTGGGATAAAAAGTACTGAGGGTAATCTTCCACCAAGGAACTCTACTTTGACATGGTATGAGATGTAGGCACAAGTAGGTAGGTGCTCAGTTCCTATAGTCAGTAGTTGTGTATGTTTAGTCGGGTTAGCTTAGATCAGATTGTTAGTTTTTTAATTTGCCAAATGTCCATAAAATGTGACCTGAGCAATGAGCATACCTGAACCTGACTAACCTGACAGCTGACCTAACCTCAATCATCACACATATTTGCAGCCTACCCAAGACCTGCATGGCAGTAGCACCCAGTTATAGGTAGGTACTCACCCTAACTCAGTCTTACCTGCTAACCTTCAACTTGCCAAAAGTTAGCTCACATTGCCAAGCTGTGTCCAGGGAAACAGTCAACTGAGGAACTGGCTCATTGGGTGGCTGGTGGTGTGAGTCTGTGCATTTAAAGTGCTTCTTCTCTGAAGCTGCTCTGCACTGCTGTATGTCATGTTAGATGCTCAGAAAATGTGGGAAATGATTACTAAGCTACTTTGGTGCTTTGTTAATGCTCGAGACATGAACAAGTACAGATCCTGCAGGGTACAGCTATGAGTTAGGTGCTAGGTGAGTATGTTATGTGAATGTGCTGTTCCCTGTTTGACCGTAAGTATACAAACAAGCACAGGGTCACAGTTATATATTCAATCTCCACATAAACATACAACAAAAACGGCCATATAGCCTAACTCCGAACACACCACAGATAACTTAAGCCTTTGAAGGCACAAAAATGTTTTGATTAACAGGACAGGTTTACAATATATCCTCTGTCCTTGGGGGATCTTGCTGCCAAGTTGAGGTATGATGACTGAACTTCAGGATTGATCAACCTTTTCTTAGCCACTGCTTATATACGAGAAAGACCAAATGCTTGTTTGTTTTGATTTACAGGAGCAGGACATGTATACAATATATCCTCTGTCCTTGGGGATCTTGCTGCCAAGTTGAGGTACGATGACTGAACTTCAGGATTGATCAACCTTTTCTTAGCCACTTCTTATAAACGAGAAAGACCAAACGCTTGTTTGTAAACTGCGTTGAAAATTTAATGATCCACCTTCAATTCTGACATGAAGGCACAAATGAAATAGTTTCCTCTCCTTTTGGAATACACAAAGCAAAATATTTAATAAATTTTAGTGGATGGACAAGAGCAATTAGCATTCAAGTTAACTTCTGCCACTGTTGATGAATTACACTGACGCTTATTCGCTTCATATTTTGTAACAAACGCGCTAAAACTGCAATATAACAGCACTATATGCTCCTTGACAAAATGCAATAGTATTAAAAATTTAGCCCTGATGGCATTCATTCTTAGGGAAACGTAATAACAAAATATTTTGTAGTAACTATTAAATTTCGGCCGAAAACAGTGCACGGTTTAAAAAAGAGTCATTCCAATGACGGTCCATTCTTGCGGTCCTGAAATCGCCACTATTTCCGGACTCTCCAACGCAACTCGTTGTCCAGACGTAAATATGCGCAAGGCCCTATAATATGGTGGATACCATATGGTGGCGAAAAATATCCGTCCTCTGCGCCACGTTGCTCATACGCAATGACGTCACTGAATTGTGAAAATCATTTTGAACAAATGAAAAGATAATTCTTAAGGGGCACGAATTTGTATTTCTTTGTTTTATGATATAAGAAGATCGCTTTTCATGAATTGGTTGATGCCAAGTTCCAAGGCTATGCTTGCAAGCTCGTTCAAAGTTGTGTTTTCATTGTGTAAAAATGTTACATTTGTGACGTCAAATAATCAGGGTACTTTTTAGACAATTTTAAAGCATCAAATCAATAAACGACCTTGGCCAAACTTTTGTTTATTTACCCAAGATTCTTACAAATATTTACCAGCCAAATGCTGCAAGATATATGGCTAGGTCAAGGTACTGAGAGATGTATTTGAACCAAATTTGATCCATTTACACCACAGGAGTATTCGGCAACAAAGGTATGTAATAGCATTCATCTATTTATTTCTATGCTGCTTAGGTTGAGGTGCATCTTGATCTTGCCATCCATTACACATCAACATGATCATGATTCATGGCTTAGGCATTTCTTATCCATGATCCTCAATAAGATCATGGATTAATAGGTACTTAATACATGGATTAATACAATGCACTGCTTCATCCATGACCTAATGATGAGACATATAACACTCTGATCCGGGATGTGTCTTATAGGTATAGGTATAGGTATACCTGTTAGGTTATATAAATATTGCGGGCCAATAAGCCGATCGCATCTTCAACACTTGAAAGCTAAGACTACGAAGATATAGCCTGGAGAACACTAAATTTTATAGGTGCCAAACCTTCCGCTAAAACCCGCGAGACCTGTACCTTTTGAAGTCTGCCAGCAGGACACCCTCAAGATTGATTCTTTTAAAGGCAATCGCTCACTTTCATGAAATTAGTTTTTTGCAATGATTTTATAATTCTTTCTGCTAAAAATGATCAGCAAAGAAAGTAAAACCTAGCTTATTAAAAATAATATTTTCTATATTTTAATATAGGAAGAACTATTCAGTTTTAAAAGAGGGAAATGACCCCTGCAAGGCACACATTCCTCAGCAAGGTGCCTTTTTTTGGGACAAGACAAAGAGAAATGGAATATCTTTGCCTAGGGTGATCGCTGGGCCGTAAAAGCTCCTGATTTGTGCTTGTCTCAGCTCAAGGAGAGCTGCCGGGGAGAGCTGTGGGTTACCTCCCCGGCGCTCCAGGCGGGCGGCCCGCCCCCACCCGCGCCGTCCCGCGTACCGTGATCATCACGCGTGGACGGCGCCCCGGCGCGGCGGTCGGCCGGCCGAACGGGAGGTCAGCCCATCGTATAGGCGGGCCCCTCGCCCGGCCGGCCAGCCGACCGGCCCCGCTGCTTGGGACCGGTCTCGGGTTGGCCCGATGGGTGGGTGGGGACAACATGTCAGTCAATGGACCAATCTGTTTGCGTACTATTTTGGTTAAAAACGGTTAAAATATTTTATTGAAATTATTATGAAAAACGGTTAGAAGGTTTGGTAATAACTGTTAAAACGGTTCTTGAGTTATGCGCCGGTTTTTCGAAAATTATTGAAAAAGGCCAAATTTGACATTTGATGACCTTTGACCTTTGACCTGACCTAAAAAATGACCGAAGCGTCTTCTTCATTATTTTTGCGCTCTTTCGAATGTTGCTTGCCGCATGTCGCTACGTGGCCTATGAGCCGAGTTAGAAGGGGGCGTTGCCGTTAACCCTCGCCCATGTTCGTGTTTTGCCAGCCGCGAACGTATAAGGGGGGGGGGGGGTCCGTTGGACCCCTCTTGCCGTTTGGCCCCTGATTGAGGTAGAGCTTCGCGAAAAAAAAAACAGCTTGTTACCCGTGACGAGAGGAAGCCGATGATACCCAATTTTAAGGTCCTAGGTCATTGGTTGACCTTCCAGGTCAGATCAAACACCCAAAAATGGAGTCTTTTGGGAAACATGTAAAACTCGAAAAAGTGAACCGAGGTCATCAAAGGTCAATGACCTGACCTGACCTTCAGGCGACCTTGACACCCACCCATAATGCTTGGGACCAACATCATATCACATGTTTGAACGCTTGGAACCACGAAAAGACTGCAAACGCGCTGCTAATGCGAGCCGACATACGCCGAATCGCGATATCTGCCAAACAAGAAGGTCAAAGGTCATTTGGGTCAGGGTCATAAAATTTTCAGGGTAGGTGTAAAATTGATTAACGCCAGGGTACTGAAAGTCTCGTCACGATCGTCCGCTTTTTTACGCGAGTTATTCGCGAAAAAAAAAACAAGGGAGGGGCACGTTCGACTTCCTACGAGTATACGGGCGAGGGTTAAAATGCCCCCCCCCCCCCCCCCCCAGAACGACACGGAAAACTCAGCCCACCAGCACGGCGCGGGTTAAGCTTATTGCATTCATTTTCTCTCTCTCTCTCTCTCTCTCTCTCTCTCTCTCTCTCTCTCTCTCTCTCTCTCTCTCTCTCTCTCTCTCTCTCTCTCTCTCTCTCTCTCTCTCTCTCTCTCTCCTCCCTTCCCCACTCCTTCGCCCCTCTGATACCACTCTCCCTCTCACCACAGTGTCGCAGATGGCCTCCTCCACGCCACCCACCCCGACCACCACTGCCGCCGCCGCCGCCCCCGCTGCCGCCCCCGCTGCCGATGAGGACCAGTTTGATGACGAGGAGGACGCCAGTCAGCTGGCCGGCGGCTCCGGGCGCCGGCGACTCTTCAGCAAGGAGCTGCGCTGCATGATGTACGGCTTCGGCGACGACCGGAACCCGTACACGGAGAGTGTCGACCTGCTGGAGGACCTGGTGATCGAGTTCATCACGCAGATGACGCAGCGCGCCATGGAGGTGGGGCGCAACGGACGCGTCCAGGTCGAGGACATCATGTACCTTGTGCGCAAGGACCCGCGCAAGTACGCCCGCGTGCGCGACCTGCTCTCCATGAACGAGGAGCTCAAGAAGGCGAGAAAGGCGTTCGACGAGGTGAAGTACGCGGCCACCTGAGCGGAAGGCGAGGCGAGGGGAGAGGGACTGGGGAGGTTTTCTGGACAGTGGTGTCGCGCGAGCGATGCTGTGTAGTATGCGGTATTCGGTGTGCCGTGCGGTGTCTGCTGCTGAACGTTGAAGGTAGGCACTGGTGCGTTGGGTTTTGGTTTGAATTGACGTTCTCGTAACGTGTTATTGTGAGTCAGTGTCTTATGCGAGCACCACGTTTCACGTTGTATGCAAAGGGCAGTGGTGTTTAATCGTCATCGAAGATCATCATGCATCGTCACTGAGTTGATGAAGTGTGCACTGCTCAAAGCATCTCAGTCTCATCGTATTAGCTATGTAATAAATCATCGTTATTGTTTCGAGTAGAAAATACATTGTCATTTAACTCTGTCACAAAATGCGGTATTTATTCCTTTGTATCCTAGTGAACCAAATGTTCTTTTTTTTTGTATTTTTCATCAGCTTTGATCATGCACGCGCGATTTTCAGCTCAGTTGGCTCAAAGGTGTAATGCATCACATAAAACTTGTCGGTACCTTCAGCCTCTCATACGTTGGAATCCCCATAGGATTTAATTTGCAATCTTAGTGTCTTTGTCAGTGTGCCGAGAACCGAGGTGTTTTTTTTTTATTTTTAGGGGGTGGGGACACTGTCGGTCTGGAATGCGACTGCGAACTGACCATTCCTATCCACTGATCGTCTCGGTCCGTCCCTGTGCTCCCAGCCGACCGGCCTGGCTCCGGCGCCTCTCCTGCTCCTGAGACCGGCTCCGGCGGCCAGCCGGGGCGTTCCCGTGAGTGGCTGGCCGGCTGGTCCCCTGCCAGACTGCAGAACGCCGCCGGCTGCCCCCGTCCGGCCTCCAGATCACGGCCGATGATCGTGACCGCGATGAGGTCAGTGCTCAAACGGGTATTCTGGTCTGGCTCACCGCCTTTCCCGCCCCTCTCCCCCACCCCTCTGTCTGATGTCTCCCCGCTGCCCCGCCCCTCCCCTGACACCTCTCCCGCTGCCCCGCCCCTGCCGGCCGCTCCCCCACGTGCCGTCGTCAGTCGGGCGGCGTCCGTCGTCAGCGGCGGGCCGCGCTAGCACGTGGCACGTGGCGGCGCGCCGGCCGGCCGGTCGGGGTGGCTCGTTTGCGGCGGCGGCGCGGCGCGTCAGTGCGGGTCGCGCCGCGGCGCGGTGGGCCGGTCAGTGCGGGGCCGCGCTGGTGTCGGTCCGGTATTGATCCCGCCCTGTCTGCGGCCGGCCGGCTCTCTCCAGTCTCCGCCCCGCGCCGGAGGAGGTGCGGCCACCCGGACACACCGAGATGGACGGCCCCGCCCCGCCGCCGGCCGCCGGTACTGCAGGTCAGTTCCACCCCGACCCGACCCCGGTTGGTGACTGGGGTATCGCCCCCGTCAAGTATTGACCTTCACGTTCCAGACCCATTCTCTCTCCCGTCGATTGTTTACCGTCTATCCTGGAGATAGGAGTAAGTGGCCACTTAACTGGAGCTATCCGTGTTTGTCTCCGTCTGCAGCGTGCTGTGTTTACCAACCAGGATTCGCATGTCGTGTTAACTTATCCTCCGCGGCAGTCTGCACGGCACTGGTTTTATCCTCGGCTCTCGTCTGAGACTCTCCACACTCCGTTGAGTCTGGTTCCTCCGCCTTCACTGTGACCCAGTTCGCTACCTTCCCGGCGCTGTTGGCTGTTTTTAGTCGCCTCGACGGCCGGTTGTCCGCCGTTTTTACCTGCCTCCCATCGGGTCCGTCCCGCCCCCCGTCCCGTCCCCTCCAGTATGGGACTGTGATCGCGTCGCTGCGCCTCGGTCTGCGTCGACAGCCGACACCGGTCTCTGCGCCGCCACCGGAGCCGGGCGGGTGTCGGCGGTAGTCGGTACCGCGCCCAGCGCTGTTTGTTGTGTCAGCCGACACTGGCCGGAGAGCGCCGCAGACCGGCGGGTCGGCGGCTGGGGTCGACACTGGGCCCGTCTGGGTCGGCACTGGGTCGCCGCGCCGGCCGGCTGGCTCGTTTTGGTCTGTTTACATAAAGACTCGGCCGGGATGGTGCACAGAGCCGTCTGTGCCGCCGATTTCAGATGAATTCTGAGTCACGCGGTAAGCTCAGGCTTATCGGGACGACTGATGCCCCTGTGTGATGCAATTTAGCACCGGGTGCGGCCATTTGATCCAATTTCCGCGCTAATTGAGTTCAATTTGCGCGGTCATGACCTTAAGTCCCGGTGGTGTCGGCGTGTGGCTCGAAATGTGTAATTATTAGTTTATGTGGCCCTTCCGGTCGGAGACGAGGAGAATCGTCCCAAATTCTGGTCTACCATCAATGTTTCTCAGTTCTTGACCTCACTTCCAATGGGAATGATGGTCGCCGGATGTGACCCGAGCTGTCAAGGCTTTTTGAAAGCAGACGGATTTTGAAAGCCGCTTTCTCGGGACGTGAGTGGCGCGACTAGTGAACCGTTTCATTGGCATGCCCGATGCCGCCTTTCTGAGGGTATGGTGGCGACGAAGTGGTTTCTTTTTCCACTTGCTCACGAAGTCATGTGTCGTGTCAACTTTTTGCTTGGTCACCGAGTTGGCGGCTGTGAAACCCAGAAAGGTTATGATGATTTGCACATTTTGAACGCGAGATGTGTCAGATGAATGTAGTGCCAAATTAGCAGCTCTGCCAACCATATCCACTAACAGCTGCTATATTCACGCTACATTTATTAACCCACGCTGCGAGCTCGACACTAATTAAACAATAAACATAAGCGGGGCAGACTAAACGGCATGTCTAACTCTCGAGGCTTACTCAGAAGCCTTTTATTTGATAAATGCGTCACCGTTAATCCAGCTTGGCGCACCTCCTACGAGCCTCCCGGCAGGCTGATGTGAGCGGAAACGGGACGCCCACAGCCAGGCGCCACACCAGATGCTGAACCTGTCCTCTACACGGCTCTCGGGCAGACTCTGCGTCTGCTGAGAGACAGCTTTTCCCATATCAACGCAGAATCAACGTTTTCTTAGGCGACCTTTGCGACTTATCTGTCCCTTCTTCTGAATTGATCTGGCCGAAATGCGTCTCTCAGTTCGACTGACGTCGGGTGTGACCTCTGCCGACCTGCGGCTGCCAGCATTTGGTCCGGTGTCCGTTTTTTACCGTCAGTCCGTCTCTCCGCCCGCCTCCCCCTGCCCCGTGTGGCCGGACCGGCAGTGGCTCGTCAGTGGGAGCTCCGTTGTTTGGCCTCGGCGGAGCGGCATGAGTCAGCAGGGCTGAGGGGCCGCGGCCCGCGGCCACGAGCGCCGTCCATAAACTCACGCATCCCCTGGGGAACCGTCTGCGGGATTAGCTGCAGGGTTTAGCGGGTCAGTAGTGCTTGCTGGATAACTAGGTATTTGTCGGTGGATGCTTTCTTTAGTTTAACGGTATTTGGACGTTGGGATCTACTGAGATCTACTGACAGAATATGAAGAGCGTCGGCGAACGGTGGAGCGGCCGACGGACGATAAAGGGTGCCTCTGCTGCTACTCCTGCGGAGCTGCTCTGCCGTTCAGAGGCGCCGGTGGATTTGCAGTAACGAGGCGACAGCTGACGTTAACTGTGGCTGGAGAAGTTATAACGCAGACCGGCTAGGCAGCACTCGTGCCTGCCTAGTTTCCTTCCTTTGGTAACGTCATCTGTGGCAGCAACTGTACTTTTATCGCCGGCTTGTTTTATTCGTCGGATGCATCATATGATCCCATCATTTTAAGAGGAAAAATGTCCCGTCGCGAAGGTGAATCTCTGGTAACGGGACATAATTGTGTGTAGGAAAATACCAACATGCATCTAACGACTGCGAGTCACTGTGACTCATTCAGCATTTTGTTACATATAAACTATACAAGTAATGTGGTCTGGTTCCCACTGGTCGTCCCGGTCTCGCCGGACGTTCCTTTCTATATCGGGCGCGTCTCCGACCCTCGCTGCGCGCCGTCCACGCCCTGTGGTGGCTCTGCTCCGGTATGGTCTGGTACCCGCTGCTGTGATGAGTCAGTCTCTGTGCCGGCTCCTCCGCTGCCCGCGCTGCCATATGCCACGGGCCCGTCTGACACGGGTGCACCGCGACTGCACCACCCAGTGAGTCGCTGAGTCGTTACTCAGGAAGTCTGGCGATGTCGGGGGTAGCAGGACGGCCGAGCGGCAGGAGAGGAGCTGTCGGCACGCCGCCTGGCGAGATTCACGGCCAAACTTCTCCCACAGACGGTTCGTGCTGCACAAAGGAGCGGGATAATCGAGAGACCCGGTACCGCCGCAGGGTAGGGAGGCCGCCTGACAGCGACTCATCCTAATCCTATTTTTTCTAGAGTCGACCTGCAAGTAGCCGGTGTCTGCAATTTCTGCATCACTGATGGAGCTGCTGTATTTCTGTAATCCTGATGAAGCTTTCCACAATTCGTCAAAAAAATCAGTTAGCCATCAATGCTTGCAGCAGCACGGTCTACGTTCTCATGCCCTTACACATTTCTGAACTGTTACCGTGTCTGATGCAAGCGTGCGTTACGATTGGTACTCTGTGAAAGACGGCATGGCTAATTGAATAGGTTATCACTCTGTGTTGAATGTTTTAATCTCGATGTCCTGTTTCTTTGTGGTTATTACGGGAATGACTTGATGACACAAGTAGGGGAAAATGGTGCATTTACGTTTTACCGCTGGGGCATTCCACGATAGATCGTACCAGGCCCGTCACCCTCATCTCTCAGATTGTAATGAAAATCGGTCCTAGGGGTAATCATAGGCCCCAAAGACGCCTGGCAAAATATCAGACTTCTCAGATCAAAACTTTTTGAGTTATATTGCATTACATTTTTTTTAACATCGGTATGTAACGGTGAGTTTGATGGCCTATAACTCAAGAACGGGTTAAGCAACCAACAAAAAGTAAACAACACTAAGCTTGCGATGAATCAAAAATTAATATTACTATTTAAAAATTCCAAAGAAAAAATTTCATTGTTGAGCAACAACCTTAATCTTTTTTCATTTGCCTCTAATGACTTTTGGGACCAAAATTTTTCACATTTTTATTTTTTCAAAATAATCTTCATGTCATTGCAAATCGACATGCAAAAAATTAGAAAGGTGTTCTTTCTAGAACTTCCTCATTTTCCCGCAAACAAAATGGGTTTCGGAGGGGTTGATACGACCCCAGCACGCCGTTTCGCTTCTAATAGAGCTAGAGCCTCGCGGAAAAAAACGAGCGTGTGTGTCGTTACAAGTCGAAGCGATTGGTACCCGATTTTAAGGTCTCAGGTTAACCGGTAGCGTCTGAGGTCAGGTCACGTGACTGAAGTTACGGGTTCGGTTTTTAGTAAATAACTTCGCAAAAAATGGCCGCAGAGCCGCGATTTTGGCATCATTGTGTTCGCCTAGCTCAGGTGCATCGAATGGTATACTTTTTGCTAGGGTGAGGTCAACTTAAGTAGTTGACCTCGGGTCAAGGTCAGGTCAGAGCCCCTCAGGTCACGAAGCTGGGCAAAGGGTATCATATGGCATATCATTCGATTAGGAAGGTCTTCCCGAGTCCATTGGTGGTTTCCCGACTCTCTAGCTCCATTTGATCGGGAGTTATTGACGAAAAACTCGTACGACCCTAGTGACGTCATAAATGACGTCACGCAAGGTTAACAATGCAAAAGTAAAGCATTGGACTTTGCAAGGAGTGCATGAAATCACGATACCATGTACGTAGGATAGTTTTAGATCATTCTCGGCGCCAAAATAACAGTTTTATATTTCCCCATTGATTTATAACAGTGATGTCACGTGACCGACCTGACCTCATGTAACCTTGAAAAATTCCCAGATATACAAGTTGTGAGACCTCTGGAGGACACCATGTATGCGTCCTGTAACTTTCATCTCGGACACCTATGGTCATTGGCGTCCAAAACAATGTCAGAACCAAACAGCCTTTTTCACCCTCGCGCTTATAGGAAAGAGGGTTGAATGAACCCTCTTTTCACTTTTTTTCAGATGACTCAGACTTGAATTGAAATTTCAGTAGCCCGTGATGTCACTAGGCAGCTTTACCACGCCATTTGTAAGCTCCCCTCCCGAAATCACTATTCGAAACCGTTATCGTGACGTAAAATAAATACATTTATAGAAAGAACACCTTCCTAATTTTTTGCATACTTCTTAACAATGAGCCAAATATTTTTTTAAAGAAATAAAAATTCAAAAAAATTTGGTCCCAAAGTCCAAAAAATACAAATGAAAGCAAACTCGATATGTCATATATCAAAAAAAGCGTATTTTTCGAAATTTCAAAAATACATATTAATCTCTGTTTCATTGTAAGTTCAATGTTATATAACATTTGGCATTTGAATAATCCGTCTTAGAGTTACAGCCCGCCAAACTTAGCGCTGCAAAGCAATATCCAAAAAATGTTATACACCATAACTCAAAAAATACTTATCTGATAAGCCTGAAATTGTTACAGGTGGATTCAGAGCCCCTGATTACCCCTGAGACCAATTCTCGACAAATTCCGAGAGATGAGGGTGTCAAATTGGAAAAAAGTGGTACGATCTATCGTGGAATGCCCCCGCTATATGTGGTATTGTTTGGCGACCGTTGGCCATCATAACGGCGTTATCTATAGTAGGTACTTAACCGTGTTTGATTGTTATCGACATCACCAAATAATAGTGATTTCATTGCTAACAGTCACTTATTTTAGTCATAGATAGCATGAATCATGTTATCTATGTTTGAGCACATTAAGGCATCCTTACGCCAAATCTTTAAAATCGGGGATGAAACAATTAAGGAATGGACCACCCACACATTCACGGTCCAAGACAATTTATAAACATGGAATGCTCGGCTGAACAATTGGAAGAGGATGTGTCAGAACGGGAGCTCTTCCACTGGCTACCGGCCAGTATTTCGGTTTGTTTGTCGGCTGCCCTTTAAACAAACCACCTGTTAACCGAGACCACGTCACCCGGGCTGAGAGCATTGATGCGGTGAGACTGTGGGCGTGGGTGATCAGGTGGACCTGGGCCTTCCCAGGTTGTGGGTGTGGTCTCCTCCAGATTGGGCGCGTGTCCAGGCTATGGATTTATCTCTGACCAAGTGTTCAAGCTGTGAACCGAGTTGTGCTGAATGGAAAATGAAGTCTTCGGTTATTAAGCCACTATGAATAAGTTGGTATGTCATTTCTGTGAGGCTACTCCTCTTTGATTTATTGTATCATCATACCGTTGTTTGCTCTGAATTCCGACCAGACACCTCCAACCTTCAGTCGATGATAGCTGCAGTGGAATACATATTCCCGTTTGGCAGCGGCGGGCAGCTGTTCTATTTACCAGCCGCTCCGCTGAGGGCGCTCCGTAAAGGGCAGGGGTCGGAGCGGCGCAGTTGTTCGTCCCGCTGGGGGCGCTCCGTATAGGGCAGGGGTCGGAGCGGCGCAGTTGTTCGTCCCGCTGAGGGCGCCCCGTACAGGGCAGGGGTCGGAGCGGCGCAGTTGTTCGTCCCGCTGGGGGCGCTCCGTATAGGGCAGGGGTCGGAGCGGCGCAGTTGTTCGTCCCGCTGAGGGCGCCCCGTACAGGGCAGGGGTCGGAGCGGCGCAGCTGTTCGCCCCGCTGAGGGCGCTCCGTAGAGGGCAGGGGTCGGAGCGGCACAGTTGTTCGTCCCGCTGAGGGCGCTCCGTAAAGGGCAGGGGTCGGAGCGGCACAGTTGTTCGTCCCGCTGAGGGCGCTCCTTAAAGGGCAGGGGTCGGAGCGGCACAGTTGTTCGTCCCGCTGAGGGCGCTCCTTAAAGGGCAGGGGTCGGAGCGGCGCAGTTGTTCGTCCCGCTGAGGGCGCTCCGTAAAGGGCAGGGGTCGGAGCGGCGCAGTTGTTCGTCCCGCTGAGGGCGCTCCGTAGAGGGCAGGGGTCGGAGCGGCACAGTTGTTCGTCCCGCTGAGGGCGCTCCGTAGAGGGCAGGGGTCGGAGCGGCACAGTTGTTCGTCCCGCTGAGGGCGCTCCGTAGAGGGCAGGGGTCGGAGCGGCACAGTTGTTCGTCCCGCTGAGGGCGCTCCGTATAGGGCAGGGGTCGGAGCGGCACAGTTGTTCGTCCCGCTGAGGGCGCCCCGTAGAGGGCAGGGGTCGGAGCGGCACAGTTGTTCGTCCCGCTGAGGGCGCTCCGTAAAGGGCAGGGGTCGGAGCGGCGCCACACCGAGCCGGGCGGCCGAATAACGGTGACGCTCCATATACCGCGCGCAGGGAGATCGAGAGGCGGGCTCGGCGGGTCCATATGCCGCACAGAGACAGACGCGGCTCTCCCGGTGGCGGTGATAGACCGCACACCGCAGACGACACAGGTGCCTTCCTGGTCGGCCCGCGCGGAGTGACTTCTCCAGAGTAACTTCCGGTCTTTATGACTTCTCCAGGGCTCGGGAGGGAGACGAGAGAGCGATAGAGCGAGCGAGAGAGAGAGAGAGAGAGAGAGAGAGAGAGAGAGAGAGAGAGAGAGAGAGAGAGAGAGAGAGAGAGAGAGAGAGAGAGAGAGAGAGATCCCGACGGCTGTGGTCGGGCCCGTACCTTATGAGGAGCGGTGCCGGCTGCCCCTGGATGACTCTCAGTTGCCCCGTTTGGTGTGGGCCGAGAGAGAAATGGGCGTCCTCCGGGAGACGTGGGCGTAGCTGGAGAGGAAAGGGGAAAGTGTGCTGTTTATGTCCCTCACAATGCACCTGGAATAGTGGGCTGGTAGATGGTGTCGATGCATTGTGGGTGATTCTGCAGACCGTTTGTGTGATGCTGCTGATGAGAATTACACACAAACGACGGTGGTCGGTGAATATTAATGAAAATGTGCTTGTAATGAAAGTAGCACCTCTTACAAGGTCTCTGAACTGGCCGTCAGAGGTTTGAGGCCATTATCGCGGAGTCGAGGTTTCCGAGCGCCGAGACCGTCACATTCTGTCCCTAGATGTCGCTAGTGGTAGACGCCTGAAGTTATGCTGCGCCGCTCGACACGCGTAGTTTGTATTTCTGTCCCTAGGTGGCAGCAGGGGTAGGCGCCTGAAACTATGCTGCGCCGCTCGACACGCGAAGTTCGTATTTCTGTCCCTAGGTGGCAGCAGGGGTAGGCGCCTGAAACTATGCTGCGCCGTTCGACACGCGAAGTTCGTATTTCTGTCCCTAGGTGGCAGCAGGGGTAGGCGCCTGAAGTTATACTGTACCGCAAGGCAGGCGGCTGACATATCGGCCCCTGTCGCCATTACTGCGGAGAGGATTCACCGTAGCTGTCATTTATGGAGCGAGCTGTCTCACTGAGCCTTGTTATTAGCGCACCGACATTCTTGCTCCGACATCCACTCTAGCTGGGATAATCAGCTGATGACTGTCGGTCCGAGTGTCCGTCTCCGTCGGATTCCGTCCGACATTAGCACCGCTGACACCCGGCTGAGCCGTCCGCCGTACCTGCCCCACCAGACGCGGAGGAGCCGCCATTCCGCCCCGTTTGGCGGCCGTCTCCCGGTGTTCAGGTCGATACAGAGGCGAGACATTTCCCCTGGGGCAGTCCCCGCCGACCGACCTCGTCCCGGTGGCGGGTTACGGCCGGTCTCTCCGCGGCCGCTCTATCAGACTAGTTCACAGGCGCTACATGGCGCTGCCGCTCGAAACCGGTCCCGCTTCGGCTATTTCATCGTGCTATCTCGTTCTTCATTCTCTGTCTCTCTCTCTCTCTCTCTCTCTGTCTCTCTCTCTCTCTCTCTCTCTCTCTCTCTCTCTCTCTCTCTCTCTCTCTCTCTCTCTCTCTCTCTCTCTCTCTCTCTCTCTCTCTCTCTCTCTCTCTCTCTCTCTCTCTCTCTCTTTCTCTTTCTCTTTCTCTTTCTCTTTCTCTTTCTCTTTCTCTCTCTCTCTGTCTCTCTCTGTCTCTCTCCCTCTCCTTTCCCTATCCTCTCCCTCTCCCTCTATCTCTCCCTTTCTGCTCTCTCTCTCTTTCTCTCTCTCTCTCTCTCTCTCTCTCTCTCTCTCTCTCTCTCTCTCTCTCTCTCTCTCTCTCTCTCTCTCTCTCTCTCAAACTTCTATCGCGCCGTTGTTGGTCAGTTCTAACCGTTTTGATTTCTCTTGTTGTACGGCTCGTCTCCTGACTATGTAAATGTATAGTGTATACCTTTGGTGTTCGGTTCGGTGCAGACTGCGGACAGCCAAATTTCGTTGCAGTCTCAGACACTGGGAGTCGGTCTCTGTCTGCACTCTGGGCCAGCCCGTGAACCGATCGATAGTGGATCTGGGCCGGAGCCAGTCCCGGCCGTCTGGCCATGGCCGGTCCTCCGGAGACCGGCGCGGTGGGCCACTGCCAGACCGGCACGGTGGTAAATGGTCGAGTCGAGTGGGGAGGCACTCAGCAACTGGTTGGCACTTATCATCGTTTGGGTTTTTGCTGTTAGGCCTTTTTACCGTATGTCATCAGAAAAAAAAATAGGCGAGATTGAATGTGAATTGAGCTGCGTCAGTTGTGTTTGATTGTTGGGAAGACGTTGGACATCAGTTATTCACGACTATTCACTGCTCGTTGACCGTAGTGTGCCCTCCATCCGCCCCGGCTGAGGCCCGATCATCTGTGTATACAGCCGGTCTGCACAGCCCGCGGTCGTGTATTCCGCAGTCACATCCGTGTCGTGTCGAGAGGCGTTTCCTGTCTGCGGCAGCTGCGGCGGCTCTGTATACTGACTGGCGGTGAGGTGCTTGACGGCCACAGTACGGAAGATCACGGGTAGAGTTACCCGCTGACGAGTGTCGCTCCACCGTCGCTCGGCGGGCTCGGCGCCAGGACCACCGCGTGTCGCTGTGTGCCATCAGGGGGACAGCTCTATCACCGCCTCTCTATAAGGCGTACCGCCTCGTCCCGAGGGCCGGACGGTGCCCTCAGTTGATACTCAGTGCAGCGCTATCGGTCGGCGAGGCCTGCGTTTCGTCTCTGACTGCGGAGCGGTCCGGGTAGGCGCCGCCGCTTTATCTCTGGCCAGACGCGGCTACCGCGCCGAGCACTCAGCCGCATTGGTTTCACACAGGCGGCCACTTAGCTGATTGATGTGTTCAGCCGTGGGAGGTGAGAGAGGGGCTCCAGATGCCGAGGGACAGAGCCGGCGGGCGGCGGCAGTGACAGAGACCCAGAGCGCAGACGGGTCAGCGATCAAGGCGGGCATGAATATGGATGACCGTTTTAATGTACGTATGAACGGTGGCGGACTGTCGGCGGCCGGGCAGAGGATTGCTATTTTGAACCGAGTTCGGCGCTCGCCCAAACCATGCAGACTATGCTAATTGGCTGCCGTTCTGTTCAGAAATGGCTTCTGGCATTTGACGAGCTGGCTAATGGCCTGCCACTGTTACCCTTTCCGCTGACTGGCTCCGCTCCCAGTCAAGCTGAGCGTTGGCTAAATTTGAGCCGCCACTCCGACCCCTTTCATCCTATCGCCCCCTCATTCAGGCTGAATGCTTGATGCATCGCCCTCTTCAGACGTGTCCCGTCAGCAGTTACGTATACTTCGATAGCATTCGGGAGTTGACGGACGGTTCCACTGGAGTGCCCTCCCCGGGGTCTGGTCTGCTGGCCTCGTCCCGCGGGCCGGGTGACCTCTGACCCGGTCGGCGCCGGCGGCGGTGTGATCAGCTGCCGCTCGCCGCAATCGATGGAGGCTGCCCCCCCCCCCCCCCCTCCGACGTCTGGGCCGCGGGCTGTCGGGCCGACGAGACAGACAGACCGGTCCGCTCCTTTGTCGTGGAGAGCTGGGCTGAACTTTTAACTGGCTTCTCCGTCAACTGAGAGCAGTTTTAAAGCTTATTTGCCATCGAAGCAGTTGTGTCGTCCCACTTAGATTCATCGTCGAGTGTTTCAGGGGAGTGCCACGCCCGACATCCATTGGAAAGACGGTGGCCTCTTGAGACCCTTGTAACGCATTATAATGACTGCAGGGCTGCCCTTGGTCCTCCGTCCCCCGCTTGATTGTCCGTTGTTTTCCCCTCATGACATGGCTCACTCCCATCCCTGAGGGGGCTCGTCTGTTCCGGCTCCCTAAGGGCCGTCGGTCTCGCCCGTCGGCTCCCTGCCGGTCCCGGGCTCTGGGATCGATCAGCGCGTGGGAGCGCGTGGCGGCCGCGCGGCGCCGCCCCGTCGGCGCGCTGTCTGCTGTCCGAGCCGGGCTGGGCCGCGCGGCGCAGCGGTACAGTCCCGCCGTGTGCGCCGGCCGGGACGGCAGAGCGGTTAGGTGGGTGGCGCTGAGCGGTGGGGAGGTGGCGCAGAGCGGTGGGGAGGTGCGCGGGCTGCCGAGAGGGGAGCCGGGCCGCGTGGTCGGCGACGCGCTAGTGTGGGCAGTGCACAGCTGCAGAGCGCGGTGAGCAAGTGCTAGGGTGAGTCGGCTGCAGCGGCACGTGCAGTGTGCTGTGTATCGGTCTGCATCGTGTCCCGGTGTTTGGTGAATCAACTGCTACTGTACTTACCCCGACCTGCAGTCGGTGTTTGTGGATCGGTCACCGGTGTTTGTGTGGAACAGTCTCCGGTGTTTGCGGACCGGCCGGTGACCAGCGCGGGCGGCTCGGAGCGGACACGTGAGAGTCGGCCCGGTGGGAAGCCGGCCAGCCGCCGGTGGTGGACCGTGACGCTGCCGGCGCCAGTCGTGACGCCATCTCGTGACGGCCGACCGTGACCCCGAGCCGTCACGGACGCGGCAGCCGGCTGAGTACGCGCCAGGCCCGTGACGGGAGCGGGCGGCGGTGCCAGGGTCCGGCCCGGTGCCAGGGCGCCCCTGTCGGCGGTCCGGCGGTCAGTCGGCAGTGTGCGCGGCCGTGACACAGGCGGCTCTGACTCACGGCGGCAGCTCCGTGCGGCGGCCCGGCCGGCGTGTCGTGCATGCCGGCGTCAGTAGCGGTCTGAGCGGCAGGTGGGGAGGTGCGCGCCGCGGCGCTGCTCGACTGTGGTCACGGGTCCAGCGGTCAGCTGCGGTGGTGGGCCGCCGCTGGTCCACCGGTCCCTGTCGGTGGTCCATTGGTCCCCGTCGGCGGTCCATTGGTCCCTGTCGGTGGTCCACTGGTCCCTGCCGGTGGTCCGCCCGGCGCCGGACCGGCGGCCCCGATCGATCGGCAGTGCCGGCCGCGCGCGCTGCCATCCCGGCGCGGCAGACACGCCCGAGACGCGGCGGCGGCGCCGGCTGTGTCCCCGCAGTGTTCCCAGTTACGGGACCCGTCTGTGAGTGTGCTGAGCGCTCAGTGCCGTACCGCGGTGTGTCGGCGCCCAGCTGAGGACCAGATGCGCCGCCGCCGAGCACCGAGTGACGTCTCCGCTGAGTGATCTGCTGAGCTCACGGTGAGTGATGGCGTCTCTGTAGCGCTCGCTGTGGGTCTTCTCACCGGTACCGCTGCAGCTGAGAGGGCCGTGCACGCCGGGCGCTGTCAGCTGGGCTCGGTACGGCCCGGCGCGGCGCGCGGCGGCCGGTCGGACCGTATGGCCGGGATCGATCGCCGGTTAGCGTTGCGGCGCCGGCGGCCGTTCGCCGGTGGTCAGGAGGCGCAGCTGTGCTCAGTGCCGGTGGCCAGCTGCCCCTTTGGCCGCCGCTGAGACAGGCTGTGTGAGCAGACTGTGGGTGATTCATTAGCCGGCTACAGTCATCTGTGGTGAATTACGCCCGCCCACCGCGGTCAGAGGTGCCGTGTCCGTTCATGCGTCTATCGGTGTGTTTGCTTCTCCCTGGAATGATGACGCCATCAGGTGCTATCGCCAGGCTATGACGCTGCTGCAAATTGGCCCAAACGCCCCGCTATGTGATAGGGAGGAAGTGATTGTCTGATTTCCGCATGGTCTGGTGTGGAACTGGGAAAACGATTTTCCTGGTGGGAGGTTCCCACGGCACCATCGGCGCCGGCCATCTATAGCCGTTTCACCGTTTGTCTCTATCGCCGGCCGTCGGTATATCAGCGCTAAATGCAGCCGGCTCGGTCGGGCGGAGCGGCTGTCCCGGCTGTCCCAGCCGCTGATGGAGCGTTTAACCGGTCTGGGTTTACACAATGTTTCACCGTGATGGCTGGATGCTTGCAGTGCTGCCGACTGCGTCCTCTGGTGCTCGTCCGTTGTCGCTGTGAGACCGAGCTGGCTCCCTCTCCGCACGTGCGAATACAGACTCTGTGCGAGACGTCTTCGCAGACGATCTTCGCAGCGAACCGGGCGGCCGCTCCTGCGGCCCCAGCTGATATGATAGCAGGCCGTTTTTGCTCCGCCGCACCGCTGCGGTGCGATAATCCTCACCGGCTGATGACGGGCGATTCCTGTCATTATATCCTGATGGAAAAGCTGTCCGACTGCAATCGTGCCTGGTGCCGAGTCATGGTGTTTGCATGGGGCTGGAATTGGGCCTTGCCGTCTCATCTAAGCTATACTGTCGACTCGTCTCGTCACCATGAGTGGGGGAGGGGAGGCAAGTCACCAATGTATTGCGCGTCTTCATCCTGTTGTCTGTGCTGTTGTTTACTTGCATGTGTACGTAATTTAGTATCGGTATCGTTGCCTTCAAGTCCTCCTCCGTCTCCATTCCTCTGCAGCGTCAGTTACTCCGCTCTGTCGGTCCTGTGACCTCTGTCTGACCGGTCAGCCTGTGTCCATCTAACTGCTATTTGCCGTCCTCCTCTTCCTCGACTCTCAGCTCGGCACCGGTACCCGCCGACCGTCTCCGCTAGTCCCGATTGTGGGACCGCTACCCAGCGGCTGTGTGACTACCGTGGGACCGTGTGGGACCGCCGTTTACCGTCTGTGTCTGTTACAGACGGTTCGGAGCGGCTCTGCTCTGTGACTGTCCATGTGATAGTCTATTTGACCGCCGTGTGTGTCTGTTATAGACGGCTCGGAGCGGTTCTGCTGTGTGACTGTATGTGATCGTCTATTTGACCGCCGTGTGTCTGTTACAGACGGCTCGGAGCGGCGCCGGCGGCGGGCGGACCGCGCCTCTCGCCGAGCCGCCGTCCTCCGCCGGATCGCGGAGCTGGAGCGCACCCAGTGAGTACCTACTGAGTAGCCCTTAAACACACCATTGCGGAGCTTTGAGTGGGTTACAGGCTGGAGAGGGAGATAAGTCATCGGATCGCGGAGCTGGAGCGCACCCAGTGAGTAGCTCGGGGAGGCCATTGCGGAGTTTGGGATAGTAACTGCAGCTCTGGCGAGGGTTGGGTCACATTAGTTCGTGATTGTATGTTGATTGTTGCCACTGCCTGCCGTCTTTAAGCTTTGTCGTGTGTAAACCTGAGAATCGCCGGGTTACAATAGGGTCACGGCTGCAGCCCTGACGTGACGCTGTTTTAGGCAGCAGACCCCGCCCACCGCCCTCGCCTCACGAGTTCGCCTGCCCGCCCCTTGGGTCAGCTCGATTAAAGACCTTTCGTGAAGGGCTGTCCCGGTGCCTCAGTCACGGTCTGATAGCGTTGACCGTGCTCGATCGGGTCAGTTTCGCTCCGACCGTGTCCGTGAGACGTTCACTGTGAGCTGCTCTCTCATTCTGTGACGGACTGAGCCGTGACGGGTGTTACCTGTCCGGTGAAACTGACCAGGCGACTCGTGACATGGGGGTCAGGACCTGTGAGGGACGGGCCGCGCCCAGCTGGGGCGAGACGTGGCATTGGTTTATCTACCACCAGCTCTGTGCCATAGAATGTGACACTGAATGCGATGAGATCTAACGCTCTACATTATGCAGCGCCGGGTAGGATTGTCGGAAACGGTCGGAGGGTGCTCTATATAAGGCTTGCGCAATCACAGATTCACAGCTACAAATCGCCCCTGAATTCCACGGGGCTAATCCCTCTGACGATCGCACCTGGCACCTGAATCGTTAGCATAAGCTGCTTGTAGCGGCTCCCTGAGCCGCGCGGGTCAGCCCGGTACCGTCTGCCGTGCGGGGCTCTGCGGTCCGGCAGTGAGGACGGAGTGTCACTGAGCTGTGTGCTGTTCCAGGCAGACCCAGGCGCAGCCCGCAGTGACGGAGGACGAGGAGAAGCGCTGGCTCTACAGTCAGATAGAGGCGCTGCAGAGGCGACTGCAGCACCTGGAACACGGACCGGTAGGTACCCGCGGCGGACGAGTCGCCACCGGCGTACACCGGCCGCGAAACTTGATAGTCTCTCTGATTGATGGCTGCCAATCCATTAGTGCACAGATAATGACACGGAGTTTATACTTAGCCAGCCGGTAATGATCCTGTTCACAAATGAGCCGGTGGTTCTGCCAGCAGTTTTATAGTTTATTACGATCCGAGCGGCCTCTGATGGAATCATTACTCCGTTATAATCGCGAATGGACCGGCCGAATCACCGTGGTAAGGGACAGGATGTAATTAGATAGTTAACGGTGAGCCGGCACACGCTACACGTGAATTGTGTTCGTGCCATGCCACAAACTCGCGTTCACGTCACTCGGTCGCCCACACTCGCCCAGTGCCCACGCCCCCCCCCCCCCCCTGATGCACGCGCTGCGCACGCCCGTCACGTGAAAGTTAGGCTTTTTCGTGGCCTGACGCGGGCTTTCCATTATGCGGTGTAATCAGCGACATTAATCGCCGGGCCGCTCTCGGCCGACGGACGGCCTGCGAGGCGACCTGTGACCTTGCATTGTGGTGCTCTGGCCTCTGAGGGACACGGCGGTGCCATTGTGACGTCGTTTCCGGCGGTACCCGGCACGGAGCAGTGTGATAGGTGCCGGTTCTGTCGCCAGCTCTGTCGCTGTCTCTGACTCCTCGATTCTTTGTCACGTCCGCAGTCACCGGCTGACGCTGCCTCCGCCTGCGCTGCTCCGCCGACCGCCGGTACAGACTCCTGTCCTGGTCCCGGCACCGCCCCAGCCGCCGGCAGCGACCCGCTATGTACCGCGGCGGCGCCGCAGGAGACGACGGCTGACATCGGCCCCGAGCTGAGCCGACTGAGACGCGAAATGGACGACATGGTGAGAGCCGGGCGGGGGCTGTGGGGATGGAAACTCACCCCAGGGTAGGTGGGCTGGGGACTTCACTGGTTAGTCGCGGGTCTGACCGGGGACAGCGGCGGCATGACATGGTGATGGGTCACCCCATACCATTGGTGAGTGTCTGGCTGTGGGGCTTTAGTGGTAGGTCACGGGTCACTGTGGACCCGGACCACTGCGCCGGTCAAACTGAGCGCTGCGGTCGGTGGTGGCGGTCCATCAGCTGAGCAAACACCTGTCGACCGCCGCCGCTCCGGTCCCGGACTAATGACAAGTGTACACACTGTGTGATCCGACCACCAGTCAATGTCCTCACTGTGACCCGACCCGACCACCAGTTAATGCCCACTCCACAGACTGGAACTGGGCCCGCCTATTGTGTATCCACACTTCATACTGACAGCGGGACTATGTTGGTTTATAGTGAGGCGGATCCGGCATTGTGGACTGTTTTGCTCTAGGTCGCTCCATCTCTCGGCGCGCTCTGGCCCACTCTATCTTTCCTGTCGTATTGTTCAACCATACCCCTCCCCATCTCCGTCCCCAGCACTGTCGCCGCCGCTGCTCAGTGTTTGTGCCCAGGTCTGTCAGTGGGGAGGGGTTTGCGGTCGGCGGTTGCCATTGTGCAGAGGATGCGTTGAACCCGGCGGTTTGTCGGTCTGTGGCGAGGTTGGAGGTTGAACGGTGGCGGCTGGCAGACTGAAATGGCAGCAGTTTAAAGGGACCCTCCCACCTTCAAAAAAGTTAATGAATTGGCATGAAATTGATGTCACTCGGTTCAGAAAGAGCAAAAACGAATATCTACCAAATTTCATCGAAAAATATTCACCGGTTTTCAAGATATTAGACTTTTACTTTTGTTTACTTTTTGGGATCTCCGCTGTTCCTAGCGACTTTATTTGAAAGTGCGGCATTTGTTGCGCGCAAAGCAGCATATACCACCACGTGCTACAAAACGTTTTAGTCAAACATTTAACGGACGTTCGAAAGCCTGATGACGTCATCAGATTCCCGTAATGGTTAAGAGATAGGGACCAAGCTGGTCCCACCCTGCAAGTAAAGGGAAGAAATTTCTTGAACACCATAAAGCTGCGGGGGTTGCGACCAGGATAAATGGTGGTTTCTGAGCCTGGCCGCAAACTTGGCTATCTCAACTCAAAACTAATGTTAAGGTGGGAGGGTCCCTTTAAACACCGCAGCTGATGACATGCTTAATTATCGCTCCGCAAACGACAGGTGTGTCTGCAATTAGATACGCGCCGCTTATGGAACGGAATGCCGCCTTTTATTCATGACCGTTTTTCGTCACTGCTTTCTTATGGTACTTGCAAGGCGGCATTAGGCATTCGTAGAAGGCAGTGCTTTGTATCAAGGAAAGGGTCTGGTGATGTCTTTCGTCTAAGTTTTTAATGACTTCTCTTGTTACATTGTTCCACCATTCTTTGTAGCACCAGCAACAGGTGTTCTGGCTTTTTGCGTGGCAGCTATTTTTGTTTGCAGGATCGCTCCGCCTCAAAGCATCCAGTTGTGTTTCGGTCGTTTCCGTTTGTGTGCTTGTGATGTCAGCGATGCCACTTTACTCGGTGTTGATGGTGAATTGAACATTTTTCATACTTAGTTTGGCATTCAGGTAACTTTGTAAGCTAACGACACTACTCCGCTGTTGTATGGTTGTGTTGTATACTGATCAGTCCCCCCTCCCCGTTCGCTAACAGTCCTCCCACCCCGTTCTCTGACCAGTCCTCCCCGTTCGTTCACAGTCCTCCTCCTCTTCCTCCGACTCGGAGGAGGAGGGCGCTGCGCCGCGCGGCGCGCCGGCCGGCCGCAGTCTGCAGGAGGCGGCGCCCCGGCGAGGTCGGCGCCGCGGACCGCTGCGGGGCGTCGACGAGCTCGACTGGGCAGACAGTCCGCTGTGGCACAGCGGGCCGCCGTCCATCGGCGCCAGAGACCTCGGGCCACTCAGCGGCAGGATGGAGCATCGGGTAAGGGACGGAGAGAGAACGGGACGTGGGATCTCGGACCAGGGAAGGGAGTGAGGGAGGGGCGCAGGGAGGGGAGTGAGGGAAGGTCTAGGAGGCAAGATGTTTAGAGTCTATAGTCGACGCCTGTCCTTGTATTTGGCGATCCGAAATGCCAACTGAGTTCAAAGGCCTCCTTAGAACCGATACTTGGAACTGAAGACGGCGTCAAACGGTTATCGATTGACCAAAGTTCTCACTCTGAACTTTTACGAAACATAAATTTGGACTGCGATCTAAATCGCGGCCATAAATCACTGCTAACGGTGGTTATAAACTGTCCCGGAACAGCACCTCTCCATCCCGCCCCACCGTTCCCAGTCCTGAACCCAGGGCCGTTCGAGGCGCCGCTCTGGGTGTCTGCCATCCCCGGCCCACTGCCGCCCCGCCCGGGCACAGCTGACCCCGCAGACGCCCGAGGCGGCCCTGACCGTCTGGGTCAGTGTCACATCTGACGTCACAGGGCGATGACGGACGGCGGCGGACTCCCCAAACCCAGACAGTGCGCCCGGCGGCCCACCCCGCGAACCCGTCTATTTATGGCCAGCTCGGGAGATTGGCCGGCGACAAACGAGATAGGCTCGCTATGTCATGCATTTCTACAGCTGACAACGCTCCCAAGATCCCGGCAATTCAGCTGAAATGAGATGTTTTGAAATGGCTGACGATTTCGTGCTGTCACAATGGCCGAGTTGCTGGAATGGGAACCGGAACGGCATGGCTCTCACTCTGTTCAGACACAAATTCTGTAACTGAGTCGTTTGATCTGGCATGCCCTTGCGAGTTGAGACGCAAAATCAAGGGCACCGTAACATTCATAATAGTGAATTCAATGCATTTACGAAAGTATTTCACCATAGTTCTGCTGATGGTGACTTTCTCGTCTGCTGAGATGAAAGTTCTACGGGTTCATGTATTTTCATCATAATTGTCTTAGGTCTTGCGCTATTGAAAAGCTCCACCGAAGACAGCATTGAATCGTTTTTAATCGCCGGCCGTTTTACGCAGGCCGTGTCCGTCTCTGTGCACTGCTGTCAGTCTCGGTCCATTTGCTCAGCGTGTGAGCTCGGTTCACGGTCCGGTTCGCTCACTATCGTGCCTGTTCCCCCCAGCCCTGACCCGCTACACATCGTGTCCGTTTCTATCCTAGCGTGACATTACCGAGGCTCACCACCTCTGTCTTCCGCCCACGCCGTGAGAGACGCCTTTCTTACGGAGGGGGGCAGCGCATCTCTCATGTTCTTCCATCCAGCTCAGAGCTTTACGGAGACACAGCTCCCAAGCCTAGGGGAGCCAGCCCTCGCTCCTCGCCAGCTTGAAGGAGTTATACCCCCTTATCTCTCCCATTATTTTACCCTGTCCAAACTCGTTTGAGGCCCCTCTCCCTGCGTCCCACGTCAGCTCTGTCTGGAAGCTTCTCTTCGCACCTCTCCCCTCCCCTCCCGACTATCAACACCCGCCACCTGTCGCTCTCATCGCCGTCTGTATCTCCAAATATCCCCCACCACAGCCCTCCCCGCCGGCGCCGCCCGTCGTCCCCTGCTCGCTCTGACGCCCCTCTGTGCCGCCCAGTCTGTCGGTCCGCGGCCTCCGTCCGTTCTAACACCCCTCTCTGCACCCCCCAGTCATCTGTGGGCCCGCTGCCGCCGTCCCCTGCTCGCTCTGACGCCCCTCTGTACCGTCTGTTCAAACACCTCTCGCTGTGCCTCCCAGTCGTCTGTGGGCCTGCTGCCGTCGTCCCCTGCTCGCTCTGACGCCCCTCTGTGCCGCCCAGTCTGTCGGTCCGCGGCCTCCGTCCGTTCTAACACCCCTCTCTGCACCCCCAGTCGTCTGTGGGCCCGCTGCCGCCGTCTCCGCTGCGTCTGTCGGCCGGCGGCGGCGAGGTCTCGGAGCCGGTCTCGCTGTCGCTGCTGCACCTGCTCCACTCGGCTGACGGCCAGACCATGACCAGCGCGCTGCTCACCATGTCGTCGAGCGCCGAGAGCTGCGCGGCGCTGCGCCAGTCGGGTGGCCTGCCGCTGGTCGTGCGGCTCATACACGCCACAGAGACCAGCCCGCCGGCGGGCACACGACCCCGGCCCGACCGACAGGTGAGGAGAGGGGACAACAGCAGACCAGACCAGACCAGACCAGAGCAGACCAGACCAGATTCGACCAGCCTCTGGCGTCTGCAGCGGCCGGGGACTGCCGGCCGATAAAACGAGATAAAACCATAGTGCACCCGCCCCTCCTATAAAGCGGGACGGGTCTGGGCTAAAATCGACGGGAGATGAGATCGGCCCGGAAAGGTCAGCGCGATAAAAAAAAATAAACCATCGATAATCAATCGCGAAAATCTTGAGTTCACATCAAGAAGAGCAGAATGGAAAATAATCGCCCATCTTTCATAAACTAGTCTAAATATCGGACGTTCTTTGGGACCTACCCCGTACACCGATGATGAGGCCATATATCCGCAGCAGCTCCATTCCCCTGCTGTGATGAGCTGTCTGCGCCGACCCCGGGTAGGATGTATGGCGTCATGCAGACAGAGGGCGGTCCGATGTGTGGGCGGGCGGTGCAGCCGTGTCCCCAGCAGGGACGCCATATGGCCACACCGCCGGCCATGTCCGTCCAATATGCAGTGCGGCGCGATATTGGGTGGGCGCGCTGGGCGGGTTATGGGAACCGTGGGAGATTACGGAGGTGGGAGAAGGAAGGAGAGAGTGAGAGAGGCGACTGAAGAGGGAAGTGGGGATATTACGAAATGAAGAGTCGACCACCGTTGCCGGCAGTTGATAGAACAGCTGTGGACCGCTCTGTTCTTGCCGTTGTGTTCTTCATGGCCGTGCATACCTATCCATATGTGCAGGTGACTGAGTGGTGGTGTGGCACTGCCCGTGTATGTACTTATCGACACCTGTGTAATAACACTAAGGGATCGTCATAGCAGCGGAACGAACGGCACACTCACGGTCGATATCCGCCAAAAGTGAACAGGAGGTTAACTTCTGGGGCCGCAGCTAAAAACTCAAACGGCGCAATGTGGGTTCCTGGTTGTTCTTATTTTTGCAGAGCTGAAATGGACGTTCTCCATGCAGGCGTACACCAACAATGATATGACGCCTTATAGACCCTTCGTTATCCAAAGCGCGACCAGGGCCCGTGAAACGAGAGGACTGGATGTGTCAGCCGGCTCCCCGCCGAGCCACACCGCCGGGGTCGTATCGACACGAGGCCGAGTGAGCACTAATGAAGTCTGAAATTGCCGAGTGTCGGACCAGATTAATGCCGCTGCCGGCTGCCAACCTCACCGGCAACACGTATAAACAGAGCTGCCAACGCAGCCTAATGTATGGGAACACCGAGGGAGCGCGGTTGGTGGCAGCACTTCAAGGCGCCTTTGATGAAAGGCTGGCATTTCATCGTCGATAATCAAACCATGTTTTTTATGCTGTCATCACAGGCTTCTGCTAATAACCAATAATTACACATAAAACGCGTAAGATGTTTGTGAACCCGGTTTGGTGCGTTGTAGAGTAAACATTGAAAATAGGCGTGTGTTCACGCGTGTCAAACAGACTTAAATACAACTCTCATAACATGTCCGTGACGCTGGCACCCTTTATCCGGGCTGACGGATATTACCGACATTGACACCTGGACTTGACGGGACTGTAACAGCTCTGTCAGCTGCAGCACCGGAGCTGTCTGTCAGCCTGTGTGAACAAGCCTTTACCCCACACAGCGCCGTCCGTTTGCAGCGTGTCACTGCCTCCGGGAGATAAAGGCCGCTTCACGTCCATTTGGTGCGCGTGTCTGCTGCGATACGACAGCTGTTTGGTTCGTGACATACGGTCGTCGTGTGACCGAGCCCCTCGTCGGCGTGGTTTACCGCTGCGTTACCGAGCGCTGGGTGACGTGGTCTGACATAACGCAGACGGCTGACTGCAGTATGCCACAGACGACTGACGGCCAGCTGCACGCACTGCCCGGCTGACGTGTGCCGAGTTACGGCTCCCTCCCTCGTCACTCAGTGCTGCTCATGAGTCACCGGGCGCTGACTGTCCCCCGCCACACGGCCACACGGCCCGGTGTGTTTGTGTAACGCGGCGTCTGCCAGTCTCCGGGTGACGCGTGATCGCGTGTGGCGTGAGGGGGCAGTGATGATATAATGGTAAGGATATAACAGGGGTGATATAAGTCCATCCAGGGGCCGGGCGGCTGAGCCGATAACATAGCAACAGTGACATGTTGACAGTGACATGTTGACGTTATTTCCCTAGGTCGGCATTTGCTCCATAATCCATATTTCCCCGTGTCGTCATGCTTGAGCATTGGTTACACGACGGTTGGCGTCGTTTTTCGTTCCTCCCTTTCCCTTCCCCGCTGAAGACTCACTCATCATCCCTCCCCTCCCGGCCTCCTCCCTGGGCCCCCGCCGCTGACACCCCGTGTCTCTCCGCACGACAGGTGCGCTCGTCGGCGTCGCACGCGCTGCACAACCTGGTGCACTCGCAGTGTGACGACAAGCGGACGCGCCGGGAGGCGCGCGTGCTCCGCCTGCTCGAGCAGCTGCGCGAGTTTACGGAGAGCCTGTGGCAGCGGATGGACGAACAGGGCGGCACCGGCATGATCATGGAAGGTAGGTAGGTGGGAGGGCGGGTCACTGGCGGTCTCCTGAAGGACGGTGAGGTCACAAGGGAGGTGCTGAGGTCACTGGAGGAGCTAGGGAGAGACTTTGGATCGTCTCCAGAATATCCATGGCTGTTGTGGCAGCCGGCAGGCTGATAGTGCGAGGCCCCCTGGGTGTTTTCATAAGAGATTTCAGATAAGGATATCGAGCGCTATTGACTAAGGGACGTGTTGACCTTTTGCGGTTGTTTTTGTGAAGCGGTAGACCTCTGCATAAAAAACACTGGATGTTTGCGCTGGCGCTTATTGATATTTGCACGCTACTTTCTGTGCATAATATTATTTAGAGGGTTTACCTCGGCAGTCGGCATGCAGTATTTTTCATTCTGTTACCCGTATTTACAGCGAATTTCACCAGAGGGCTGTTCACGGGCCCTGTGTGCGGTCGGACCGCACACAGCCTCCAAGCTCCGCCCACTGCGTCCCTACGTCAGCCTTCCGTCACCGCACACAGCGATCGCTGTGGCCGGTCGGGACTGGCCACAGCGGACCGTCCACCGCACGCAGCCGTGACGTCAGAGCCGCCTACCCATCCCCTACCCCCACGCCTGCTGGACGCTCCGCACACACCGCACGCAGCAGTGTGCGGTGCCCGTGAACACCCCTCAGCTTGATATTCACCCGAAAGTCATGCTCCGCGTCCCCTGACTGAGTCTGCCCTCCTACTCTCCAGACTCTCTGGACCACCACCCGGTGCCGACTGTGGTGGCCCTGATGACCCCCCCCCCCTCTGATCCCCCTCTGACCCCTCCCCTCCCCTCCCCGTCAGACTCTCTGGACCACCACCCGGTGCCAACGGTGGTGGCCCTGATGACCCCAGCTGACTCCCCTCTGACCCCCCTCTGACCCCCCTCTGACCCCTCCCCTCCCCGTCAGACTCTCTGGACCACCACCCGGTGCCGACGGTGGTGGCCCTGATGAAGCTCTCGTTTGACGAGGAGCACCGCACCGTTATGTGTCAGCTGGGCGGGCTGTACACGGTGGCAGAGCTGGTACAGGCCGACCACGAGGCGCACGGCTCGGCTACCGCTCACCTCACCTGTAACAGCACCAGGAGGTAAGGAAAGGGACAGAAGGAGGGGCAGGCCGGAGGAGCCAGTAATGTCATAGTCATAGCAGCGTCTTCTTTGATTTATGTAGTTAATGCACAGTTTTATACTACTGCACTGTTTTTGCGGCGTAGTTTTCGTTACTGATTGCCCCAATAGCTCCCACAGTAACTATCGCCCTGCCAGCCTTCCCCGTCATTCTCTGTGATTGACGCGCTGACCATTCCCCGGCCTGTCCTGATCAGTCACACTTTCTGTCGCCACCAGCCGGAAATCTGGCCTCGACGGCCGTCATTTCCCCATTCATTGAGCACGACATTAGGATGGAGCTTATTGGACCGCTGCGCTGCCGCTGTCAGGCATGATTGCACCTCGCCTTGACCGTGTGGCAGCGTGTGACCTGTTTCCTGTTGGTGGACCAGCTGCATTCTGTACCCCGGTGTGTAACCCGCGTTGAGCTGCGGCCTTTTGACTTACCGTCTGACCCGTGTGTGACCTGTGACCTCTCTGTGACCCGACTGTGTGACCTGTGACCTCTCTGTGACCCGTGTGTGACCTGTGACCTCTCTGTTACCCGACTGTGTGACCTATGACCTCTCTGTGACCCGTGTGTGACCTGTGACCCGTGTGTGACCTGTGACCCGTGTGTGACCTGTGACCTCTCTGTGACCCGACCGTGTGACCTGTGACCTCTCTGTGACCCGACGGCCGACTGTGTGACGGCCAGGTTCGCCGGGATGACGCTGACCAACCTGACGTTCGGGGACGGCACCAACAAGGCGCTGCTCTGCGGCCTCCGCGGCTTCATGAGGGCGCTGGTGGCTCAGCTGCACTCGCCCAACGAGGACCTCACGCAGGCGAGTCGTCGATTACGTTCTACCGTCCAAAACTCGTCCATGACCGAAAGTTGATCGCAGTATTCACACTTGGTCGAAATTTTGCAGTTGGACGGCTATAGACATGCACTTAAATTACTGTGGATTAACCTCGAAATGTGGCCAGCATTGCGCATTTTAGTCGGAGCGCTCTTATTAACAGCATTATGACCGGGTTTCATTTCCTATTTTTCAAGCCAGTTCAGACCCCTGCACGGTTTGTTCTGACCTGACCTGACCTGCCCTGTCTCTGCCATTCTCCAGGTGACTGCCAGCGTGCTGCGTAACCTGTCGTGGCGCGCGGACGCCGCCAGCAAGCAGACGCTGCGGGAGGTGGGGGCGGTGACGGCACTCACGCAGGCCGCCATGGCCGCCCAGCGCGAGTCCACGCTCAAATCGGTGCTCTCGGCGCTCTGGAACCTGTCGGCCCACTGCGGCATGAACAAGGTGCGGGGTTGTTAGATCACTGCGGTGTTGAAAAGATAGGGGCTTGGGAGGCGGAGCGGGTGGGTCTAATTAGTGCAGTGTAATATCTGGGGGCTGGGAAGATGGCGACGCTGCCGCCTGTTATTCGCATGTTTTTGTTGTTTCTATGGTATAGAAAGGTCCGATGCATTTTCGTGCTATGGGGCGTTCCTTGGAACGGAAAATCCCCGAATGCTTAGGTGAGGTTTTGTATGGTAATCGCTCTCAGATTATTACGAGTTGGTTCCAAACTCTTCAAATTTATGCACATATTCTACTTTCCATATTTCAAATTCTCATGGAATTGTTCATACATAAGCCGTTGCATCAATTTGTCAACATGCTTATGCAAATCATAAGCATTGAATTTTAATAAAGCGTTTACATGCGCACATGAGTATCCATAATTGGTGCATTTTGCAGATGCCGTCATTCCAGCCCTCGTTCCTAAAGCTTCGCTCTCCATTCGCTGTTATTCGCAGCTACACTCGATCTGCCCCGACAGTGCCACTGTTAATCAGTCTCTGATGTTCCCGGTCCGCTCCGGCGCCGCTCCGTATTTCCGCCCACCGCCCGCCGCCGTTCCCTGACAGTATTGGCTCGGCTGGCGATAAATGGTGCCACCGGCGCCGGGAGCGTGCCGCTGTGTCTCGGCCACCCCCGCTCAGCTCGTCCCGCCCTGACCGCAGGCCGACATCTGCGCGGTGGACGGCGCGCTGGCCTTCCTGGTGAAGACGCTGACGTACCAGTCGCCGTCCAAGACGACGGCCATCGTGGAGAACGGCGGCGGCATCCTGCGCAACATGTCCAGCCACATCGCCGGCAGGGAGGACTACAGGTACCTAAGAGAGTGGAAGCTTCGGGAGATTAAACAAGGGACAGATTCAGGGGGTTTTATAGAGTTAGCATCCAATCATTGGTTGTGATGCATTGGTAATTTTATTGGTTTAATGTAATTGTTAATGTGCCGCAGTTGCATAGCCGTCAAAATGCATCAACAGTGAATAGGGGAATGCCGACCACTTTCGAGTGTTGAGAACGAACTGTAACTTTATCTCCGTCGGCCGTCACCACTGACCCTCCGGCCTCCACCCGCTGTCACAGGGCTATCCTGCGGGAGCACAACTGTCTGGAGACGCTGCTGCAGCAGCTCAAGTCCTCCAGTCTGACCATAGTCAGTAACGCGTGCGGCACGCTGTGGAACCTGTCGGCGCGCTGCGCCCAGGACCAGCGCACCCTCTGGGAGCTGGGCGCCGTGTCGATGCTGCGCTCGCTGATCCACAGCCGCCACCAGATGATCGCCATGGGCAGCAGCGCGGCGCTCAAGAACCTGCTGGCCGCCCGGCCGGAGGGCGTGCCGCCGCCGGAGCCGGGCGCCGCCGCCGGTACGCCCGGACTGCCGGCGCGCCGGCTGCGTGCCCTCCAGCAGGAGCTGCACGCCGGCGGCCTGGCCGAGACCTGCGACAACCTGGACTCGGCCAGCGCCGGCCGGCCCGAGGCGCGCTTCCTGGCCACGGCCGGGCCGCCGGCGCGGCGCGTGCCCCGCTCGGACAGCGGCGACTCTGTGCTCAGCTCGCTCTCCGACCCGGGCCTGGAGCGGCGCGGCGAGGCGCGCCTGGCGGCCGCCGTCCGCCAGGCGGCCCGCCAGGCCGGGGTCTCCGAGGCCGAGCTGCGCCGCCGGCTGCTGCGGCCGGCGGCCGGCTGGGCCGGCTCCCTGCCCCGTGTCCGCTCCCTGGTCGGCCTGGAGCGGCCGCCGGGCCCGGCCGACAGGGACCTGCCCGCCGAGCAGGAGCCCCCGCCGCCGGGGGAGGAGGATCAGGAGGAGGACGAGGAGGCGACTGAGGAGGACGCCGAGGATATACCCACGGAGGACCTGCCCGCCGAGGACATCCCCGCCGAGGACCCCACCGAGGACAGCCCTGCCGTGGGTCTGCTCTCCGCAGAGGACCGCTCGGCTCCCTCCGCGCCGGACGAGTCAGAGGAGCCGGACGGCGACCCAGCCTCGGACGGCGACACGGTGCGTGGCTGCACGGACAGCACGCTGAGCGCGCTCAGCGGACTCTCCTCGGACGTCACCGAGCCGACGCTGACGCCGGAGCGGCGGCGCAGGGCCCCGCCGGCCGCCCGACTGGCGCGCGCCGGGTCGGCCGGCAGCAGCAGTGGCGCCACCACTGAGCCCAGCTCCGGGTACGCCGAGTTCAGGTTAGTAGGTACACGGTTCGCTCCGGTGACGCTGAGCGGGATACCACCGCCAGCGTGATACTTAGACGCTCAAAAGCGAAACGTTGTCACAGTTATCGTGGATAAAATAGCCATCAGCGAAAGTTAGAACTTATCTACCGTTTTTATATCTAATTGTGTTTCTATAGCAGCTTAAGGCCTTTTTTTTTAGTCAATTTTACCATAATAAGTGATGAGTCTTGCCTCTTGATTTCAAATGCGGTGTCGTGAGCCGTGAGGTGACTGTACTGTGACGGTCGTTGTTCTGTGTCCGTTCCACAGCTCCCAGCTGAGTGACGCCACGTCGTCTAGTAACCAGCCGGACTCGGACGACCCCACTCTGAGCTCCCCGTTCCCGGCGCGGCGGCCCGCGGCCCGCGCCGGGCCCTCCTCACCGGGCCCTGCGCGGCCGCCGGGCCGCCTGCCGCGCCGCGCCACCGCCGGGGACTCGCCGCTCCAGAGGGCGGCGGGAGGCTCCCCGCGGCCGCAGCGGAGGCCCGGCGACGGGCCGCGGTCACCCAGCCTGCCGCGCGCCGGCACACCGCCCGGACGGCTGCGGACTCAGGCGCCCGCGCCGAGCCGGACGTCAGACGCCAACGGTGGGTCGGGTCAGCACGTCACCAGCTGTGGGTTTTCGAACGTCATGCCTAGATACTTCATGTTTGTGGCTGAACTCGAAACGCTCTGATAAAAAGGCTTACCTTTGAATGATTAGAACCGGAGGTGACCACCATGTAGGTAGGTGTCGAGTTAGATAAGGGGCCCTCATAAGATTAGCGCTTGTCGCCTGTGGGTGGCTGTTTATCGCCTTCCGGGCCGCTGTGTTCTACCTTCCCAAACCGTCGGCAGGTGGCGACGTCAGCGGTCGGGTGCCGTCGGCCGCAGCTGTGGACCGGGCGGCGGGCGATACCAGGGGCTTCCAGGACTCCGCAGAGACGACTGACAACGACAGGTGAGACGGGTGACCGTGCGGGGGCTGTGTGACGGGTGGTACAGGTGACTGTGGAGCTTGAGAGCCACGTCAGAACTAAACAGGGGCCCAGCTGGCCGGGCGCCCAGCTGATACACACTGGGAGCAGGGCTGAGCCGATACCTGGGCGGAGCACAGCGGTGGGGCTTTAGAGACATTCATGATGATCCATCATGATATTACGTAGTTAACATTGATGTCGGCTGAGAACTTGGTAGTGGGTGCTATGGCCGATTGCCATGCTTATGAAACTGCCCTATTAGCGCATATTTTGGCGATGTACGTACATACAGTTCAAAAATAGAAACACGCTTCCGCGTTGTTGCATACGTCCCCAGAGTTCAGGAGTCGCTGGGTCCACTGCGAGTAGGAGTTGAGCCGCCTTTATCGGTCGGCCGGAGCGGAGAGCCCATCAAACGCCAGTTGGACGTGGCGGAAAAGATTGGTAATGTCGGCCGAATCAGTTGAGGGATCGCGGTTCGGGCCATTACCTCGGTGGGACCACTGCTCAGACGGTGGGATGGTCGGCTGCTGTGCCGACCTCTGATGTCGTCGAAGGCGAGTCATTCGGGGGTTACAGTTCGTATCATTACCTCTTTTTTTCAAAACATTTATTTCACACAGACATGAAACCTTCATAAAGAGGCAAGGCACGCAACTCAGATCAAAACAAAAAAGCAGCTAGTCCCCGTGCTCTTACAATCCCTCCTCTCCCATCCCTTCTGCGAAAGAAAAAAAACACACAGACAAACATCGCCGTCCGGCCCGATGCCATGCCACACTCAACATTTGGATGTTTGGCACCGTCCAGATCACATGATGGTCAGCGGCTGCAGCGGCTACCCACACAGATGGTCAGCGGCTGCACACATAAATGGTCGCGCGACTAGTGTCTTAACTCGTATCATTACCTCAGTGGGATCGCCAGGCAGCTGCTGCTTCGACTGCAGGGTAGTCAGCTGGTGGTGCCGGCCTCTGACGTCTTCAGATGCAGATTCCGTCGGAAATAATCACGTGGCGGTTAATTCGATCCCATGTTCAATTCGTTTGCGGTGGATGATAAGGTAGCCGAATATGCCATAAGCCACTGTTCGAGCATGATCCAGATCGGGCCCTGGGCGGCGGAGCGGGTGTCGCTAGTCGCTAGCGACCCTAGCCATTTCGTGGAAGCAAGACGTTCGGAATGTGCCATGAGACCGTTAGCTGTCTCGAGTTTCGCACACAACTCAGCCGGGCCGGAAGCGCTGAGATGGCACTTCTGGCCGGCGCTAATGTGCCCATCTATTCGGTAAATGTGGGAACTGCGGACAGCGCTCGGCGTGCGCCCACTTACCGAATCGATACCATCACGCAATCCGTGCTGACGCAGTTTCGGCGATCCCACGGCCTCGATAGTGCTACCACATCCGGGACATAGTGGGTGAAGTCCCTGTGACCGGTAATTGCAAAACAAATCACATCCATAAACCTATCACTTTATAACCATCAATATTCCCAGATTCACTGGTGAGCGCTCACTTGACTCTCGGATCCGCCGACATCAGTCAATGCACGGTAAATAAGCTAACATTCTGGTCTCCGATACTGCTAGCCAGTGTTCCCGCTTCTGACCACAAATTAATCGATTCGGAATATTTCCTTGCCTGCTCACCATTCACGTTCTAACGGCTATCGGTTTCCGTCCGGCGCGGTGTCTCGGCTGCGGCGATCACTGATCATATCTGACTGTCATTGATCGCACTGCCAATGGTATCGGAATGACCGGCCTCGACCTCCCGTCACCGCCGACCCAATTAGGTGCTGGCGGCCCGTCGCCGGCCGTCACCCGTCAATTATCTACCTGTCACACCCGACACGTGCGGTCGTGGGTGCCACTCTGATGGTGGGGGACGATGGGTGGGCACTGCCCGCTGATGGGTGGGGACGGTGGGTGGTGGGTGGGCGCCACAGAATGATGGGTGGAGGGTGGTGGGTTTGCTACTGGTTGGTGATTAGTGATTGGTGGTCTGCTGTGGTGATAGGCAGAGTTCGGGTGGAGGGGAGGGGTGACGACAGCAGCCGTCGCTCGGTGACAGCCACACACACAGCTGTGGTTACATTTACCCACCGTCGGTCCTGTATACACAGCATGCAGTCAGCCGGCGCCGCAGGTGTGGGAACACCTGAACCAGGAGTCGGGGTCATGGTACCGGACAGTGGGTCAGTGGCGTCTGGGGAACGGGTGGAGGATAACTCGCCCCAGGCTCCAGGACGACAGGGCCGGACTCCAGGCGCAAAACACAAGGGAGGGGATGTTGGGAACTGGGAGGGCGGCAACTTGTTTGAACTGGGACTCCATGTAGGGGAGAGTGGGGAAAGATGCCCAGGGGTTTACTATGTCATATATTATTCGAAAATGACGATCGGAAAGCAAAAACTTGTAGTTTCAACGGAAGCCGACATCATTTTTCTCCAAAAATATCACACTTTCGTGCTTGAAATATGATAACTTTTTTTGCTATTAAGCATTTTCCTGAAGAAGTGAAAGGGGGCATCTTACCCCACAGGGTGGGAAAGACGCCCCCTGGCGTTGGGTAAGATGCCCCCTGCAATATAAGTGACATAAATGGGCACGTGAATCGCCTGAACGAATCAGTAGTCCCTTCGGGCCTGCAGTAGACACCAAACGTCATCGTAAGGGCCCTCAAAAGTAGTCGTAAGGGGCTTCAGAGGTCATCGTTAGGGCCATCATAGTCCAGCGCGGCCAAACAAGCCTCCGTGGTGGCGTTCGGAGACCACTGTGGGGCCCTTATAGGTCTTCATGATGCTTGAGGGCCCTCGAGCCCATCGTGGGGACATCAGATGCCAGCGCGGCCCGTGGAGCCAACGTGGGAGCCCTCAAAGGATGTCGTGAGGGGCCCTGGAGCCAATAATGTGGCCCACAGAGGCCGTCGTAAGGGCTCTCAGAGTCAGATGCCGCCCAAAAAGTCGCTGTGTGGGCCGAGAGACCGGCATGGGGAGCACCCGACCGTACTGGACTCTCAATAGTCCCAGATCGGCTTTTGTCTCTCATCACAGGTATGTAATAAATGATTTGACGGGCTGCTTGAAGGACAGCCTACGGATTTAGGGGGGCGTCTTTCCCCATCAGGACAGGGGGCATCTTACCCCAAGGTACCGAGGTAACATTAAATCAGTACAATTTTTAGCCATAAAACTACACCCTGAAACAAACTGTTTGGGACACAGTACACGCATGTTAATTTATCACGACTATGGCAAGGGACGCAAAAATTATCTACCTTCTTTGATATTTACAATGTTTTGACACCAAAATACTTTTTGAAAGCAGCAAATAAAAAACATGCAATCACCAGCCAGCCGTTGCCCAACTGAGCCTCGCAAATTTTTGTGCAGTTAACAAGGCAGGCTTCCGCTTTACGCTAAGAGCATTAATTTCCAGGTTCGATTCTTTGTTTTGCCGCTAGAGGGGGTGGGGCGTCTTTCCCACCCTGGGCATCTTACCCCACTCTCCCCTAACCTTTCAGAAGTGAGTGTGACGTTGGCTAGGTTTCCTGTGTAATAAAATTGTTCAGTCAAGTTTCCGATTACGATATCATGATCGCTGTCGTCAAGGCGCGTGTCTGCTGTGCCCTCTATTGCGCTCTCTGGACCCGATCTATCAGGGCTGTGCTGTCGATCTGTGTCGGTGTCGACGTCTGTCCCCTCTGGTATTCCATCCGCGGCCTGTCGCCGGTGGTCGCCGCGCACCTGTGTGGTGTGCGGTATGTGGCGCAGCTGCGCGGCCCGGTCCGGCCGTGTCGCGGTATACACCGCCAGTCGCCCGCTGACGCTCCCCCGCCATGGTTCTCTGTAGGCTGGCCGATAGTGCGCCGACCGGCCGCAGCGCGGCGCCACCGTCGGACCGACCTGCCGCCGCCGGCGGGACGAGGTCAGCGCAGCCCAGCCGCTTGATGGCGCCCGGATCGATGGTCAAGGTCAGTCACATTTACTGCTATTTATTGATTTTTGTTTTTGTTCTTGTCGCTCACATGCTTGTTTGTTATTAGGCTCGCATTTGCTTTTTGGTGTTCATGACAGTTCGGTCAGAGTGATTTATCGTCTAAACTAGGTAATACATAGGTACAAAGCTTACTCCACCGTTCCGTGCTTCTATCCTCAGGATACTGAAGTCCTTCTCCTCCACGCCGCAACCCCCCTCCGGGCTGGACAGGCAACTTTATCTCATGCGGGCTGCTCCCTTGGAGCGGCACCGCTGCTCCCGAGGGAGCGCACCCCGTAGCCGGGTGCAGTGAGTGCCTTGGGGCTGGGTGGCCTGTCCTCTGGACGGGCTCAGCCCCGGCGACTCACTAGGGTGCCTGCCCAGACCAATGTCTCCCCCTAATTCCTATCATCCTTCCGGCTCTGAAATGGTCTAATTGGACCGAAAGGGCCTAACCCAACAAAACAAACAAAACAAACAAAGCTTACTCCTAATGTTCCGAAGCCTTATGCTTCATGTGGAACCAATTCAGCAGGTCTTTTCATCTCGACAGTCCTGATCTGAGTCATTGACACGGAAGAACTCTTTCAACGATTCCCAGCATCCCTTTGATACCCTGCAACAGGCATAAGCCATGGCCATCGCAGTTTCCCTTTTTAGCCAGTTCTCAAGCCTTCTCCGCTCCCTTTCCGCGGCTCTTTGTTGTCGAGCTGCCGCTTTTCACCGTTGATGGCCCACCTCCAGCCCCATTTCGCGCCGTCCAGCGCTGGGTCGAGGCGAGCGCCGGCCCCGTTCCCACCCGCATTGCACGGTTTCTCGCGCGCGCTCCTGTGGGACGCTGGACGGTGCCGCGGGGTGTCACGGCGCGTCCGGCGGCCGGAGACCGGGTCAGGCTCGTGCCGGGACGGGCGACTCGGGCCGAGAGCTGTCTCCGGGCCGCCGGGCGGGCGGCTTGGAGCGGCGTGAGAGCTCCGGCGCCGCCGGTCACGGCTGGGACGGCCAGCGTCCACCGGTACCGCCGCGCCGGGCCGGCGCTCACCCCGGTCACGGCTCGGATGGTCACTGCTCGCCGGCTCGCGCTGACCGCTGGTCACCGGTACCAGCCGCACTGGGTTGGCACTTCCCGGTGGTGCCGAGCTGGAACCGGCCTCAGTCAGTCGAACAGTCACCAACAGAGGAGGTAGTGCTTTCGTCCCATTCTATCTTATCTCGTTCCAGCCCTCCCTCACAGTTACCTCCGGTCTCACAACAACTCCCGTAAGTTTGCGCTGTTCTTTTGACTCGACAGGAGTTCCTCGTTGTCTTGATCTCGTGGCTATACCCCGATCTACTGGATCCATCCAGCTTTTCCACTTCTCTAAGTCCCGGGCGTACAGCTCTGGCTCTGTCCTCATAACCCACGCTGTCTCTGCATTCTGGCCTCTGCAGTCTGCAGCTCTACCCTCGGATTCCCCGCCGTCCATGTATGTTCCCCGGACCTCTATCCCGCTGGGTGTCCGTGGCTCGGCTATCCCTCTATCCCGGCCTGTGCAGCTCTGCCCTTGGATTCCCCGCCGTCCCCGTATCCCGTCCCCTGCCGTCCCGGCGGCCCGTATCGATCCGCCCGGCCCGTCGTCGCTCACTGCCTCTGTTCACGCTCTCTGGGCACGGCTCACCGCGCGCCGCTGGCCACTCCCGCTCCCGCGCCCGCGCGCGCGCTCCCCGCCGGCTCGCGGAGTCGTGTCCGGCGCCGGTCGGCCCGAGTCGCGGCGGCGTGTCGCGAACGACGGCAGTGTGACGGCGGCCGCTGGACGAGCACCAAACCCAGCGGCGGCTGAACCAGACGGAGCTCACTGCGTCCCGATCAGACCGCGGCTGAACCGGACTAGTTTGTCTGGTGAAGCGTGTTCGGCTGTGAGGCGCCGCGTCGGCCAGCTGGCGTGGAAAATCGGCCGTCCCGCCGCGCTGGAGGAGGCGCAGTGGATCGATAGACACCCCCGGCCGGCGGCGGCTGCGGCGTGTCGCCGCTGGGCGCCGGTGCAGTCCTGCTGAGCGCCGTGTCGTGTCGGCAGCTCCCTGCTGTCCTGCTGAGCCTGTGTTGTGTCGGCAGGGCGCTGCGGTCCGGTCAGTGACGGGACGACCGGGAGGTCCTCTCGGAGACAGTGCGGTGTCAGCGCCGCCAGCCGTCAGTCCGGTGCCGGCGGCCGTCAGTCCGGTGCCGACAGCGGTGGGCGACGGCAGAGCGGCGGCGCCGGCGGCCGGAGGACAGAAGTCGGGGGCCATGTTCCAGCGCGACCAAACCAAGGTGGGTGTGCTCTCCGTCCGTCTGTCCCAGCTCTCTGTGTGGTCTGCTGCGTCCTGTACGGTCTGACAAACGGAGCGATCGCCATCTGCGCCGCACGGCGGATCGATACGGGAGGAGGCCGACACCCGCCGGTCCTCCACGGTAACAGAGCGATGCCCGCCGGTCCTCGGCGGTAACAGAGTGGTAACAGAGCGGTGACGGAGCAGCACCTGTTCGTCTTCCCGGTAACAGAGCGGTAGCAGAGCGGTAGCAGAGCGACAGCGACCGGTCCTCCACGGTATCAGCGATAACAGAGCGACACCCATTCCCTTCCTCAGTAACAGAGCCGGCATACTCATCTTTAGCACAGCCCGCACCGGCGCCGTCCCAGGGCCGCTGTGGAGAGGCGCCCGTTTACGGTGACTGGCAGACGATGAGAGGCGGCCGGACCCGTACGGTTCCCACGGGTGACGCGTGTCACTGCCGACCAGGAATGTTGCCGAGTCCGCCGTCCGCCGAGCCGCCGCGGCTCTGACCGGGCGGAGAACGGTCCGCCGTCACGCCAGCTATAACCGACTCGGCTATAAACTCTGTCATTCCACGGCCGAACTTCTCCGCTGTTTTGAACCGTCCAACTCCTCGGATACACTGCCGTAAATGCGCAGTATGTCACGGCCGGCCCGCGCCGCCCAGCCCCTCGGTTCAGAGTCGTAACGACCCCCTCCCTCACTCCGGCCGCCCGTATGTATGGCCAAGCTCCTCTGAAATGGCCGCCGACCACGCGAGGCTGGTCGGATATATGGAACTGAACTTCACGGAGAATCCCGAAGGTCGCTCTCAAAAGATGTGGACTTTCAGACCGTGCGAAGCGTGGTAACTTTGTCCCAATATTTGACTGAGGCAGATGATATTTCTCTCACCAGTTCAGTCCTCTCCAGTACGGCCGAACGGTTCCATTCAGTCCGCTATAAATACAGTGACCACTCTGCCATTCACTCACCCTGCTGACCTTTAATCCGCCGCTCGCCATAGGTCACCGGTACGACCGGTGACGACCATAGGCCGGGATCCACCGAATACCCCTGAGCGGCAGGTAACTGAGTTACGGCCGTTAGCGGACCATTAGCGGAGGCCGCGCTGTTAGCAGTCGATCCCGCGGTGTAAGCTGGTGTCTGGTGGTGCGGGGAATTGATGGGCTGTGGTGGCGCCGTTTAGACTGAGACTGGGGCGGATATAGGGGCCTTTAGCACGGGTGTGGTGAGCGCTACAAGCTCTTCTTGGTGAGGGTTTGACGCTCGCACATATATCACCTTTATCAGTGCTAAACCTCCAATATTTTCATTTGCTTTATTGCTTCTAACAACGAGAGACGCAATGCGGGCAGGCTGAGTCGGGTGACCTGCAGTCGGTGAGCCATCAAAAGGCGACCGTGAGCGGACCTACGTAGCCGTCATGGTCCCGTGCAGTCTGCTGTTCACAATTACATTGTCGTTGAAGAGCTGTCATCAGCCTTATCCAATCGAACTCGTCCCTGTTTGGTGCTCCTTTTGCTTCCTGTCTGACTGTTTATGACGTTACATAAACACTGAATTGTGTTGAACAAAAGCAAAGCAAACGTCGCGTTTCGTCCGGTTGGCTGAATAACCCTCCAGAGTTTGGAGAGATGACCATGCATGTTCTCATCAATGCCCGACTTTTGTTTGTTTGGTTTAAGGTTCACTGTGCATTGTTTAGGTCTCAGTTTGTGGATTTATTGTCGAGTTGTGTCAACACAGGCTGTAACTGTGAAGCTCTTGGTCAATGGGTGAGCGTTCCGGACATATGTAAAAGGCCTCATGTGTCTAAGTCAGCTATTTGGCGTGAGAGAATTATCCGTACTATGCGATAATCTGTCTGCAGAGCGGGCTGTCTGTAAGTATCAGTGAACCAGTCTGCCAGCGTGGCAGGAGAACCGCCCGTACCAGTCGATATAATCAATCGGAGTAGAATAAACCCCAGATATATCGGCCGGTATTTGTTCGTTATCGTCGGGCTGAACCGTATACTGACAGGTGGCCTTGGAACGGTGGCGAACCGAGATATATTGCCATGGGAATGGCGGATATAAATAAACCAAATACACCGTGGTATTACTCATATCACACTCATGTCGTCCAGTGATTCAACTGTATAAAGTTACGCCGTTTTGGTGCAGTGTGGGGATGGCGTAGTAAATCACTCATATGTATGCACATATTTATGATCGACTTGTGGCAGAGCTCTATATCGGGCAATTCGGGACTCGCATTACCTAATGTGGTCACGATATTCCGGGACATGTCGGAAAGTCAAGCAGTATTGGTTTATTGACGTCTAGTTGTATGTGATTGACGTCCATTGATCACGGTGGTGCCGGTGCGGACGGGAGAGGTGGAAACTTCTGTAGTAAGGCGATGCAGAATGGCACGACCGTTTTAGTATTTCTTCTCGTGTTTTCTTCTTGCGATTACGGAAGATTTGTGCGTCACTGACTAAAGAACTCTGTAAATAGCGCTAACTCCAGGCTCAGTCCCGTAGGTCTTTGACCGTAAGGTGCGCGTGATATGCTATCGCGTCTCCCCTCACAACTGTAGTTTGTGTGCGTGTGAGGAAGGGAGGGAGGGAGGGAGCGGTGGGAGACCGAGATAGGAGGACCGTGGTGGGTGCCGTGAGACGCAAACCAGATGACGCTCCCCAACAGCTAATGTTAATGCAGGATGTGCGGCATATACCTAATGGTCCTGGTATTGTTATCTCCCTATGTTTTGTTGCTGATGCGGTGACGTGTTCGCTCCGTTTTCCAGGATGGTCGCGCGGCGGGCCGGCCCATCGGCTCGCGGCTACCTCAGAGGGTGGCCTCTGGTTCGTCCCTGCCCCGCCGGCTGCCGCAGACCTGGAGCGTCAAACAGTACCACAGGTGAGGAACGATAGTAGGGGTTTTACTGTGCTCAATAGGGATATACCTTCAATTGTGGAGTCCTTGAAACATACAATTCATTCTCTAACAAACGGTGGATTTCTGAACGTATGTGTCCATTCTAAAAACTATGGGTAATATCCCATCAGCGATCTGCTTTGGGTCGTTCTTGGAACGTTTTTATTGAGTTTGGAAGTTTGTGCTAACTTTGTCCTGTCTCGACCGCTAGCCCAAATCGCACAGCTCTTCCCTGGCTCACCGTCACCGGATTGGAGCTCTGGAAGGGCCTGATCGAAATTGAGCCATTAAGTCCGCTTCCCGGTGTGGTCGGAGTGAATGGCCACTCAGAGAGAAGTACGGTCCGATTGGCCCCGCCGCGGTCATGTCGGTCGGCTCTCCGTCGGCTCTGTCCGGCCGTCGGCGCTCGGTTCTCCGCACTCTGTCCTCAGGGGACGGCCAACTCTCCGGTGTACGAGTCCCACGGCGTTTAGTTAGTCGGTCCGATGGCTCTGTTCGCCGTAGACGGCCCGCCCTCAGGTGGCCCTATATTCCCGGGGATGGCCCTCTCAGAGACGTTCCCGTTCCGCCGCGGTCGTGTCGGCCGCTCTCAGGTGGTTCTATTTCGCCGCGAATGGCCGGCCGCCAGATCACCGTCCAAAGTTACAATGGGAAAACGACGGAACGGCTCACCGTGTCCCACATTGACATTCAGCCTGGACAGAGCAGCTGTGACTCGGTGGGCCGGGGCACGGCCTGTAGGGTGCACGTCAGAATAGCTAGTGACATTTGAGCTAGTGACTTTTGAACTAGTACAAAACAGCTAGTGCCTCAAAACAGCTAGTGACAAAACAGCTAGCGTCAAAATAGCTAGTGAAGCAAAATAGCTAGTGCTTAGAAACAGCTAGTGACAAAACAGCTAGCGTCAAAGTAGCTAGTGAAGCATATAGAGCTAGTGCCTCAAGACAGCTAGTGACGAAATAGCTATCGTCAAAATAGCAATTTCGTTGGACCTCTGTTCCCTTCCCATTCACTTCGCTTCAAAAACGCAAGATATCTATGACTGTAAAGATGTATTTCCCGCGATATGCCATCTCTTTAATTCCCCGGTGCCCCGCTTCTAATTTGTTGTTTGTCCTAGGGATCCCGTCCTCTGCCCTCCTAGCATTCCAAATAATTTTGTCAAACTACGGTGCTCTTCTGCTCCTTCTACCCGTGGGGACTCTTCGTCGGGAAAGAACCTATAATAGCTGCTCTACGAATAAGCTATTTTGCTTATTAGCTATTAGTCGACGCTAGCGATTTCTATAGGTACATGGGCGTAGGAACGGCTGGAACATTGTGGGTGCATGGGTGCAGAAATCCAGCCATGGCCGGTGAAGCCGGGGGGGGGGGGGGAGGGGGTAGGGAGCGGCACCCGAGCGGAGGCTCCTTGTGAGCTTTGAGGGTGTACCATGTCGAAAAGGTACCTACCGATGATAAGTGTATTTAGAAGCGTTGATAATGTCAATATTGACTACCGCAAAAAGTACCTAAATGCGGCTAACTTAGCCATTTTCGAAGATAGGTATCGGGCTAAAACTTTTGACAGTGGGTCATCGGTATGTGTTCAATCACACGTGTTCCGTTGCTTCCTTTTTTACTTGAGCGCAAATGTAAGTTTTGAAGACCATCACAGTAGCGAACGCTTCTAAAGGTGGAAAGTGGGCAAAATATCCTGAATTTGTTGTGCTGCATGGGAAGTAGTGTTGATGAGAAAAGGGGTTTTTGTTCCAAATTATTGTGGGTGCAGAATACATTGTCTGCACCCACTGGAGAATTATTGTGGGTGCAACTGCACCCACTGCACCCATGGTTCCTACGCTTATGACTAGCTATAATGAAGCACTAGCTATTTTGCTCTACTAGCTCTATTGACGCTAGCTGTTTAGTCACTAGCTGATTTAATGCACTAGCTATTTTGCATTACTAGCTATTTTGGCGCTAGCTGTGTTCTCACTAGCTGTTTTGAAGCACTAGCTAGCTCTTTTGTACTAGCTCAAAAGTCACTAGCTCAATAGTCACTAGCTGTTTTGACGTGGACCCGGCCTGTATGACGTCTCCGTTCGGTCCGAGTCCAGTCTGCTGTCGTGTCGGTCCGTACTGTGTGCCAGGCTGACTGCGGCTGTTTGGACAATGTCCAATCAGGGTGTCGGCTGACCGCGTCCGGCCCCATCAGCTCTGTTTGTCTGTTTGTCTGCGCGCCTGTGAGTGACTGTCGGCGAGTCTATTTGTCGGTGTGTTTGCCGGTCTGTCTGCGCGTCTATCTGTGAGCTGCCCGAGCAGCAGTCCCCGGGGTCTATCGGCCCGTGTTTCTGTGTGCGGTGGCCGGTTTTCTGTGTATTACGCCGTGTCCCAGCGCCGCTGGATGTGACGGCCCTCGGCGGCCGCTGGGGCGTGTCCAGTCGGACCGGGTTTCGTGATTAGCTGTCCAGTGCACACACCGCCCGGCGAGGGGCCGGCGCGAGCGAACCGGCCCGTCCCCGCCGTATCGACCGCGCCTGTCGCCGGCGGGCCGCGCCCTGTCCGGAGCAGACCCCCCCCCCTTTGGTGACGTCATAGGGGGGGTATCGACCGGATGACCTCCTGACGCGGCCCGCGGCGGAATGTCGCGGGACATATACTTGGCCACCGCGCAGACAAGCTGCGAACGAGGGCCCGGTGCCAACTGAGGCCGTAAATCAGACCCCGGGTCATATAGATACCGGCTGTCGACAGCGGGCAGCGCCTCAGGCAAGCTCAAAACACGGCGTGAAAAACTTGTCAGATTCGGCGCATTCGTGTGACCTGAATTAGCTGCGAGGTTTCAAAGTTTGTGGTTTCTTTGACTGTGGTATAAGTCACGTGTGACAGCTTGGCCGCGACAGTAAGCCCAGCAGTTTTAGATGCGTCGGTCACGGTTGGCTCGGCGCCACCCCAAACACTGTTGTGCCTACTAATCATTTTAGCAGGTCATCAAACGCCGCTCAAAAACACTCCAACCCGGTGAAATCGCACCCACTCAGCACGAGTGGCAACCTCCCACGTCGCCAGTCAAAATAAGGTAATGACGTCACATGTCACCCACGTCTCGGTGCAACGCTAACGTCACACGCCCACGCGCTCGTTTGGTCGTCGTGTTTTTCACATATTCCGCTTTCAGACGACGTCACGGCGGTGCTGTCCTCGCTAGGCGACACCCGATTTTAACGCACCGTTCTTGCCAGTCGTAGCGACACCGCCCTCCTCTCTGGACTCGGTGCTGGTCCCGCGCTGACCCCGTTTTCCCATTGTCCGTTCCGTATCAGACTGACCCCTGCTTGCCCTCAGGCGCTCGGAGCGGCAGCCGGGCGCGGACGGCGACCTCACTGTGGAGGACCTGGAGGGCTCCGGTCTGACGCCCCGCCGCGCCGACCGGCCCGTCCGCACCACAGCCCTGCCGCCCGAGTGGACGGCGGCGTCCGCGCAGGAGGCGCTGGCTAACGCCGGCACCGGCCGAGGTGGGTGGGAGGCTGGGCGACGGGGTCATAGCGGGAACGGGCGCGGTCCGTGGCTCCGGGTTGGCATAGTTACTTTGATCTTCTATACCCGAACTCACTTGTTGCAATCTCCAAAGCTGTCACTAAGCTATCCGGCTTATCGCTGCTATCACTGAAAAGAACTCGCGCCTGATAAAAGGTGGATTCCAATCAATGTGTCTGATAAGGAATTCATGTAGCGGATAGCACCTTGCACTCGATGGCTCGTCGTTTCAACGAACTTTATTCCTGTTTTGACGCTTCTCTCTGTTCGCCCCCAGGCGCGGCGGAGACCGGTCGCGGCGGCGGCGGCAGCGGCTGGGGCACCCGTCTAATGTCTGCCGACGGCACGCCGCTCTCCCGCAGCAGTTCAGTCGGCTCCCTGGAGACGCGCTCCGACGGCGAGGCCTCCAGCAGCGGCGACGAGCCCGACGCCCGCCTGCTGGAGCGCTGCCTACGCGCCGCGCTGCCCAAGAGCCGCTCCGAGGGCAGCTGCCTGCGGCGCCCGCGGCGCGGCCGGCGCCGCCGCTCGCCCGTGCCGCTCGGCGTCACCCGGACCCCCTCCGAGGAGAGTGAGGGAGAGGAGGAGGAGGAGCCGGCGCGGAGCTCGCCCTCGCCGCCGCCGCCCGTCGAGGTGCAGGTGACGGCCGCCTCCTCGCTCTCCCTGACCGTCTCGGAGCGGAGCGTCTCCCTGGTGGGCGCGGCGCCGCGGTCGGCCGGCGCGCCGCCGGTGCCGGTACCGACGCTGGCCGCCGAGCCCGACTGTATGACCACCTCTCAGCGGGTGGCGCGCGACGCGTCGGCGGTGGCCGCCGCGCTGGAGATGTCCCACGCGGTGATGGCGCAGAGCTCCGACCTGACCAGCAGTCTGGAGCTGCTGGAGGGCGTCGGGCCGCCGTCCATGATGGACAGCGGCGCCTCGTTCAACGGCTTCCCGTCGAGCGGCTCGCTGAGTAACGGCCGCTCGCCGCTGCTGCCGCGCCGGCCGTCCGCCGCCAGCCGCTTCGTCCCGGAGATGATGCGCCGGGCGCTGGGTGGCGGAGGCGGCGGCGCCACCACACAGGGAGGCATGCAGGAGTCGGCCGAGGGCCTGAGCAGCCTCAGCAGCTGCCAGTCCAACCTGGAGCTGGTCAAGCCGCCCTCCTTCATGGAGGAGCTGGACATGGAGAACAGCATGCTGAGCCTGGAGAGCCTGCGCTCGGAGGTGGCCGAGCCGCGCGCCGCGCCGGCCGACAGTCTGGCCGCCCTGGAGCCGCCGTCGCTGTTCCACGAGCTGGGCGAGCCCACCGAGCGCTGCGACTCGACGCTGGGCGGCGCCGGGCCCGGCTCCGAGACGCTGGGCAGCGACACGGAGATGTGCGCGCAGGAGGACCTGCCGCTGGACCCGCCCGAGCTGCCGCGCGACTCCACCCCCGAGAGCTCGCCGCTGGTGCGCCGACGCACGCCGCACCCGCGCCGGCGCCGCTCCGACGAGCGCTACCGCACGTTCACGCGCGGCGCCGGCTCCGAGGACCTGAGCAGCGCCGACCTGACTCTGACGCTCACCCCCGGCGCCGAGTCCGCCGCCACCGAGACGGACGAGACGCTGCGCGCGTCGGCGTCGGCGCCCGGGGTCAGCTCAGCGGCGGCGTCCGGCTCGTCGCGGGCGCGGCGCACGTGTCGGCAGCGGCGCCAGGAGGACCGCGACCGGTACCGGACCCAGACGGTGGAGAGCGGCTCGGACGACCTGCAGCGGCCGTCGGCCGACGACACGCCCTCGCCGCCGTCCCCGGCGCCGCGGCTGGACATCCGCCAGCTGGCGCAGGAGGCGCTGCAGCGTCCGGCGCCACCGTCCGGCCGGCGCGACCTGCGGCAGCTGGCGGCCGAGGCGCAGCGCGCCATCGCCTGCCTGCAGTCGGCCGGCCGCGGCAGCGGGCTGCACGGCGACCCGGCCAGCGCGCCGCTGCCCCACTTTCCGCCGGTGCCGCCGCCGCTGGTCCGCCGGATCCCGGTGCCGGTCTCGGCGTCCGCCCCGGCTCCGGCTGCGGCTCCGACTCCCGTGCTGGCGCCGCCGGCAGAGGCCGAGGAGCCGGAGCTGAGCTCGGAGCCGACCGACAGCTCGCCCGTCAAACTGCGGCCGCGGATCGTCAAACCGGGGGAGGAGACACGCAAGGAGCCGCCGGAGGATGAATCGGAGCAGCCCAAGGGCATCCGCGGCAAGAGGAAGCCGCTCTACTCGGCGCCGCGGCGGGCCGACCCGTCCAAGCGGGACGCTCCCGCCACGCCGGCCAAGGCGGCGGTGAAGCCGAAGGTGTCGGCTGTTCGGCCGAGCTCCGCCAGCTCCCCGGCCGTGTGCCCGGTGAGAGGCACCAAGACCACCCAGCTCCGTAAGGTGATCAGCGGCTCGGCGGTGGCCGGTGCCGGCAGTCCGCTGGCCAGGGTCTCCCGCTCGGCCACCCCGAGTCCGGCCAACAGCGCCACCTCGAGCCCGCAGCTGGGCCTGCGCCGGTTCGGCTCGGCCGGCAAGGCGGGCGTGGTGAGCCGCGAGCTGCCGCGGCCGGCGTCCACGCCCTCCGCGGCTCCGGCCGCCGGGCGGACGGCCGCCAAGCGGCCCGTGTCGGTACCGGTGGCCAGCGCCACCTCGCGCATCCAGCGGCCGGCCTGGGTGGGCGCCGTCCGGCCCGCCAGGTCCGTCACGTCCACTCCGGTGAAGAGGCCGCCGCCGGCAGCGACCACCCCGGTGGGCGCGGCGCCGCCGGCCGCGGCCGAGCCGGCCCCGCCCCAGCCGCCGGCGCAGCTGAAGAAGCAGGGCACCTTCACGCTGGACGAACCCACTCAGGAGCAGACGGTGGCCGAGGCAGAGGCGGAGGCAGAGGCGGAGGCGGAGGGAGGCACCGCCAAACCCAGAGTCCCCCCGCCGGCGCCCACGCGCGGCGGTAAGATCGCGCGCGCGCTGTCTGCGCAGCTGAGCCGGCCGCCGTCGGGCGCCCGGCCGCCGCCCAAGTCACACAGCGGACAGGCGCTGTCGGCGGCCCGCTCGCGCATCCCGAAGTCGCCCAGCTACGAGAGCACGCTGTCTCTGAAGGTGCGCTGCGCCAGTCAGAGCCCGGGCGCGCGCCGCCAGCGGCCGACCTCCCCGCGGCGCGGCCGGGCGCTGCGCCAGAGCGCCAGCAACTCCAGTCTGGGCGGCGGGCGGACTCCGACCCGGGGTGAGCGGAGCGCGAGTAACTCGAGCGTCAGCTCCACCACCTCTGCCGGCGGCGGCGGCGGCGGCGGCCCGCTGGCGGCCGAGTCCTCCGGGAAGATCGCCGCGCTGTGGCGCCGGATCGAGGCGAGCCGGGCGCGCCAGGAGCAGCAGCAGCAGCTGCACTCGCCCGGCGCCGGACACGACGGCCGCGTCTGGATTAAACCCGTGTCCGGCGACGCCAACGCCAACCGGCCGCTGGAGCCGTCGCGCACCGGCTCGGCACTGACCGAGGGCGCCGCGCCGCGCTCCCGGATGGTGTTCACGCCGCAGGGCTGGCGGCGGGTCGGCTCCCCCGCCCAGTCGCCCACCGAGGCGCGACCCAACGCCACCGCCGTCATCCCGCCGTTCAACTACAGCCCGCCGGGCGGCGCGGCGCGTGCCATCCCCAGCGCCCCTGGCGACAACACCGAGAAACGCAAACGCAAGTCGGCAGCGCTCGGAACGTGAATATCAGGCGCCACCGGCGGCTAGTCTGTGTGTGATATTATACCTACAGCTTTTGGTACATGAGAACTTTTGTGGCAGCGTGAATCCAGCTGTGCGTCATTGTGTACTGTGCAGTGTGTCTATTGCGATGATTGTGATCATTTGATTTTCTCTGGTCGTGTCTGGTTCCTATTGGACGCCCAATCTGTGTACCCGGACAGTGGCAGCCTCCTCCAGCGAGGCCCAATCAGTTTCGCTGTCGGACGTTCTCCGAATCCATAGGGTAGGGATTGATTCATATACCATGCAGTATATGTGCCTGATGAAAGACGCGACTCGAGCATGAGAAGTGTATTTTTTCCAATAGATGCTCATGTAGCTTCTCAAATCGATGGCATAGTTATGGATTTTTCTCTCGGCGCATCCGTCGCCTGCAGCCAAATATGATACGTCGGCTGGCGGCTCTCCTGCTTCTGAACGACAGTCTGTTGCATAATAAACGAGAAACCTTTGTAGCTTAAGGTTGTCCGTTGTGAGGAGGTGTTTCGCGTTTGCATTTCTTCGATTGAAGGAAGTTCGATGTCAGAAAATCGTGGAGAATGAGACTGTGTAAGGGCACATCAGGAAGGGCACTTATGGTCAGTCGCTGCGGAACGCGTTTAATTAGGGTGGGGGGGGGGGGGGGGGGGGGCACTGCCGACTTTTGGTCCCATTCTTTCCATGCAACGCCCATAGGGCTAATGTTAAAATGCCAAAATCAAAGGGGGGGGGGGGGCACGTTGCCCCGGTGCCCTCCCCGTTCCGCCGCCTATGCTTATATGGTCCGATGCATTTCGAGGTCGTCTGAGAGCATTTCACTCGATGTTTTCCTTTCCTTGACACTTTTGATCTACTGGGTATTGTACTTATCTTCCTAGCCTTTATGTCTCAAATAACTTCTCTGAAATGCAAGATCTCGATTCTCGAAAAGCGGTAGCGAAGCTGTCGACTGCTGTCGACTGAATTCAGCAGCACTGTAGTCACCAAGGTATATAAAAACACTGTCACTGGTAACACTGGTGTCACTGGTAAACACTGGTAGTCACTTCTGAAATTTTGCATCAAGTTAATGCTAAATTTATGTCACAGCTGCGCCAGATCTGGCGAAACTGCCATTACAATTGCGACAAATGATCTCGAGCCTTCGGCGAAGCATGCGTGTGTTTTGAAAGTAAAAATTCGAATTGAAATATTCGTAACTCCGTAAGAAAATCTTGAACTGTGTGCTGTAGATTTTATAAATTATATTGCGAAGAAGTTTATCAGCTTCTGACGGTCAACGTTTTCTGAGGTAAATTAATTTCTTATACAACTCAAACTAGTCTGGGCAACGTTGCGTGCATCGCCAGGATTCTGACAAGCAGTGCCTAATATTTTTGTTTTCTTTGTCAAAACAGTGGTCAAAACTGTGCTTCATTTATGTGAAAACATGGGTTATACATTTAAACTCAACATTTCAAACAGTGTGACATACATGATTTTAAGTTAGGTATTCTACTATTCATGAATGAAATGATATGGTTTCAGCCAGACATGCATGGATCCAATACAATTACCTTACCTTACCTTACTAAACTAAACAAAACCTTAAAACCCTAAAAACTTAACACAAAAATTTATATATCCATCAGATTAATAGTCTTCAAGCATGAAATATTTATGTAAATCATTACTTATTAACTCTTAATGAAGTAGCATCCTTGCATTCCTTCAGAGTTGATAGTTCTCACCTCTCAGAGAATCCTGCGGTTTCCAGCTTGGATCCATGAGCTGATAGGATAGAATAGATTTATTCCATTAATAAGGACACATACAAAACAATGATTGCCGATTGGTGCAAAAAGGGTTTATTTATGTTGCAGTACCTCTCGGCTTACGTAGGTACTAGGCAATCACCTGACTCGGGTCACCGCCCGACTGCATGCCCACCCGCACCGCCCCAGCAGCAACTGCCGCCATGCTACCACCACCATAATCTGATATTTTTATCTGTGCTGCATCTTGTAGGATTTTCCTAGATCTTGCAACTCCGAAGGAATGCGAGCATTTTTCAGTCATTTGGAGAGTTTATGAGCAGTGATTTGTACAATAATTTGATGCTTGAATAACACTTATATAATGGTCATCTTGACTGTTGTAATTGGTTGTCTGGGACCTGTGCACATCTGGCTTCATCAGCATATAATATGACCATAATTGTTGGTAGAATTTTCATCACCAGTATACTGCCAATTCTGCCACTCATTTATAAGTTTGCTGATAAAACCAAAAGGTTGATAATTGCAGCAGGTTGGTAGCATAATTACAGAAAAAGGCAGCAATAAGCACTTCACCAAGTTCTTCATGAATCATGATGTGTTACCTACCTAGCTGCTGCCGTAGATGAGTTCTCAAGTCCGTTCATTATTAAGATAGATGAACAATAATTTGGCAGTTGAATTCTTAAGCCCTAGGTGACTAAGTGGCTAGTTTTTCTTGGTATAATCTGTAAAGCTGTTAAATGTCACTAAGTGCATGGTGTTTATTTATCATTTGTATTGATGCTTCCTCAGACATCACTTTTATCATTAGCAAGCACAATGGATCTCATGGACGATGACTCTGAAATGGAAGGCTATCACTCAGAGGACTCTGCACAGGATTCAGATGAGGAGGTAAGGCAAAGGCATTGGTTGTGTTCACTGCTTAGTGCTTTTGGTAAAACAAATGTATTATAATTAACTGTTACCTTTTCCTAAGCCATGCTGGCTGCTCACTGCTGCCAAGCCTGCCATTGTTATAAATTTTCATTAGAAGTGCAATACTCAGTCGTTTTCAACTGTAAGCAAAACCTGACCCTCACAACCTTCACTTGTCCTGTCTACCCTTCATGTATGCTTACCATAACTTTTTTTACTGTTCTCAGCTTCAGGAGGCCTTCAGAACAGGAAAGCTGCAGCCTGGTCTGAATATTGTCAAAGAAAGACCAGTGAAAACATTTGTCAACAATGAGGTAAGTCATGCCTGCTGAACATTGCTCGTTACTTTTTCACATAATGTCATATTCTTCATTGTTCTGCCAGATTAAAGAAAAGCAGGCGGTGCCTGTCTGCTGATGGTGCCTGAATTTTCCCAGCATATTAGACAGAATGCCTTAGCAGGTCCCTCCAATCAGATACCTACTCTCAAGTGGTAGGTACTGTTCAAACTCAAGTATTTTTCTGATGCTTTCTTTTGTGTCGCATCGTTTTTTTTTCATGCAAACAATAATTTTTGTTGCCTTATGATTGTTTAACAAATTCTTTTCATAGTATGCACTATGCATCCACGACCACTCTGCTATCTTTCCCACCATATTTGCAGGTTGCAGTGTGTGCTGATGCTGAATTAATATATCAGCTCATTTCCATCTGTTAGTTATAACCTCGCCCCACACCGACTCCGTGACGGTGTGGCCAGTACCCCGTCTCGGCCGGCCAGTAACGCTCCCTGTCCACCCCCAGGGCGCCATCCTGGCCAAACTGGAGGAGATCCGCGTCCGCCTGCCGTGGCTCGAGCGGCTCGACCTGGTCAACCGGCCCGCACCCATGGCGCCCGAACTCAAACGAGACGTGAGTGACTACCTATACTGTCATGCGAATTGGCTACTGGCAGTTTGCCAAAAGGCTGGGGACGATTATTTGATCATGCAAAAATCCAAAGTGTGTTGTCCGATATTAGATCGTTTTGTCCCACTGCCACAGATCGATTCCTTCAGCTGAAGCTCTTATGACCTGGAATAACAAGTGCATAGGTACCCGTTTTTTATCGTTTTTCGTTTGGTATCTACACATCATTCTGCAAAATCCATGTATTTTGCAGAATCTGCGATTCAATTTCGGTACAGTTTATCCCAGCAAAAAAAGGTTTCCGTGTTTTTATGACATTTTTTTGTATTCATTATGTTTTTATTATTAGTCTTAGCAGCATAAGATGACATCTCCACGGAGTACCGCTGCCTTCGGGTGCGTGGGTCGGAAACATCACAGGGGCCGGCGTAATGGCCAGTGACCATTGGTTAAAGAGGCCGCCGAGTGACGACACTTGAAGCGCGATACCGGGGGCGGTGGACGAGCCCAGTAACCCGGAACTACCACGTATGGTCTGATAGCTTCGTCCGGTCACACCGCTGAGTGGTCACTGCGGCGCGGTCTAACTGTGACGTCATCAAGGTGACGATACACGTGACGTCAAGGGTCCCCCTTGGGCCGTGTCTTGTTTTGCGTGACGACTTTGGGCTGTGTATGATAGATGTTGTTTTACGCACTTGCAGTGTTTTGCAATCATGTGTTCGGGTGGGCTGGATTTCAATAGCTAATGAGCAACGGAGCTGTGCACGAATAAGCGATGTAACGTGAAATTGTGAATAGTTGATCACTCACGCGTGCACACCCGCTAACAGCGGCAGCGCGGATGTGTTTCTGAACGCCTGGAGGTGCTATCGTGAGATATCCTGACGACACCTGTATCAGTTGCGTTATCACGGAGACACGTCACACGTGAGCGTCACCTGGGTTCTGGGTAGGCCGAACAGCCACTACCAGAACAACCGACACGCCTGTTCATACCCAGCAGCGCCGAACAAACGAATGTTATCAGTAGGACAACACTTGTTCTTATTCTGCAATATCGCATTCTGACAAACGGTTATTGCCCATCGGAACAGAGGACTGCACGAGTGACTAACACATCCTATCAGACAAGGGCTGCTTTTCGGCGCTCAGGGTGGTGATTGTTTTAATTCGCCGTCTTGTCTGAGTGTATGAAATGATGCGGCAAAACTCGTATCCCACGTGCATCATTGTCAGTTATGATGTTAAAGCCAAGTTAAAGCAGTTTTTCGCCACAACGTTACGGTTGTGACAATATCGTGTATCCGTGCATATGTTTCCAGCGATAGTAATCCTTCTCCTCCTAGAGAAACGATTTTAAAGACTGATTCAGGCTTTATTTTTATTTCAGCAAGAGCAAATAATGACAGATGCCACCGATGATTCGATAGCAGAAGATGACTTTAAACGGGAGATGCTGTTTTACCGGCAGGCCCAGGTAAGACTTCGGTGGTTCGAAGTGCTGTTGAAGTGTTGATGCCGTCTGCACTGTGCGATGTTCCGCGTGAAATGACAGCGCCGGGACTCTCTGTCCGACTTCATTCCAGTGAGGACCGATTTCTCGTTCACCCCTACACCAAAGCGACTATGACCCAACGCTCTGTGTCGCTATTTCATGCCTGTAGCACGGGATTTGACCTGGTATCGGCTGTGTGTCATTACGACGTGACGTTGTGTCTCCGCCTTTGTAACGCCCGTGTCTCCACTGTTGTGACGCTGTCTCCGCCACTGAAACCCGTGTCTCCGCCGTTGTGACGTTGTCTCCGCTACTGAAACCCGTGTCTCCGCCGTTGTGACGTTGTCTCCACCACTGAAACCCCTTGTCTCCGCCGTTGTGACGCTGTCTCCGCCACTGAAACCCGTGTCTCCGCCGTTGTGACGCTGTCTCCGCCACTGAAACCCGTGTCTCCGCCGTTGTGACGCTGTCTCCGCCACTGAAACCCGTGTCTCCGCCGTTGTGACGCTGTCTCCGCCACTGAAACCCGTGTCTCCGCCGTTGTGACGCTGTCTCCGCTACTGAAACCCGTGTCTCCGCCGTTGTGACGTTGTCTCCACCACTGAAACCCCTTGTCTCCGCCGTTGTGACGCTGTCTCCGCCACTGAAACCCGTGTCTCCGCCGTTGTGACGCTGTCTCCGCCACTGAAACCCGTGTCTCCGCCGTTGTGACGCTGTCTCCGCCACTGAAACCCGTGTCTCCGCCGTTGTGACGCTGTCTCCGCTACTGAAACCCGTGTCTCCGCCGTTGTGACGTTGTCTCCACCACTGAAACCCCTTGTCTCCGCCGTTGTGACGCTGTCTCCGCCACTGAAACCCGTGTCTCCGCCGTTGTGACGCTGTCTCCACCACTGAAACCCGTGTCTCCGCCGTTGTGACGCTGTCTCCGCTTCTCTAACGCCCATGTCTCCGCCGTTGCAGGCGGCCGTGCTGGAGGGTCTGCCGCGCCTCCAGGCGGAGGGAGTACCCACCCGCCGGCCCGACGACTACCTCGCCCAGATGGTCAAATCGGACGAACAGATGGACAAGGTAACGACTAACGACTAGACCGGCTGCATCATCGTTTGGATGGACACTGGGCATAGGTTTTCTTCAAAGCCGAGTAATGGTTTGACATGCTAAAAGAATGTAAAACTTAAACTAATTGGTCGATATGGCCCCGTTTCTGCCCGATGAACAATTATGCGTATATCTTACAAACATCACTAAGCAAATAACTTTTGGTGAAGACTGTATCGTCACTTTTGCAGAACACTTTGTTTAACACGTTTTGTTGCCTACTTGCAGCATTACCGATGTTAACACCCGGTCAATTCCCCTATCGCCCGAAAGGCATGTCTTGCTCACACTTGGTGACGGTGGCGTTTAGTCACACACACCTGCACACAAAACCCCCTCCCCTCCCCCGCCTCCCCTCCCCCGCCTCCCCTCCCCGCCGGGCGCTGTGTCGCCGTCCCCAGTGACCGAACTCAGCCTCTGACTGCGCGTCCGTCCCCGCCAGGTACGGAAGTTCCTCATCAGGCAGAAGACGCAGAAGGAAATGTCCGAGAAGGCGCGCAAACTCCGCGAGCTGAAGAAGACGGGGAAGAGGACGCAGATCGAGGCGCAGCAGCGGAAGCAGAAGGAGAAGAAGGAGATGCTGGAGAAGATGAAGAAGTTCAGAAAGGGCACGGAAAAGAATCTCGATTTCCTCGAGACGCCGGAGGAGCTGCAGTCCAACAAACGACAGCAGCCGGGCAAGGCGCGCAATCAGAAGAAAAAGTGAGTTGATGATTTGTAATATCGTTATGGTGAATGCCTGCTCTGTTTCGAAAAGTGCTGAGGCTTCACTTTGGGTTAAATTCACTTTGCATTGTGGTGGGTGGCATCTCAGTATGCTTCACTTTGAAGTGGGAAGGTTCGTTCATGGCAGCTCTGATCCGCGTCCGTATGTGCCGCTACAAATCTGACCCGTGCTCATCCGTGTGGTCACCTAACTGTCCCCATTTCCCGTCATGCTCTAGTTATGATGCGTTCCCACCCTTTTCGGCACTTATTTGATCCGTTCCCACCCGTGTCGTTAAAAGAATACCGACCCGTACCCACCTTTGTCGGTACATATCTGACCCGTTCCGACCTGTGTGTTGTCAGACTGTCTCAGAAGCGCCAGGAGAAGGACGCCCGGTTCGGGTTCGGCGGCAGGAAGCGCGGCCAGAAGCGGAACACAGCAGAGAGCACCTCCGACACGTCCTGGACCAGCGGCAAGAGCCGCGGCGGCAAAAAGTTCGTCTCCAAGGCGGGCGGGAAGGGTCGCGGGCCGGCCGGCGGGGCGGCGGGGGGCCGCGCGAAGGGAGGCAGGGGCGGCGGCGGCGCGCCCAACAAACGGCCCGGCAAACTGGCCCGACAGAATATGAAGAACAAGGCGAAAAGTCGGAAATGAGCAGGGGCTGTGGGGCTGGACATCCGTATGTGGGTCATCGTGGGTCATGCCGCTTGTAATACATGTGTACAATTCACTGATAGATATTTCAGTAGTGGAAAAAATGTGTTGGTTTTACGAATAATTCATGTTGTAGAAGATGTGTATTACGGGTCACACAGAACATCTCAGTCTCACCAAGCTTAAACATGTCACGTAACAATGAATAACGCTATGCTTTCCGAAGCTCGGTTGATAAATGCTCAGAATGTGGAAGGATGTGACATTCAGGCAACATCACGCTAAAACACCCTCTTTACCCCCGGCTTCGTGGTAGGTGGCTGGGCCCAGCGTGGCCTAGACACCTCCGGCGAGCTGATAAGTGACTTAGGCCATATTACATTTTACCGCATCCGTCTCAAGGAGATTGTGGGCACGGGAGATAAAACCACAGCCGAGATAGACCCTCCCCGTAGCAGCAAGTCATTTATCTCGAGATAGCACGCGGTACGAAGCCATATGGTATTTCTCATTGCCCTGACATGGATACCAAGGACCTGCCAAGTATCACTTAGACTGAACGACCCAATAAATTACCTCCGACCCGCGACTACGAGCTCAGCACCTGAGCAAGGGGTACGAGCTATTAACACCAGCTCAGCAACTACTCTGCACCGAGCGATAGGTAAATCGTAAACATCTCGCCCCGTGGCACCTGAGACTGACACTCTCCGTCATAAAACTGCCGGGCACGGCTCCCGGCAATCCGCCGCTGTTGCGCGGTTTGACCCGACGCGCAATAAAAGCTCGCAGTTATCTCTTTGTCCACTTCTTGTCGTCGCTGTCCTCCCTATTCGTCATGCTTTCCTCGCGTGTTGCGAGTGACTCACAGACGGATCACTGACACCGAAGGCTCACTCAGCCAGGCGCGGGGTGGCTAGTTTTAGATGTGGCGCACCTATTTGAGTTCTGACCTGCCAGTTCCGTTCTGACCCGCTATGTTCAGTGCTGTGGCGCCAGGTTCAATTCTACAGCACCGTGTCCGTTCTGTCGCACCAGGTCTATTGCCGTCGCTCACGGTTCAGTGCTACCGCTCCTTGGTTCAGTGCTGCCGCACATGGTTCAGCGCTGCCGCTCCTTGGTTCAGTTCTGCCGCACATGGTTCAGTGCTGCCGCTCCTTGGTTCAGTGCTGTCGCGCCAGGTCCTCGAACTGGGCCTGCAGCCGGCGCACCACGCCCGGCCGGATGAAGCGCCGGCTGCTGGCCGTCGCCGGCGCCTGGCGCTGCAGGTGGTACGGCGCCACCGGCTGCACCGGCTTGGAGCCCAGCGCCTGGCGCAGGTGGCGCACGGACGGCGGCTCCGGCGGGTCGGCGGCCTCCTTCAGCGGCGGGTCCTGGATCCAGCGCCAGTCGGACGGTTCCTCCGGCCGCCGCGGCCACCTCCGCTGCGGCTTCGGCTCCACGCGCGCCACCACGGCGTTCGGCAGGCTGCGGGTGTGCGCCGGTCGGCGGCGCGGCTCCACGGGCAGCGTGGAGCGGTGCGGCTCCCCCTGGCCGTCCGCCTCGGCCGGCGGCGGGCGGCTCACCTCCTGGGACGACTCGCTCTTGTGCAGCAGGTGTCGGAAGAACACGGCCACCGGGTCCTGGCGGCGCTGCACCTGCTGCTCGCGGAAACTGACCTTCTTCCTGAGCCGGTCGCTCTCCTGAATCGGCCGCAGGTCCTGCAGCGAGCGCCAGAACGAGCGCGCGCTGGCGAAGGACGCCGACCGGCTGAGCTCGGCCGCGCGCCGCTCCCCGTCGGCCGCGTCGGGGCTGGAGGGCTTAGAGTCGGGTCCGGAGCGGGGGCTGCCTGGGTCGGCGCCCGAGTCGAGGGAGCAGGCTCTGATGGGACCGGCCGCGACGACAGGTTTCAGGGGGCGCGGCTTGGGCTGCGCGGTGAAGGGATCCGCAGCTGATGGTGACTCGCTCTCTGAGTGCGGCGCGGAATCTGAAGTCGCCGGTTTTACCGTTGCTACGGTAGGCTTCTCGGTATTTACGATTGCTTCCAGAGCTGGGAGTACGATCGGAGATGGCCTCTGTCTACTCACTGAGGGCATTGTATCTGCCTCTGTAAGATCTGACCCATCTGACTCGTGTCCGTGGTCGCTTTCTGATGAAGCTGTCGCAAGCGGATCTGTCAGAGACGGCGGGTCCGAATTCTCACTGGGAGATTCTGACAGATCATTCGATGGTGCCTCTGCCTCTGGCATTGTCTGAACTGGTACCTCTGGTAGGTCCTGTGGTAGCGCTTTTGGTATCTCTTGTGATGTTTCGCTGGGCACCTCGAATGTCGTCTCTGATAGTGCACGCTCTGGTTCTCCTGAGAGGTCGGAGCTCAGACCTGACGGAGCCTGCTCGTCTCCTCCTCTGCTCTCGTCCGCTTCCGCTGACACTGTCCGAACGGCCGCCGACCTGGCGCGCCGCGGCGGTGCGGGCCGGGACCGGGTCACCGGCGTCAGCACGTACCCAAAGTCCTGCAGCGGTCGCAGACTGTCCAGGTCAGCCCGCACCTGACGCACTGTGTCGGCGTCGGGCGCCGGCCGCGGCTCGGGCCGTGCACTCTCACTGACGCCGTGTGAGTCAGTCGCAGTGTCTGTACGGCACACGGCACCGTCACTGTCCCGATGTCGTGGCTCGTCTCCCTTCGCCGGCTCGCCGTCATCTCTCTGGACGGGAATCTCTACGGCACCGTCGCCAACACCATCGCCGCCCGCGCCACCGTCCCGCTCACTGTACTGCTCACTGTACTCACTGTACTCTTCACTGGCTACTGAACTGTTCGCAGACTCACAGTTCCTGGCCCGTGCGCGAAGCGCCTTCCTCTTCTGCGCCCAGAAGGTTTTGATTTCGGCCACCAGAGGTCGGTGGTAAAGCACGAATGGCTGGATGTTCCTCGGCAGCTGTTCAAACTCGACACTGGCCTCGTGCACGTGGAACGTCCCGAGCCGCTCCTCCTCGTGTCGAAGCCTCCAGTAGTGGCGCACCCCGGCGGCCAGCGGCCGGAGGTGCGCCAGCTGAGCAGCGAACGTCCGCTCCACGCTGACCGAGCCGGCCGGCGCCGGGCGCGCGCTGTGATCCGTGCTGGGAGGGTCAGCAGAGGGGCTGACCGTGTGCCGGTCGTCTGACCCACCGGGGGGACTGGCGAAGCTGCTCACCGCGCTGACACTGGCTACCGTATCACTGGCAGTGGCATCTCCGTTACCACCGAGGTTAGCTGTGCGGCTGGACTCCGTGTCTGTCTCTGCACCGGCGCCGGCGGGCGGCAGCGGCACGGCCGGGTGCTCGGTCTCGCCGCCGCCCCAGCCGAGGCCGTCCGGACACGACACGGTCCTGCGGAACGAGTCGGAGCCGGGTGAGCCGCTGCGGCCGCGGCTGGCGCGCAGAGTGCGGCGCTCCGAGCGGCGCAGCGAGGCGTGGCGCGCCAGGCCGGGCCGCTCCAGCGCCGGCGACGAGCACACGCTGAGCCCCGTCTCCCAGGAGCTGCCCAGGCCGCTGGAGGTGACGTCGTCACCGGCGCCCGAGGCCGGCCGCTCGGCGAGCCGACTGACGCGCGGGTCGCGCGGCGGCCGCTCGGCCACCGACGGCGGCGGACTGGAGGAGCCGGCCCGCTCGGCGGCCTCCAGCGCCTCCGGCGGCCACTCCACGTGCGCCGAGCGCTTCTTGCGGGTGAACCGGATCCTCAGTCGCGGCAGCCTCCGCTTCTTCTTCTTGGCGGCCTCCGGCGGCGGCGGCGCGGGGTCCGGCCGCTCGGCGACCCCTCGTCGCGGCTTGGCGACGAAGTTGGCCGGGACGTCGATAGCCCTCTCGCGGGGCAGGCTGAGGGTGGAGCCATCCCCGCTGTCGGTCCGGGAGCGCAGACTGACCTGGGACCCTCCGAGGGGCGCGGGGCGCGGCGTGGTGCTGCGCCACAGACGCGCCTCGTCCCTGCCGAAGTTGTACATGCCGGCGGTGGCGGCGGCGAGCGACTGGTGCGGGCGCGAGGGCAGGGTCGACGCCGGCCGGGCGGCGGACACCACCTGTAGCACAGCTGTTCGGCCGACGAGTGAGGCCCCCTCACGGCCGGCGGCGGCTCCCGCGCGGATAGCGCCGCTATCGGGACGGGCCGGGTGGCGAGTCGGCGGCGGACCGCTGCGTCGGCAGCTGTGCGCCCGCGCGCGTCTCTCACCTTATATGGACTGTGGCCAGGGGTGTACGGTTGTACACAGATGTCAGTCAGCTCTGAGCCCTGACGGCCCGGATCGATCGGAGTCAGCGCCCTCGTCACCCAGCCGACAGCCTTCAGCGCGAGCCGCGCGACACAACACGGCGGGATTGGCGCGAGTACGCCGCTGGGCGAGAGTAGGGTGGCCTCTCAGTGCTCTGCTCCAATACTGACACTGGAGACAACTGAACAGGTTCGCACCTGACTACAGAGTGGCTTTATCGCTCTAACTCAGATACCGTACATTGTAAAACGTAAACGTCAGCACAGAGAGATAGGTGCATTGGTCGGAAGTGAAGCCAAACTGCTCGATTCAGCAGCGGGGACAGAGTCCAAGGTCCTTCCCGAGGTGTGGCCGAGTCACAGCCATTAAGATATCACCCAGGCCCTGAGTCATATACCGGGAGGTCCATATCGCCCTGAAAGGAACACGACATACTGGTCGGTGGTGAATCTTGCGTTTTTTTTTTTTTTTTTTGCCATGCTGCCACAGCTCTTCGGTCGATTGGTCACGACTCTAGCTGAACAGAGAGCTTCCGACTCATATATTTATTGTCAGGTCGCTCGAGATATCAGTTCACATTGCATACAACTAAGGTGCATAAAAGTACAACTAAGGTGAATCGAAAAGCGAAAACGACCGATTTGACGCGTCATCAAAACAAACACGCAATAGTCAAGTACGGTGCAGTGCAGCCTCTGCACCGACAAATAAAACCGTCCGCCCCGGGCTGGGGCGGGGGAGTTGGACCGCCGCGGTGCAAAGGCCTTAGTGGCGCTCACTGAGACTCCTAGAAGCTACCAGACAGGAAAAGAAACCAGTCCAAAAGCACAGGCAGTCCAGGACATGCGGTGCTAGTCGCAAAGGCAGTGAAACGGCCAGAGAAAGGGGCAAAGACGGCGACAGAGGGAAGAAAACGGCCGTCACCAAAACAGCTCCGTCCAAATCGTCATACACATCAACCAGTGCATAATTTGCCGTCAATAAACAGATCGGCCTCGGCCGGCGCCCGAGACCCGGCGACGAGCTCCCGCGGTCCGCCGGGCCGCCTCGTGGCGGCGCAGGTCACTCTCAGAAAGCCCTGGCGGCGGCGCCGGTGCTGCCGCCGCCGGGCCGCCCGGGCAGTGACGAGCCCGGTCCGCCCGGCGCGCAGACACCCTCCCCGCTCCGACACGGCTCCAAGTGTGCCGGGCCGACCCGGCGCCCGCAGACGTGACCGGGACGTCCGCCGGCGCCCGGAGCGGCCCGGGACTCTCACAGACGCCCTGAGAAGTACACGGAAGCACGGGCGCGCCCGGGGCGCCGCACCGGGGCGTGCGGCGGCCACCCGTCAGCCGCTCCTGGCGCCAACACTCCGCGTCATATACACCTTAATATCAGCGCACGTCGTCGGCCGGGGTCGGGGAGAAGACGCCCCAAAGGTCCCGGCGTGACTGTGATAAACGGCAGACCGGCCCCTCAGACTCAGCCTCCACTGGCGCTCTAAAAAATTCACCACTCGCCACTCTCGCTAGGCTAATTTACCACTAGTCACTACTAAGCCACGCTCTAGCGAATACCAGCTATAAATGTATCTGTTTCTGCGAGTGGACCGCCGGGCCGGGGCGGTCAGCGGCCGCTCCTCGGCCGGGCGGCCGGCGCGGCGACCCCGCGCCGCCGGCGGTCAGTGCTGCTCCTCGGCGTCGGCCGGCTCGTCGGCGGGGGCGGGGGCGGCGGCGGGGGCGGCCGGCGGCGGCTGCACGACCGGCTCCGGCTCACCGTCGTCATCGTCCAGCTCACTGAACGGCACCAGCTCACCCTTGGCTGAAACGGAGCAGACAGATCGGTCACCCTTGGCTGAAACGGAGCAGACAGATCGGTCACCTTTGGCCGAAACAGAGAACGGAGCCAGCTCAGCCTGAGAACGGAGCACAGACAGACCTGTCACCATTGGATGAAATCGAGTCGACGGGTCAAGTGGGGCCCATACGGCGGGATGGTCGCGTCAGGCATCCGCAAATACTAGAGGGAGACGAACAGGAGGCAAGATAATCCAAACAAACGAATAGATGGCAAACAAGATAAACAGAAGTTGCAACAAAGACGGAGGCAACCGGAGACGAATTAGAACAGACACAATAAGGAGACTCCCTAAGCAGACGAGGTTCCGATGAGAGCACACTAAGGTCAACGTCCCTGGGTTGGGACTTTAGCCATTACTTTTTGTGAATCATTAGAGGAACCGATGATCAGAGGACGTGAGACCGTGCTGGTTACTGATTAGTAGAAAGGATACAAATTCGTAAACATCGTAACTGGCCCAGTACTCTAGAACCACGCGAGAGTCGCCACGCGCCGCACCAGAGATAGAACAAAGGTCGTATAACCTAAACAGTGAAAGGCCTGCAGCGCCCCCTTCCCACAACACACCCAAAACAAAACGGTTGCCGACCCACAGCTGCTCCGAATAGCTCACAGAGTAGAACACATGTGTAGCACGTGGGCCCTCTGCTAACAATGCCGTCCAGACAGCGGGACACTAGGCGCTTACGATTACCCGGAACGGCAGCCGAGTACAATGACGTCACATACTGCGACACTCCCGTGTGTGACGTCATCCATCTCGAACTCTCCGCGAATAAACACTGTCGCGCGCGGGGGCCGCGTCTGTGACGTCGGAGGCTGCGCGTGGCTCACCGTTGCGCTTGTAGAGCGGGCCGTCGCCGCGCGCCGTGTTATACGAGCCGCAGCCGCCGCACTTGAGGCCGATTATGTGGAACGGCGCCACCGACTTGGTCTGACAGTCGTTGCATAGGATTTTTGCGTAGCAGTTCTGGTACCTCTCTGGCATCTGGGTCTCGGCTACCTCTTGGTCCAGCTTGGACCAAACCTGGAGAGGAGAGGAATGGGCAGTCAGTGTACGTGTCTCGGCTATCGCTCCAGCTTGGACCACACCTGGCCCAGGGGAGGGGTCGAGGGGACGGTCAGAGTCCACAAACACCCCACCATGACACGTCTCAGTGTATCAGTGTCAATTCACTGACCCTATACACCGCTGACAGGGGACAATTAATGCTCATTCACCGACACTTTTCGCCTAACATCAACCCAGCTCATGTGGACTCATGTGGAGCAAAGGGAAAGTGATAACGACTAACGAGACAAGACGACAAAAATCGCCATTAAAATCGGACGATGATGAAAAGCACAGCGCGATCATCAGTGCAGACTGCAGTGACAGCTCACGTGCCACCGATCCTCCAATGCCATATTTGGGGCGGTTCAGTCAAGCACGGAGCGGCCATCACGTCCCACTCAGCCCCAGTACGGAGCTCATCGGTCAAAACCTGGCCATCTGGTGCGTGTATCATACATAATGCATATGGACGGCCGGCGTCTCACAGCACCAGTCCTCCTCGCATCGAGACTGCCCGCCCGCTCACACTGACACCATCCAGCAGTTCTCACAGAGACATCCTGCTCTAACCGACCCCGCTCACCCGTTCTCACCAACGCAGTCACATTTCACCAGCCCCGTCACCCCAATACTCTCACCAGCAGCACACCTCACACTACGACTCCCAGTCAGTTCGCTCACCCGTCCCCACCGGTCGCACCCACCCCTCCCCGTCCTCACCGGTCCCGACTCCCACCCCATCCCCTCCCGTCCTCACCGGTCCCACCCACCCTTCCCCGTCCTCACCGGTCCCTTCCCGTCCCCTACCCGTCCTCACCGGTCCCACCCCATCCCCCACCCGTCCTCACCGGTCCCATCCACCCCTCCCCGTCCTCACCGGTCCCACCCCATCCCCTTCCCGTCCCCACCGGTCCCACCCCACCCCTCCCCGTCCCCACCGGTCCCACCCACCCCTCCCCGTTCTCACCGAGTCCATTTTGAACATGGCCACGTTGCAGGTGGGGCAGGCGTAGTAGCCGCGGTCGACCAGCATCCGGAAGCACGGCTTGTGGATCATGTGTCCGCAGGGCGGGATGTGCGAGGAGATGCGCGACGTGTGGATGTCCTCCATGCAGACGGCGCAGTTGGTGCGACTCGCCTTCTCCACACACTGCCGGGGGGGGGGGGGGGGGTGTGAGTGTCGTCAGGGGGGTCACACTGCCGGCGCCGAGAGAGACGGGGTCAGTGGGAGGGCACAGGGAGGGGGAGGTGAGCTGGAGAGCACACGAGGGAGTGGGACGGGAGGCGGAGGGTCGGGGATCAGTTTTAGATAACAGAGGGAGGGGTGAAGGGCCCAGTTATAAGGGGGAGGGGGCAGTGCTACAACGGATCAGGGGTCAGCGTTGAGCACAGGTTTAGGAGCGGAGCGTGTGTAGGGTCAGAGCACACGTCAGGAAGGGCAGAGTCAATAGAACGGGGAGGGAAGTTGGAGTGGAAGGGAAGGCGGGAGGACACGGTCAGAGGTACAGGTGACCGGGAGAGGCGGGGAGCGTTGGGTGACGCGGCGGGGCGAGGCCGGGTCAAGGTACAGGTGGGATGAGCTGTGATAGCTGTCGATACACTGACTGGGCCCGATAAGTGATCATGTAAAGAGCGCGGGTTATCAGCAGCCAGAAACCGAACAGCCTTCTCTGGGTTGGGGACAGGTTTGTGCTACCGGGGGCCATCGAGAAAGGTGTAATTCGTCTGCTGATTTAACCGAAGTTTCAGCGAAGTTTAGGACCAGCGCCTTAAAAACCCGTATCAGGATAACTGGTGATGATATTGATCACCATGCGGACCGGACCGACCACTTGAGCAGGACAGAGATCGGGGCGGTTCGCTGCACGCAGGAGGAAGTTATGTCCTCCGGCACCCCTGAAAAAGTAACTGGCCAGCAGCTGATGGACTGGGTGGGTGACTAACTAAAGCCGTGAGGTTAAATGATAAATCGGCAGTGATCAATGGACATGAATGTTGGCGATTGCAGCGCTATCAGATATATACCGCAGAGGTACGAGCACCTGACAACAGTCGGACTTTGTTATTGTACCTCATGCACTCTGATCAAAGTAGGTGGACGTGTCACAGTTGTCATAGCTTATACTGCCCTGAACATACATATACGAGACCCAAACAATTACGAGCAGACTTCATTAGTAACTGATCTGAATTTAAACAGAAAATGGACCAGCCAGCTTTTGAAATGATTTCAGCCTCCCATCAGTCTCAGTTTTACTTGACATTAACAGGGTTTCAGCCAGCGTGGCGGCGGCACGGCTCTACGCGAGGAGCGGCGGGTTGTGGTCGCGCCGGTGAGACCGCTACCCTGTGGTTGTCGCGCAGGTTGTAGCGCTGCCGGTGAGACCCCTACCTTGTGGTTGTCGCGCAGGTTGTAGCACCGCCGGTGAGACCCCTACCTTGTGGTTGTCGCGCAGGTTGTAGCGCCGCCAGTGAGACCCCTACCTTGTGGTTGTCGCGCAGGTTGTAGCACCGCCGGTGAGACCCCTACCTTGTGGTTGTCGCGCAGGTTATAGCGCCGCCGGTGAGACCCCTACCTTGTGGTTGTCGCGCAGGTTGTAGCGCTGCCGGTGAGACCCCTACCTTGTGGTTGTCGCGCAGGTTGTAGCGCTGCCGGTGAGACCGCTACCCTGTGGTTGTCGCGCAGGTTGTAGCGCCGCCGGTGAGACCCCTACCTTGTGGTTGTCGCGCGGGTTGTAGCGCTGCCGGTGAGACCCCTACCTTGTGGTTGTCGCGCGGGTTGTAGCGCCGCCAGTGAGACCCCTACCTTGTGGTTGGGGCGCAGGTTGTAGCGCTGCCGGTGAGACCCCTACCTTGTGGTTGTCGCGCAGGTTGTAGCGCCGCCGGTGAGACCCCTACCTTGTGGTTGTCGCGCGGGTTGTAGCGCCGCCAGTGAGACCCCTACCTTGTGGTTGGGGCGCAGGTTGTAGCGCTGCCGGTGAGACCCCTACCTTGTGGTTGTCGCGCGGGTTGTAGCGCTGCCGGTGAGATCCCTACCTTGTGGTTGTCGCGCGGGTTGTAGCGCCGCCGGTGAGACCCCTACCTTGTGGTTGTCGCGCAGGTTGTAGCGCTGCCGGTGAGACCCCTACCTTGTGGTTGTCGCGCAGGTTGTAGCGCTGCCGGTGAGACCCCTACCTTGTGGTTGTCGCGCAGGTTGTTGGGCAGACACATGTCGCAGATGTCGCAGTGGTAGAAGAGGTCCCGGCCGCCCACCCGGCAGATGCCGCACCCGCCGCAGTGGTACTGCTTCTTGTCCTCATCGTCGTACAGTCGGCACACGGCACAAAAATACTGCCGAACACAACCATTTTAACTGGTCAGTCGGTACACGGCGCAAAAATACTATCGTGTAGACACATGGATGTCAGACCGTACAGTCGGCACACGGTGCAAAAAGAAAAAAAAATCAGACTAGGGTACAGTCGACAGTCGGCACACGGCTAAAAATACTGTCGAACAGACGGACACATAAAGGATGCACATACTGGTCGTGAAAAAAAAACTAAAAAACAAAAAATAAACAAAAGTTGAAAGGCAAGACATGAGCCAAAAAAGCCCATCTATGGTATTGATATTGACATGCTTCACGATACAAAGATCAATGTGTACTGTATGTATCGCTGTTAAAATGTAGAACCTATCATCTCGCACGTCTCCGGTCGCCCTCGGCCGCCGTCACCCGACACTCACCTGGGCTAGAACAATATCACAGTTGGTGCAGGTCTGCAGGATGCCCTGGCGGTGGCCGCACGCGGCGCACACCACCTCGCGCACCGTCTTACGGTCCAGCTGGTGGTCCTCGACCTCGTCGTGGCAGAAGCGGCACGGGTAGACCTTGTCGCAGCAGGGCGCCACCAGGCGCGCCTTGCGCCGGTAGTGTTTGCAGCCGTAGCGCTCCGAGCCGCCGGCCGGCAGCTCCTCCACAGAGCTGTCCGACGACTGGTCGTCCTCCATTCTGGACTCCTTCTTACGCCTCTGTGGGGGAGGGGAGAGATTAGGTCAATCAGCGGGTGGTGGGTGGGGCGAGTCAGTCCGTACCGTGACCCGGCGTCCCTGGTACGGTGAGCCGGCCATCTGTGGGGGCTTAAGACTCAGTGATAACGACCAGTGGATGACCAGCAGGGGAGCATCAGTCAGAGCAGCATTGTTTTGCCTATATTCTCAGCCAAGTGGTGCATTTGCTCGCTGAGAATTGATGACCTCCAGGCTCCGGCCATAAGAGGCATACTGCTTGCAGAATGAATGCAGATTTGTCACATCTCAGAAAGAGTATCATCCCTGCAATGAGACTCTGTTGGTGATCACCTGACCTAGACCACAGCTTTCTGGGTCTCACCCAGTACACACAGATTACAGCAAAGTCAAATTATAGGGCTTGTTTCTAAAGCAGACACATTTCAAAAGACACTTATTTGATAATGCTCCTGGATATTCACAGGTTTGGTATTAGGTATCCAAAAACCATAGTATTTCTGGAATCTGGAAGCACCATATTAATGCTGTAGAAACATATATGAGGGGCGAAACCAGGACAAAGATCAATTCTAGAGCAGGGCTGACTGCTGAGAGCAAGATAGGCAAAAAGAGACCAGTAAAAGGTCAACTAATGGTAGGCTCAAGTCTAGACTGTACCTCAGATGTCATTTTACTAATTTCCCTCCACCATTCATCACAACTTTGCCTCTTTTTTTTTGTTCCACATCCATCATCAAAATGAACTGGCCTTTGATAATGATAAAAGGAGTATGGAAGAAAAGAAACATAGTTTGTACAGCATGTGAAAGTTAAGAAGTAGAAGGCAAAAAAAAAGCTCAATACTAGTAATGCACCCCTAACCAATTCATAGCACGATAGTTTCAAGTTTTAAAAAGAATAGGAGGAGCCTTTGCAAAGGCAATTCCTCAAAACCCATCAAGTCCAAGTCCAAGCCAAGCCTCAGCTGTAAAGCATGACAATGTCCAGAAGCTCTTCCTGGTGCTGAGGCTATTAGCCAGTGCACAATGCAGTACAGGTTTGGCATGGAACAGCAACTAGCAAGGACTGTATGGGCCCAATAATAGCTTTGTGCTATACAACTATTCTAGTGTAGCATTACTCAACAATATAATGCATATAAGACTCAACAGATCATTCATAAATAATTGGTGTTTAATCACAGTTTTTACCACCAAACAACACTTTCTCAACTTTAGAGCAAAATATGTAGATCTTGTTCAATACAGGCTGAAGCAGATTTCCAGCCTGAGCCTTGCTGATTGCTGAAGTAGGCTGGTGCAAAATTTCCATATCAACTGGTGCAGCTCTGACCTCATTCTCCCATGCTTTGCACTCTGGAATTTGCTGATGCCTGACATCAATGGTCCTTATCCATCAGCAGGAGCAAAATGGTGCAGCCTGAGATGGCCAAGGTGGTTAGCAGTATGCAGATACAAATGATTCATCACAATTTCTGATCAGCCACCAGCTGTAACAGTAAGGAGCAAGAGCACATTAAGAGGTAGGTACTAGGTAGGCACCTAGCCAAGAACAACAACAGGATAAAGCAGTAAGCAGTGTAAGCACCCCCACTCTTTCTCTCGTCTTTACTCACCCTCCGAGCCACCCAGAGCCTATTTTAAGGGAATTTTACTGGGGGGGCAACCTGGAAAATTGTCTTTAATAATCCATTAACCCTCGCCCGTATTGGTGTTTTCCAGCTGCGAACGTATAGGTCCGTTGGACCCTCCCCCTTGCCGTTTCGCCCCTGATCGAGCCAGAGCTTCGCGGAAAAAAAAAACGACCGTGCTGCCCGTGATGACAGTAAGCCGATGATACCCAATTTTAAGGTCCTAGGTCATCGGTTGACCTTCCAGGTCAGGTCAATGACCCAAACGTCGGGAAAATCGTAACCTGTTAGAGCGTCGTAAAGGGTGGGTGCTATGTTTTTTTTTTCGGGGAGCTGATCACGAATATCATGTTAGTACTTAGTTATGATCATAGATGATGTCTTCATGCATTCAGGCCAGGTCGGGTCAGGTCAGGCTCAGGTCAGGTCAACCAGTAAGCGTTTTGCCGGGTATTCGTAGTAGGTGGCAACCGCCTCTGACAGTTTCGTAACATGTTACGAAGGCACCAAAACTACTTCGTAAATGGTCAAATGGTTGCTAAATTCGAATTCAGCTAAAAAAACTAGCCTAGAAACGTATAAAACTCGAAAATGTGAACCGAGGTCATCAAAGGTAAATGACCTGACCTGACCTTCCGGTGACCTTGACACCCACCCTAATGCATGGGAGCAACATCATATCCCATGTTTGAACGTTTGAAACCACGAAAAGACTGCAAACGCGCGGCTAATGCCAGGCGCGCGGCTAATGCCAGGCGACATACGCCGAATCGCGATCCCGGCCAAACATGGTGCCATGGAGCTAGGCCGCCAGTGCATCTGAAAGAACTGTGGTGCCCCTAACAAGCCTGAGGTTCTAACGACAGGCCCATGGTGCCCCTGACAGGCCCATGATACCCTTGCGAGGCCGGTGGTGTCCCTGCTAGGCCGATGGTGCCTCTGCTAGGCCGCTGGTGCCCCTGGGCCCTGACAGGACTGTAGTTCTCCTGACAAGCCTGGAGTGTCCCTGACATGCATGTGGTGCCACTAACAGGTCCAAGGTGTCCCTGCGAGGCCGCAGGTGCCCCTGTCAGGCATGTGGTGTCCCTGCTAGGCCTCTGGTGCCCCTGACAGGCCTGAGGTGCCCCTGAAAGGACTGATGGTGTCCCTTGGCCCTGACAAGCCTGAGGTGCCCCCGACAGGCCCGTGGTGTCGCTGACAGGTCCGTGGTGCCCTTGCTAGGCCTGTGGTACCTCTGGCAGGCCTGTGGTGCCCCTGGCGGGTCTGTGGTGGTACCCCTGACAGGCCCAATGTGGTGCTCCTGCGAGGCCGGTAGGGCCCCTGGCAGGTCTGTAGTGCCCCTGGCAGACCTATGGTGCTCTTGCTAGGCCGATGGTGCTCCTGCAGGCCTGTGGTACCCCTAAAAAACTTGTGGTGCCCCGGACAGGCCGTGGTGCCCCTGACAGGCCCAAAGTGCCCCTGTGAGGTCGATGGGGCCCCTGGCAGGTCTGTGGTGCCCCTGGCGCAGACCTATGGTGCTCTTGCTAGGCCGATGGTGCTCCCAGTCCCAACAGGCCTGTGGTGCCCCTGACAAGCCGGTAGTGCCCCTGGCAGGCCTGTGGTGTCCCCGGGACCCAAGGGGGCGGGGGGGGGGGTCATGACCCATATGACCCACCCTTGGATCCACCACTGGTCATTACTTGCAGACTGACTCATTTGACATCCATTGTCTATATCCATTATCCATGGATCCATCCATATCCATTAGATATACAGGCCTATTCAAGCAAAACAGGACGCTGAGATTCTCCAACAAGACATATCACTTCTGCAGAAATGGTCTCAGGACTGGCTTTTGAGATTCAATGAGGCAAAATGTAAAGTGATGCACTGTGGCTCGAACAATCCAAGTGTAGACTACTTCATGTCAGATGGCACAACCAGTAAAAAACTACAAGTCAGTACCCTGGAGAAGGACCTAGGAGTTTACATCACAAACAACTTGAAGCCATCAGTCCACTGCCAGAAAGCTGCTTCTAAGGGTATGTCGGCCTTACGTATGCTAAAGCAAGCATTTGATAGACTGGATCTCGACAACTTCAAACCTCTGTTCACCACCTACGTACGCCCACATCTTGAATATGGTATGCAGGCTGTTGGCCCATACACTGCAAAGGACATCAAGCTGCTGGAACAAGTTCAAAGGAGGGCGACAAAGCTTGTAAAACCTTTAAGGAGCACACCCTACCCAGAGCGCCTCCGCAGTCTTGGACTTCTTAGCGTAGAAGACAGACTGCGTCGAGGCGACCTCATTGAAACATACAAGCTCCTGACAGGGAAGGTTAAGGTGGACAGTGATCAGTTCTTTGAAGTCGACCACGAAGACCGCACGAGAGGGCATCATCTGAAGCTGAAAAAAGGCAGATCAAGTCATCTATACAGGCTGAAGTTCTTTTCAAACAGAGTAGTTAATGACTGGAATGGATTGCCTAGAGATGTGGTGGAGGCTACTTCTACAAACATGTTCAAACGAAGACTAGACCAACACAGGGCTGCCAAACCTGCATCCTCACGCCACAACTGACCTTATGGCTCATTTCCTAGTCCGGCTCGATGTGAGCATTGAATAGACCTAGTCTACTACAGCTCACTAATGCTCAACTTCAACTTCAACTTCAACTTCAATTGCAAAACAAGTCACAGTAGTATGTTTGTTACCCTGTTCCTTTATGCTCATTTTTAAAGTGGGCAAATCTCGACAACTGGGGGGGCAATTCTGTTGAGTGCGGGGGCATTTGCCCCCCCCAGTTCAGTTGGGCAAACTAGGCGGCGGGAATCAAAATATGGAGGCATCAAAATATTGATTCTAGTGGGCGGAGCTTTGACCATATATGGGCATACGTGCAGACCATCACAGAAACGTCAATTCTTCAGCAACCGGCTACAATTTCAAGATAGTTTCTTCACAAAATGAAGAGCAACGTTGAAGCTGCCCACCAGGCACGAAACAATAGCCCTAACCTCTTTGGTTAGTTTTGGAAAGTGTCTTGAAAATAATCAAGATATTGATTCATCACGGCGGCTAATCCCGGCGAGAATCAATATTTTGATTCTGCAAACAGCTGGCTAATCATTATTTTGATTCTGAAATCAGCTGGTTTATCAATATATTGATTCTGCGAACTGACTTTCTGCAGACGTACTTCACCCTTTAAATTGATTTATGGGATGTTTCTTGTGTGCAAATAATGCAAATTCAATAAATTCATTAAGATATTATCAGCACAGGATCGTGTAATTTTTTTCTAGACCTTATTCCCACGGTAGACCAGGGATTTTCAGCACTCACCCTGGCTCCCTGCTCAAAGCTGCAAGCCTTCGAGGGAATGCGTGAAGGGAGCCGTGCTGACCTTTGTATAGGGGTTGTACTGAGTCGGAGCCGGAACCGAAGCCCGACCATTTTACTCGGAGCCGGAGCCGGAGCTGGAGCCGATTTTTTCCTCCGGAGCCGAAGCCGTCTGACATTTTCACGGCTCCACATCCCTGCTTTGTAGCATTGATTTTGAGTAAAAAAAAGTTAACTTATCGTCTTTCACGTGTTCATGAATGTGTTTCTACGCATCTGTATCCCGTCCCATTTCTGTGGAGTACAGTAGGAGATATTTCGCCGAACAATATACTCAAGCCCGTTGCACAAATTGCACAATTTGAATGAAAATATGATACACGGATGTATTTGCATTCGCAAATAATACGATGATATTCATAACACATTTCACAACGATCCCTGCAATTGCCACATATTTGCCATCACAAAGCCCTGTCGTTGATGCTCACATCCCATGCAAAGCAATACTCACTTTTAGGACACGTCTCTTATTCAATATGGCTACGTATTTGCAAAACATGCAGTTAATAATATTTGAAACTGAGACCTAACCAATAAGACATACCGCGGACAGGTGAGAAAAAAACAAATAAACGTCTGGAGAATGACCTCAACGTCTCGATGTTGCCTAATTACAAACAGCAATTTTCGGTTTCGAATCAAATACATGAAATAAATATAAACAAAATTTGTACAGATACACTCAATATAGGGTTTATGATTAGCACGGCTACCTAAAACATCAATCCTGTCAGGTTGAGCCACTTATGTCCACACCCAAAGCAGGTCGCTTTGGAACACCACAAGATCCCATATTACCACCGAAAACGGTCACCAATTGGTCTACTGATCAGCATCTTCAGAACATTCTCGACCGAAAAGCTATCAGTCCTGTCTGTGTTTTGGTTCGCTTCATCTGGGCTATGCGCACGTTTTTCTACTCCGGTTCTAGGGACGAGATAGCAGTCATCACGCGCTGCACCAGCTCGTTCTTTGACAGGTTGGTGACGCTGTCGTCATCCGGCAGGATAAACACGTGGCGCATTTCACCCTCGGCCCCGCCAGCCACATACACACTTCCTTACGTCATATTGTTTCTCGCCACGAGATCAAAGTTCAAAAGGTCGTGATGTAGGTAGTCTCCGCCCAGCCCGAGTCAGGTACTCCGCCGGTTGGTCGGGTGCGGCCAGGTCCGCGCAACGCCGCCCTACTTCAGTCGACGCTCTGGTTGACAGGGATGGCGTCATACAGTTGCCTGTCGACTAAACAGCGATTCAAGACGCCATCCTTGGCCCTCTGAAGCCGATCCCCGCAACGACCAGTGTTTGATCCTTGGTTGACCTGCAGCAAACAACAGAACACAATAATTAGGACATTTGTGGACAATAAATTAGGAAACTATATGTGTTATTATTCCCCTTGTTCAGCAACTATTAATTTTAGAATGTATTTAATAAAAAATTAAATACTTAATGTCACTTAAATTTCCACTGAACGCCACCAGGTGCGCCAACAACTGTCATCTCATGCAATTATATAAATTCTGCCAAAAAAGTAGATCTGAGGCCAGTTGTACCAACAGAAAAATAGGTGACTGCTGGATTTTTTTTTTTTGTTTAAAAGTTACTTCACATACAGAGCATGAACGGTACAGCCCTATCCTTTTACGTGCCCATCATGTTAACGCTCCATATGTGAAACAGTCTTAAGGCAAAAAATTTCAGCAGGCAGCTATTTGTGTTGATAAAACTGGCCTCTAAAATTAACTTTGGCATGGACAATCCTGAAAATTAACTATCCAGCATTCCCTGGACTGCCGTACATTAGACACATAATTTTCTTGAAGATCACGCATAATGTAAATATGGCTTACACCATTCAGCAACTTGCTTTTGTTACACTTAAAGTAAGCATCATTAAATATGTAGCAAAAATCGGCGAAGCAATTACAAGCCAAGCATACATACCTACTATTTAGATAAGGCAAACACGAACATGCACTACGACCTTTCAATCTTGACTCGGAACAAGTCAATAACCTAGTTGCCATTAAAAATTTAAATGCTACAAATTAAAGTTGTAGCAACAATTGGGTGAGTGAGACACAAGCAGAGGCTAAAACATCCAAATTATGTAAAATACTGGACATGCACTGCCCCCATTTCATGAGTCCACCCAACAATTCTATCAGGTGAGACAAAACATTAGGCTTCTTGTACCTAATTTATACCGTAACTTTTAAAGGACATCATATTTCACTGAAATACTACACCTAAGACATCATTTTCAAAAAAATATAGCTTAAAAAGACAATAGAAGAGTGAGAAGGCGTCCCGCGCCGCTGACGTCGCTACCGCGCCATGTTCCTAAAACCATCTCTTAAAACGAGTTTTCGGTAAGAAACGTTAAGATCACATGCCTGAAATTGAAAAACACACTTCAAAGTATCTTAAAATATGATCCATTGTTACTTACACGTCAGAAAAGGTCGCTTAGACAAAATAAAACCGGGAGCACTACGTTGCATCCACACACCCACGACGCCGGCGCGAAATGGCGGGAACCGGAAATCGTGGCTAGATACAAAGAAAAAGAATATTTCTTATAAATGAATTATACAACTAAATAACGCATTTTTTATTTTCTTTTAGACAAAATTATGAAAAAAATACAAAGGCTCGTCGTTAATGATAAACAGAGCAAGTTTTATCAGCACGTTTTTGTTGAATTATGGCGGCGAAATCTTTATGCCATTCGTAAAGGTACGCGCGACAAACGGCTGATAGCCATGCAGCGAAAAATTGAAGCGGGGAAGTTTTTTGTTTTGACTTGTCAAAAAATCTCGCCGTCATGGGGGTTATTTCCGCCGTAACGGGTCGTCTGAAGGTGGGAATGTCCCAAATTGAATCAAAATATTGATTCTATGCCCATATATGGTCAAAGCTCCGCCCACTAGAATCAATATTTTGATGCCTCCATATTTTGATTCCCGCCGCCTAGTTTGCCCAACTGAGTTAACATGTTAAAATAGGCCCTGGAGCCACCAACAGGCACAATTGAGGTCAAACATGTGTTGAAGCAATATATTTCAGGCAAGGCTAAGCACTAGCTAAAGATCAGTGAAAATATGCTGACAAATACACACCCTCCTAGACAATGACCTCCAGACCAGCTGCCAGGGCTTCAAGGTTGTCCACACCTTTGAACATTTGCCTGCCTCATACTTATAACCCCTTAACAATTTGAAATTCATAAACTACCAGAATCACTTTCAATCCCAAGGGTAAATAAACATAGGGAGGAAACTAGGTCACATGCCACATACCACAAAACGTTGCCCAAGTTTCCCATCCTCGGCTCTCGAGTCACGTCTCTGAAATGCAGCTGGCGTCTTGAGCATTTTGCGGAGGCGTTGCCAGTTGCGGAGGCAAAGTTCGTGGACGCGTTATATTACGTAATAAAAACTTTGTTAAGAAATGTTTGTCAACAATTACTTTTAAACGTAATACCATGTCATTTTTATGTTACATAAATTAAAAATATTGTGTAAAAATCTGGTTTAATACGGGTTTCTGAAAAAAATCTAGTAATAAGCATCATCAATCTGATAAACAAAGCAAATATCAAATGGGAATATTTTCGATGTAGAGAAACCAGCTGATTTCGAAATATAGAATATAAATGACGTCTTATAAATCATTGGCATAAATTTTGTTCCAAATCTATAAGCAAAATACAATTTTTGATATTTAATGAATATATTATTAACCAGTTTGCAGTATTTTTTATGTTAAACAAATTCGAAACAAAAAATTTGTAAATACGTCTTATAAGACGTATTTACATGAACATCTATAAGTTCGTGATTCAGCATTCAGCATTGCCATCTATAGATGGCCTTGGCCAAAAAAGAGGACAGCCAATTGGGAAAATTGAGAAAAGGGAGAGAAAAGTAATTACTCGTAAAGTGGAATATGACCGCGGTAAAGTGAAAGGTTAATTTCATGTAAAATGCTTGAAGAGGAGTTAGCGGTTGGAGCTAGTAGGAGAAGAGGAATGTATAACAACAGCCCCCCAAAACATATCGAGCAAGCGCCAAGCGGCCGCCCTGCGGCCTGCGCCGAACAATTCAGCCACCGCCATGCGCTGAATTCGCCCGCATGCGAAGTTATGCTGGACGTGCGCTGAACTCTGGCCTCTGGGCCCTGTGCAGGGCGCAATTTGGAGATCTCGTGGCAATGTACCTTGTTTTGCAGTGTTAGTGTCACATGTCTCTAAAATTGACCCAGACACTGAAACACTGACTGACCCACTCCCACTGCCACAGATAATGGCGCGGTTCGACTGTCCGGCCTATAAGCTTCTGGCCGGAGATCTGCACGGCAGCCAGCCGGTTGAGTCCTCCGGCGGTCAGCTGGTGGAGTCCTCTGAGTGGCGCCTGGCCGGCGGCGGGGCACCGCGGCAGCTGCGGCTCGTCTGGCTGCAGGGCGAGCTGAGGAACGTCAGCGCCGACTACGACAGTGCGGCGCTGGTGGATACCTCCGGCTCGGTGCTGCTGACTGGCTGCACGGCGGCGCCTGGGGACCCGCACTGGATGGAGGACGGTGGGTGACCGGGCGGGGACCCACACTGGATAGCTGAAGATGGTGGCTGACGAATTGAGACTGGCACGGCTTGGGACCAATAACGGATAGAGGTATGGGATGAGATTGGGTGGGTGATGGAATGGGGATGGGACGGGGCTGGAGCTAGATCCCCGATGGAGGATGTTCGAGAGAAAACGCACTGACGGCAGCGCGCTTCGGGCTTGGGTAAATCTCGCCACCCACGGCACGTGGTCCACCTGATGCACACATGTGCAATGACCATTGACCGGCCCCGTCAGCGACGCGACGATGACGGCGACACGGCTCCGCCGGCGCAACGGCGCCAGCGTTGTACGTTAACGATCTGTGTGCAACTGCACTATGCAACTTATAATCAAGAAATTTACATCTATTTTCGAACACTTTTGGTCCTCAAGGTGTCGGGTGACGAAATGATCAGATGAAATACGCAGACACGAACTCTGAGTAAACTACACGATTCGCATGAACAGAGGGATAGGGTAAGGCTGTATGGTCCTGGAGGACGGTGGGCTGAGGGACGGGATGGAATAGGGCCGGACGGGAGACTGAGAGAGACCCTGGGTAGAATAACGGCCAACGGGCATTACGGGATCGGGGTGGGTCAGAAAACCGACATTGAAGGCGGATGCTTCGATCGACGAGACCATCGTGTGCGGTGTTATAGGCTGCTGTATCATGTATGGCGTTGCCAGTACGGGCAGGTCGCTACTGAATGGTGGTGAGGAAGCTCACGCATTGCTCCTGTGTTGTCATGTCGCTACTGTATGGCGGTGGGGGAGCCCACGTGTTATCCTGTGTCGACAGGTCGCTATAGTATTGCGGTGGAGGGAGCTGACGTGTTACTCCTGTGTTGACAGGCCGCTACTGTATGGCCGGTGGGGGAGCTGACGCATTACTCCCGTCATGTGTTGACAGGTCGCTACTGTATGGCGGTGGGGGAGTTGACGTGCGGCTCGCCCCCGCAGCTGAGCGTTATCAAGCTGGCGCCTCTGCCGGAGGTCCACCGTCAGATGTGGGAGCTGGAGGTACGGCACGCGCGCGCCCACCTCCTACAGGGCGCCGCCGAGTGATGGCCGGCCGGCCGCCGCGGGCCGCTGGACGCTGGGCTGTGTGATGGGGACGGATCCCTCACCGGTGAGTCAGATGGACCACTGGGCCGGGACCTTCCGCGGCCAGAACTCAGGACTCAGCCGGGCAGACAGTGGGTGAGTCCGTTGCCTGCACCGCTCAGAGCTGTGATAGGAGTTGCGTGGGAACGGTGGACCAGTACTGGCGATAAAGGGCGACGTATCGGGTGCGAAGGGGCACCTAACCTGGAACTTCCATAAGGAATCGTGACATCGTGTTTACAGCCAGCCAAGTGTGGGCTCAACTTTCGTTACACAAAGAGACATGGAACGTCTGTTGGCGAAGTGAACGGCACCTGTCAATTCGTGATCCGGAATTTGACGCCAAGCTTGACATTCCGGCTGTTGATTTATTGTCGCGTGACAGTACTCAGTACTGTTTTGGAAATGCGGCCCTGGTGACTGGAAAAGTGATTAGGCACGACACTTGTCCATCGAAGGGTGGCTCTATTTACCGGCTCCAATGTCGCCCTGCGCCGGTGACGCAGGCAGAACCATCCAGAGCGGCCGCCGCACACAAAGACAACACAAAGAGACTGCGACCGACCGGCCGGGTGCCAGCAGTTGCGCCACTCCGGTCCTGAGGGGTGACTGGAGTCTGCCGAGCCCCGCCGCTGCGGCTGTACCGCTCCGGTGGCGACACTCCGTCCAGAACACTCACCTGTAGCTCGAAGACGACCTCGATCAGCCGCTGGAGCGAGGGCACCATGATGAGGCGCGCCGAGCGCCGCTGCCAGCGTCACCGCCACTGCCGGCGCACCGTCTGTGGTCCAGGAGCGAGCGACCGACCGCGCACGTGCTGCGCCGCCGCGTCCGTCCGCCGCCGACCAGAATAGACGACTGGCGGCCGGCCAGCGGCCAGCTGAGCGCCGCCGCAGCTGCGCGCCGCCGGCGGCCGCCGCAGCTCCGGAGCTGGCCGAGCTGCGGCGCGGAGCTGCGCGCGGGGGGGGGGGAGCTGGGACAGTCGGCCGGTCGGTGTCGCCAAAGGATGGGGTGTGACAGGGGGAGTGGGCTGACTCATGGCCCGGGGTGAGTCATTCGCGACAGAACGGCCGCTACAAATTTACTCCGCCGTCAGCCGTGGAAGCTAACCAGTTTTGTATCGGAAGCGGCGGCGCGATGTATCCTCTCTTCTCCGTCTGCGCTGCGGCTCAGCTAAACTGGCTCCCCGGTTTGATTGATACGCTATCGATGTTCAGTCATTAACCGTGTCTTTTATGGTGATATTGTGGTGACGCCATAACACAGTTCTAAGGATCAGGGACATTGTTGGTCCGTTTTCCGGCCTGTGTCGACGTTAGCTGTCATTCGATAAGGGCGTGAGCATATTATCGATGATCCTCTGCCAATTTCCATACGGCCGGATCCGTTCCGGGTGAAATGATCCACTTTCTCTGGCCTCTTGTGTCCGGTTTCCTGTCTTCATGCTGTGCCCCATGACTGATGAGTTGTCTCTTCTATCGCCTGTCTCCGTCCACTCCCTCCCCCGCCCCCCCCCCCCCGCCCCGCTCCTCCTCCCCGTCTCGGTTTGTTGCTGCTGACTGCGGCGTCCCGTCCCTGTCAGGTGTGTGCTGTCACTGACGGGCTCGGAAGTCGGAGCCGGTGACAGCCGTCACACTTTGTGACAGGCGTGCGCCAGCTGTCTCACAACTGTCATCTGCCAATTGGCCCAGGGGTTAGGTCGTAAGGGACCTGATACGGCTGTGACTTGTGTGTGATCAGTGTGGCGTGACTGTGAACTTGTGCGTAACAAAGGTTGTGTCAGTGATTCAGTGATAATGACCCATGGCGGTCGGAGCGGGATCAATAAACTCGCATTGATCACCACTTGTGTCGAGTTTCCTGTTTAATCCGTGTCGTGTGAGTGTCCGCCGTTCGCTGCCGTGTCGTCCTGACTGAATGACGGAGGGACCGACTGACGGAGGGCAGGGGGGTCCGGAGTGGTAGTGTTCCACTGTCCGAGTCACACTCACAACCCGTCCCCGCGGCGGCACAATGTTCTCACGGGCCGCCTATTAATAGGGCCCGTCGGAGCTGAGGCGGGGGTCGGGGTCGGGTCGGCCGGTGGTGGCCGCCCACTCTGCGTCCTGCAGTGTCGGCGCAGGGAGCTGTGACCTCAGCGGCTCCCCAGCCGACCCCAGACACACCGGCAGGGACAGCGGAGCGCTGAGGAGCTCGGCGGGTCGCCATGGCGCTCACCAGCAGGTAATGCGAGCTCGGGGTCCGTGCATTTGTCGATATGGGACTGTTTGTTTGCAAAATGGGTTTGGAGGGTGATTGTTTTGTTCCTAATCACTACTTTAGGACTGCTGTCTTGATTGTCACCCCCATTTTCATAATTAGGAAGGAATAGTGTTTTATTCTCACACCTGATTCTCCATGTTTACTTTCAGTTGCTGATGCGCGTTTGTCCGTGACCTTACATCCAAACCAGATTTATTCCCAATAAGCTTCAGTTGTGTTCTCGCCGGGAGAAAAACAATGATTCCCAATAAGCTTCAGTTGTGTTCTCGCCGGGAGAAAAACAATGGTCGGACTGAACGCACGTTTCTTCCAGCATGTTCTGACTCTGAGTGGTTTGTGACGCCTCATACATTTGGCTGTCGAGCCGCGTCTGTTTTTATGACCATTAATGTTATCGGATTGAATAGAATCAAGGACGTTTTAGAAGCGGCGGCTATTGTGTGATGTATCGAGTGACTCGAGTCACGAACGCAAATATCAGTCTGTCTTCTCTCTCCCCTCTCTTCTCATCACTCACTCTCTCTCTCTCTCTCTCTCTCTCTCTCTCTCTCTCTCTCTCTCTCTCTCTCTCTCTCTCTCTCTCTCTCTCTCTCTCTCTCTCTCTCTCTCTCTCTCTCTCTCTCTCTCTCTCTCTCTCTCTCTCTCTCTCTCTCTCTCTCTCTCTCTCTCTCTCTCTCACTCACTCACTCACTCACTCACTCACTCACTCACTCACTCACTCACTCACTCACTCACTCACTCACTCACTCACTCTCTCTCTCTCTCTCTCCTCTCTCTCCTCTCTCTCCTCTCTCTCCTCTCTCTCTCTCTCTCTCTCTCTCTCTCTCTCTCTCTCTCTCTCTCTCTCTCTCTCTCTCTCTCTCTCTCTCACTCACTCACTCACTCACTCACTCACTCACTCTCTCTCTCTCCTCTCTCTCTCTCTCTCTCTCTCTCTCTCTCTCTCTCTCTCTCTCTCTCTCTCTCTCTCTCTCTCTCTCTCTCTCTCTCATCAATGGCCCTGGCCACTTGGAGCGGCGCCCGGTATCTGAACCGCGGCCGATCGTATGCAGCCTTGAACCCGGACCTCGGATGACGCGCATCGATCTAACCCCGCTGTGCCGCTCCAACCGACCTGACCGCCCCGACCTGACGATGGAGTACCATCAGCTCCACCGCGAACCGGGCTGTACCTCGGGACTGGTCCAGGTCACGCTAGCCTTCACTGTGATACTGACCATGACCTTGGCCGTGACTCTGACTTTGACCTCAACTGTGACCCTGTGCCGTGACCTTGTGCCTGACCCAGCTCTTGACCTTGTGACCGTAAGTTGACCGTGGCCTTAGACCGTGGCCCTGATTGAGTCCTTAACCGTGACCTGAATCGTGTCCTCGACATTGACCTAAACCGTGCCTCTGTCGTGTTCCGTCACCCGGTCCCATGTCATGCCCATGTTTTCTGCCGTGACCTACCCCCCCCCCCCCTCCCCCGCCGGTCGGCAGGACGGCCTGGCGCGACATCCGCTCACCGCTGACGGAGGCTGACCTGACCTGACCTGACCTGACCTGACCTGACCCGACCCTTTCCGCTGGGCAGGACGGCCTGGCGTGACATCCGCTCGCCACTGACTGTGGCTGACCTGCGCGCTATGCTGGTGGCGCCCTCTCGCGGCGTCATAGCCTTCCCATCGCGGCCATACGACGAGGTCTACCCGGGCATCATCATCGGAGACTGGTGAGAACTGGTGTCCGTTGGTCGGTCACCAGCTCATAACACAATGGGGTTAACGACCACTCGACTGTAATCAATAACCCAATGTTGATTCAGGCGCGCGGAATTGTAAGCAACATGTGATATCGAAAACAACATATTGCGTAATCGGTCACATGTCCTTATATGTCAGCAATCAGCATTCGTCCGGTCAGCTGCGGTATGGCCAGCCTTTTTTACCTCATCACCTCACATGATCAGTGGTCTCGTGATTCAACAACCGTTCGACCAAGTATGTGATTAGACTTATAATGTGGTATCTGATCTCTGAACTGGTGCGCCGTTGTGTACATTCCGCTCCTTCTATACTGGTTTGCGGGGAGCTGTGGACTGTCATCTGACCCTCCGTAATGACCTCACCGCCGTGGGTGGTTGGTTTTCGTACATCGCTCCGTGACTCACGGTCCGACCGTTCCGTGACGGCCATCCTCGCGGTCCGTCGACCGTGCCTCGAACGCCCGGTGACCAAAAACAGTAGGCGGGATGGCTCCTTAATGAGTTGACATTCGGCATGGCCCCGTGCCAGGGACGGAGTGACTTAAACTGACGCTGCGGCGGCTCGGACAGCGGCGCGGGCAGACACGGACGGAAGATATATAGACAGAAACACACACCAGTCACATGGGGCCACCCGGACGGACACAGAGACGGACAGACAGCAGCTGTTGACTGTTGCCATGCATTATATAAAGCCCTGCCTGGCCCGCTGGTTATCATCTGATCAAAGCTGCAGCGCCGTCGCGGCACTGCTGTTATAGTGCCCTCGTAGCATTCGTCATGTTTTATTCACTTTACCATAAACGGATCATTATGTAAGTACCAAACACGGGTCCAGCCCCGGACGCTCGCCGAACGCTACATTGATATCCGTCATGTCCCTTAGCAACTGACGTCTCTGCGGCTGCGGATGGGTAGGCCCCCGACGCGGCTGGGACAGGATATGGGGACAAGGTATGCATTCTCTATCCTGAGGACGTAGGACTGAGGTTAGACCTCTGGTCGGTTCGACTCGGACTCCGAGACTTCGAGCCTGGCGACTCTGAGACTGATGGTCAGACGGCTCTATAGGGGGTACACTGACGGGTAGACCCCGTGGGGTGATGGTCCGCCTCCGACAACGACTGACGGCCAGCTGTGTGCCAGTGGCGCCTCTGGCGGCCGGTACGGAACTACCGGTCCGCGCCGGCGCGAGCTCGGTACTTTTTCGGTGCCCGATGCACGCCTTTGTGAATGTTAGTAAGTATTACCACCTTGTCGATTCAATGAGGTAACCATAACAGGCAAATTTTGATGATTTTTATTCACTTTGACATCTCGGTCATGACAGGGTAGGTAGCCGTCAAAACGTGATTAATAGCCAAAGAGCCACCACTGACCGCTCGACTGGCGCCTCTGCCGGCCGCCGCAGCTCCACCGCGCTCTGCCTGCCTCTGCTCCGCTCTCTGCACGTGACCCACGTGCTGAACGCGGCGCTCGGGCGCGGCGGCGGCGCCGTCTCCTTGCGGGGTCACGTGGCGACCTCAGCCGGCTACTACAGCGAGCTCGGCGTCCAGTTCCTGGGCCTCAGCGCCCTGGACGTCCGGGGATTCGACATCTCGGTCCACTTCGACAAGGCGGCTGAGTTTATTGCAGGAGCGCTCAGAGACGACGGTGGGAGGGAGTGGTGGTCTGGCCGAGACGCCGCTTCAGCTGACTGCAATTGCTGTCCGGGCTTCAGCTAACGGCATGGGACCCGCGTTATATGCCCTGCGTGCTCTGTATGAATTATGATGGCTGTCGCGTGAGTGGCAAAGCTGATGCGCGCTGTGGACTGTCCTCTAAGCCTGGCTTTGGCCGCCTGTTGTTTGGTTCGAGACTGGAACCCCATCTGTGTCGCCGTGTGGCTCGCTTTTGGTGGCGTCACAGCTCTGCACAAACACACACACCGCTGACACACCAATCGTGCGGCTGCACCTGGGTGCACTGCGCCGTGCAAGCAGCTATTCCGACCGCCGTCTGCTGGACTCCCTGCCTTGTTGTCTCGGAGATGTGTCGTCATAATGGCACAGCGCACGCAGAATGAAACCAGGTTTGAACACAAGAAAGAGGTATCCTTCCAGAGGAACGAAATCGTTGGGCGATGGAGCAGACCACTCCTACAAGACGGTGCGTTTTCTGTCACTGTTAGGAGACTGAGGCGCCCAGTTTGGACGGAATACAGGAAGACTGGTAGGTCGAGGTACCGACAGCGCCGGCCAAGGTGGTCACAACACTCGCCAGACCAGGTCGCTGCAGGAGCGGCACGATCACTATATCCGCTGTACCCTGCGGTTGACCTGGTCGCCCATCTACCCAGCCAGAAAGGGCCTGCCTCCAATATATGTCAGCTGTCTGTCCTCGGTGGTCTATTCAATGCACCGGCCCGGTGCGGTGTCGTGACGGCTAATAGTCGACGGACTCTAGCATATGACCCAGAGGCGCCCCCAGCGGCCGGGACTGGCGACTGAGGGTGTGTCGAACTTCACCGCTTCATTGGCGCGAGGTGCACTCTCACTGTTGCCGGTCAGAAAAGATGCACTGTGACAGCTTCCATTGCATATACCTTCAACAAGTGGGCTCTTCCATTTCTTATCATTTCCCTGTCAAACATTCTTCCAATCCAGGATTTGCTTTCGCAAGACATGCATATTGCATGTATATTTAGCTGCCATTCTCTCTGGGCTGCCGTTAGATCTGCTCTAGATCTAGGTGACAGGTGCCGCCGGGTGCCGACCTGTACCCTTTGAAGGCCATACCACAGCTCCTCTGCTGTTTGTGAGTCCTGCCAGTCATTCCCCGTGCCGTCCCGCTCCCACCCCAGACCGGGCCGTGTATGTGCGGCGGTGTTCGACAGCGTCAGACCGTGAGGGTGCACAGGGGACGATTATGCGGCCATCGCTGAGCGGGCCGGTCACGTGAACGGTCACGTGCCAGTCGACCCCCCCCCCCCTCCGACCCCCGGCGGACGGGTCGACTCCAGGGCCGATGTACCCGCTGACCTCAATAATGACAGCTCTGGGTAATGAGGTAGCACGATGCGGTGGAAGGGAGCGAACAGAAAGTGATTTCAATTAAGGCATCACAGTTACCGTTGCGGACTTCAAAAATGACAGCTGTTCCAGGGGCTGAAAGCATGCATTGCGACCAACGACACATGCAATATTGTCATGTGAGCAGTAAATATCAAGTACATCATGCACAGCACACGGTCATTTCTTGATAATTTCATAGCTGAATGATCACAGCCATGAACCGGAGCTAACAATAATCACCAACCATTTATTACCCAACGGACAGACCGAACCCACTATTTTGCAATGTGGCTTTGAGTTCGCCTGTAAAGATGGTGCTTATTGGAAACTCTTCGAGTCATGTAACTTCTTGTCAGTTCAGTAACATTAAATGTCTGCAGCATATGAAGTAAGTGTTACAGACATTCTTATTTATGCGCTCTGACGCGAGTTAACTACTACCTGGTATGTGGTTCTGACTTCTGTCCAACCAAGATAATTCAGAGCTCTGATCGTGCCCGGTCCCCTGAGCTGCTGTGGCGACATCTATGTATAGTAGCGATAGTGCTGCCACCTGCCTGGCGCTGTCTGCAGCTGGATGGCCACGGACCCGGTGATTCTGGAGTCGCTGCGCGTCTCGGCGGTGCTGAACGCCGCCCAGGGGATCGGCCAGTCGCACCTGGTCGACACCGACTCGTACTTTTACGAGCGCCGCCGGCTGCCGGTCAAGTTTCTCGGTCTGCACGCCATCGACGCCGACTGGTACCGGCTGGAGGACTGGTTCCAGGTGGCGGCCGACTTCATCCACGAGAGCCGGCGCAGCGGTACGGGCGCGCCGCGGCTGCTGCCCCTGTCCCAGACCCCTTCCCGGGCGCTGAGGTCGGCGGGGACCGGTGGCCTCGGGTGCGGCGCCGCGGCCGGCGCAGCTGTGAGCGGTGCCGCCGGGACGGCCGACCGCACCCGGCCGCCGGTGCAGCAGCTGATGCATGGCTTCGTCGGCGGCCGGCGGACACGACACGCCTGGCCGGCCGACCGACCGCCGCCGACCGGCGTGGCTCGGCGCTTAGCACCGCTTCCCGGAGCCCGGACCTCGGCCGGACTTTTGCGCCGCCGCCGTGACTGTGGCGCTGTTTTCAGTGCATTTTGTGGTCTTTGTTCATGGCAGCTGTCATCGCCTGTGGTAGGTACTAACGGGGGCAAGACATGCAATTATGGTCAAATACCTGCTACTCATATCGCAGTTAGCAATCTAAAAGGCAATCAGATTAAACATCCAATTGAAATGTAACAACGTCATTCACTTGAAACAAAGCCTGACGACTGAACTATGTGACTCGGCTGCCATGTTGCCCATCTGTGTTGGACCGTGGTGGTACTGCGGGTCCGGGCCGACTCTGTGCAGGATCAGCGCCCTGCGGTCAGCCGGCCCGGCTTGGCCCGGCCCGCGCACCACCAGCTGACCTTGACCGCCCACCGGCGGCCGCGATCCTGCCGCAGGGAAAGTGCTGGTGCACTGCGTCCAGGGCCTGAGCCGCTCGGCCACCCTGGTCATAGCCTACCTCATGATCAAGCTGCACATGTCGCTGTCGCAGGCCCTGCAGACCGTCAGGTGAGCGAGCTGATCTTACAGTCGGTGTCTGTCACAGGCCCTGCAGACCGTCAGGTGAGCGAGCTGATCTTACAGTCGGTGTCTGTCGCAGGCCCTGCAGACCGTCAGGTGAGCGACATCTTACAGTCGGTGTCTGTCGCAGGTACTCCACACTGTCAGGTGAGGCGTCACAGGCCCTCCGGACTGTCAGGTGAAACCGCACACACTGACGGAGGCCTGTGTGACAGAGGGCAGGCCTTCCAGACTGTGAGGTGTGATCTCGTGACAGGGGACTGATAAGGCCCTACTACAGACAGTCGTTGAAACCTCACACACTGACAGGGGCGTTGTCACAGGCCCTCCAGACTATCGGGTTAAGTCTTACGGACTTTCAGGGGTTGTCAGCTTGTCAAGAGACCGGAGTTCTGCCATAGGCTACTAGATAATCAGGTGAGCTTTCGGTGCCTTCATAATTTCAGGTTAGGTCGTCACTCGTCAGGCGAGTGTTGTCGATCTCACAGGCTCAGCCTGTTAGGCAGTTCTCACAGACTCAAACTACCAGGTGAGACCGTTCTTGCACGTTCTCAAAGACTCGAGCTGCCAGGTGAATCAGCTCTCACAGTCTCAGACTACCAGGTGAGTCATCTCCGACAGTCTCTGAGGCCCCCGGCGCGTCGTGTCGGTGTCAGGGTCACTTGCAGACCGTTCACTGACTCCTGACGATATCGCAGCCACTGCTAAAGGTCAGCTGGGCGCGCTAGCAGCCGATTAACTAACTGCCCTTCAAGTACCGCGAGAAAAACCCGTTCTTTGACTCTGCTCGTCACGATTCCGGCGCAGTTTTCACTTTCAGTGTGACGGCGATGGCTGGAGATGCACTGTTGATTGCCGGAGTGCCGGAACCGCCACAATATGCCCAACTGTGAAGCAGTATTTCGGCTGGGAGTTTTTACCCCGGTTTCCGGTTTAGCAGGCGGACCGTTGAGCCGTTTCTGAGCGGTTCCCAGTGTGGGACCGTTCCGCCCAGCTCGCGGCGCGCGCCCAAGGTCGGACTCGGCTCGTCACTGACGGCCCGCTCCTCCCCAGGGCGCGCCGGGAGATATTCCCCAACGACGGCTTCCTACAGCAGCTGATCCGCCTCAACAACCAGCTGATGGACGCGCGACGCGTCAACGTGTCCTGGCTGTGAGCGCCTGGCGGCGGCGGCGGCGGCGGAGAGGGGCGCGCGGCGGCCCCGGTGCCGGGGCAGACTGCCTGACCTGTGACCAGAGTCCTCCCTCTGTGACTGATACCTACTGGCCGTCCAGCCAGTCGGACCTTCGGACGGCTCTGAGTGACCCCGACCCCGACCCCCTGTCCCATCTACCCCTCTCATCCACCAGTCCCTCCATCCCTCCTCGGCCTGCCGAACGACCGTTACCGCTGCCCCCAGACACAGCGCGTGTTCATCGGCTTATTGCCGCCGCAAAAACGTCTTCATTGCGCCACGATTGTCGCAACCCCCGGCCGCCGAGACCCCGGCCTCTGTGCAGTGCCGTCAGTGGAAGATCCCACTGGTCGTGGATAGCCGAGCGTGCCGTCCCGATGTGCTGTGATATCGGTGTCTCTCCGCGGCGGCTGAGCCCCTCCAGGTCACACCCCGGCCTGTCAGCGCCGGCCACAGACAGCAGTGATGTTCTCTGAATGTATTTACAGTCACTTCATACAAATGTAGGCATGCTGGGACTAGAAATATCCATCTGTGGACCGCAGGAACACCGTGAAAACATGCACAATTACGCACCGATTTTAAAAACACCGCAAATTTCACTGTCAATTTCCGTGTAAAAATATGCATTAAAACAAAACAAGACCATAAAAGATGTTCACTTCCCTTGTTCTGTACAAACAACACAAGCGCTCGCGTGAGTGATAATCGAAGAAAACATGCACGAAATGGGAATAAAAACGAACGTCGCCTAACACTCGGACACTGCGTTCCGCACTGATGCCCAAATCGAGATATGGATAATGCGAATCACGTTTAAAAAGGGCCGCCGGGTGAAAAACCGCGCGGCCGGCGGGTCGTCGCCGACCTATCACGCCAGCGGGGGCGCCATTTTGTACAGTGGTGCCGGGTCAGGGCCGGCCGCCGCCGCCTCGTGCGCCGCGCCTTATGGAGCAGGTACAAAAATAAGCAGCCCGGTGGCGGCCGAGCGGCGGCGGCTGGCCGGCCGGCCGGCGGTGAGCGGGCGCCGGCCTCCACTCTGACGCCGGCTCGTTGTTCCCTCAATCACCGAGCGGGTCCGGAACGCCCCCGGAGAGAGGGGCAACCGGACCTCGCACGGCCACACACACTCCAGTACAACCTCCGAGTCCGGCCGACCCGCCGGACTGGGCCGGAGCAGGACACCGGAGATCAGCGCCGAAACGACAGCCTGAGGTCCGGCCCGGGCGCCGAGTCCGGACTCGGAGCCGACTCGGAGCGGACTCCTGGAGTCCTGGACGCGTCACTGAGCCGGGCGACTCACTCGGAGGGGTTTTCTGAGCAGGGCGAGTCGCCGCTGGGGCTCGACTGTTCGGTGCCGCCTGGAAAACACAGGAGCGGGCCGTTACACCGGGGTCGGGAGGGGTGCAACCAGCTCAGCATCGAGGGCTTGCTGGCGCGTACAAAACCAGCACAGAAAAGTGGAACGATGCTGAACGCAGGTGTTTACTTTTCGCGCCACGAGCGCATGCATAGTCACGGAACAGATTGGTGAACTCAATTTATAGGGTGACAACTGAATAGCGTGACAGACAGCTAGATCCAAGGATTGCCAGTTAAAAGGCAACAAGGAGATAAGAACTTAGCAATTCACAGCAGAAGCTTGAATGACTGATCAAAGGTAGCATGGTGTCATAGGTAGGGCACCCTAAACGTGATCATATCAGTTGAGCGATCTCACCACCCGTCCAGTGCCCGTCACTTCAGCGTCCCTCAGCGATATCGTCGGCGTCCCCCCGGATGATGTGCGGATGATCGCTGACCCCCGTCCTTCCCCACCTATTCCCACCACCCCTCCGTTTCTCTCACCGATATCGTCGGCGTCTCCGCGGATGATGTGCGGCAGCAGCTCCTCAATTCGCGCCTGGTTGGCCGACACGGGCCCCGTCAGCGGGATCTCCGGGAAGAACAGGTGGTCGACGGCCAGCGGGCTCATGCCGCGCAGCGCCGGCAGCCGCAGCAGCAGCTGCTCCAGCCGGTCGGGCTCTGCGCTCCGCTCGGCCGTCAGCTGGCGCAGGCCCTCCAGCGCCTTGCTCTGGAACAGCTCGAGTTGGCGGCGCGAGGCCGGCTCCTGGCCGTCCGGGTGGAACAGCACGATGGCGCGCAGGTGCGCCAGCTCGGCGGCAGACGGTGAGAGCCGCCGCACGCTGGCCACAAACTCCTGGATCATGTACAGGTGCTGCGTGACCTGCTGGGACATAAATGGACGGAGTGCTGTCAAAGGTTTGTCAGCGAACAAAGCATACGACTGGCTCGAGCGTGGATTGGACGTAACAAACTCTGGGGCTGAGGTTTGGAGATGCGGCTATAGTGTATGCACAAAAACTAAAAAGTTTTGAAAGTTCAAAATCCCAACTGTATGGTTGGGGCCATTACTGCGCCGTCAAAAACTTAACATCAAGCTCATGTGCTGATGTACATATCACCCTACATCAGAGACTACATCACATATGTCCTGACATCGCGCCTTCCACCAATCATAGAGAGATTTACTCGGCAACATGCTACGTCACGTGAGATAAAATCATCTTATACGGCTTGCAACGACTTAAGTTCATATCTTTTCATCAAGCATTTAACTGCTTTAATGCTTCTCAACGTCAAGCATATCATTGAAACCCCATTTTTGGTTGAAAGCCCGTCATTTTCAAGTTTACTACACGTTAGATACATACTCTTTAGGGAGGATGAAAGGGGACTTTTAAATGCCTAGAACATTCGGCTTGTCCTGAGACCCGTTGGTTCTCCACCCGTAACATGGAAGTGACCCGAACCCCCACCGCCCCTCCTGCGCTACTGACCAGTCGGAGCCGCGAGACGGGCGTCTTCCTCTCGTGGACGGAGGTGGACAGGTGGTGTGTGACAGCCGTCAGCAGCCGCGGCAGGTCCAGCGCCTCGCGACACTGCACCAGCGCCAGCATAAACAGCTCGGCCCAGCGCGCGCGCGCCAGGCTCTCCTGCACGTCCGAGGCCAGCACCTGGAAGGCGGCGATGCTCTTGGCCCAATTGACGATGGTGATGAGCACACGCGAGCCGATCTCTGTGATGTAGGACGAGTCGAGCGTGCCGCTGAACGGCGGCGGCGTCACCGAGAAGGCCAGCGGCGCGCCTTCGAGCAGCGCGCCCTCCAGCGCCACCACGCCAGAGTCGCCGCCGTCGCCCTCGTCCGACTCCAGGATGCGGGTCAGACGCTCCACCACGCGGCCGACCGCCTCCTTGTCGCGCTCGTCGGAGGCGGCCGCGGAGAGGGGCGGCGGGGGCGCGGCGGCCGCCGGACCGCCCTCCGTCCGACCGTTCTCCGGGACTGGCGACACGGCGCCGGAGCCGACTGGGGAGACAGGGGGCAGAGGGGTCAGAGCTGTCTGTGGGCGGAGGGGTGGGGTTAGAGCCGATTGGAAAAGAGGGTTTAGAGGGGCGGAATATTAGACGAGCTACCGGAGGGCAGAAGGGTGGGATCAGGACCGATTGGGGGCAAGGAAGGAGTCTTTCTACCCGAGAGGAGGCGAGGGTCGTGCCGGTGGGTGGGTGCGCGAGGAGAGACCGTCAGATGTCCAAGTGTGCATCTACATCATAACCTGACCACACAGGCCACGCGATACTGGCCGGGTCCATGTCTAACTAGGTGATAAAGGAGATTTGATTATGCAATCAATAAGCGACATCGAGTTTCAAGATATTGGTATCCGAATCAGGTTTTAGAAGATTCCAGCAATAATAAACGCTTTATGAAGGAGCCTGAAACATGTGATGGGTACTGATGACACCTCAGAATTCCGACCGCTCCCCAGTGGTGGCGGTGATGGGACGACTCACACGCTGACATCCGAGCTCTCCGAGCTGACAGATGGCGCGACATACCGGCTTACACTGCTCATTGCAACAGAACATCTCTAAATCAAGGTCAGGGCCGCCCTGATCACTGACAGCCCGGCGACGGTAAGACCGCCGGGCTCCGCGCGGGGCCCTCCCAATCCGACCCTGTGACCGGGGCCTGGCGCTCTGACAGGATGGGGTGCCCCGGCGTCTGAACACAGGTCGGCTGGTCAGCCGGTCCGATCCGAGAGGAGCGGCCGGGTGCAGTTCGGTCCACCGAGGGCGATGGACACCGGCCGGTGGCGAGGATTAGGACGGAGTTTCAGAATTTCAACACGGCGTCTAACTAATTGAGTTACCGGCCAAACATGCTGGCGCCAGAGCGGACGTCACAAGGTTACACATGAAGGGGAAATATTCATGAAGCTATGAATGCAATGTGTTACCCATCATTCAACCAATCCAAGGCGCAAAAAAGACAGACGAAAAGAATCCAATGCTGAGTGCTGACAGACGATTCTATCATCGATATGGAAGAAAAGTAAGCGTGCTTAAAAGGACCTCAAACAGAAAACATTCAGATAGTTTCAGAGATAGGTAATACTGGACGCTACAAAAACCAACACCAAGTGATGCACTAACACGACTCAACAGTTTGAAAGGCATTCCAAGAAAACACTATGACTTAGCGTCGGATTTATCGAAGAAAGAAGTGAATAAAAAACGGTGTGTGAAAGGAAATAAACCCAAAACCAAGCATGCGTACCTCCATAAACTGGCTGAGTCTTACTTTTTCCTTGTATCTTGCCATATCCTCGCTGCACCACATTCGACTCCATGATGGAGTTGATTCGGTCCTGAAGCGTGAAGCGTGGATTTGACATGTCTGGAGAATTGCGGCTGCCGTTGCCTGGAAAAGGAGCGCGAGTCTTTCAGCACATGATACTCCTGTGAAAAAGATCCCATTTTGAGCTCAGTGCTATTGCATACTAACTAGTATGAGCTGTAAGTCGGTGTTTCCGTTGGCAGTCGTTTCCAGCATTGTTTAATGACTTATCACACCGCAAAGATGCCTCAATATACCTTCACCCACACTAAAACCGTCCACGTCCCCACCCACAGCCGCGCTGGCCGCGCACTCACCCGACTCGGCGCGCGGCGTCCGGACCTCTGCGGCTAGGTGCGGCAGGCTCTCGTAGTAGCGCTGGTAGCCCTGGCTGCGCAGGTCCTTCAGGTCGCTGCGCATCCCCATTTTGAGACACTTCTGCAGTCGGCAGTACTGGCAGCGGTTCCGGTGGTACTTGGTCACCTCGCAGTCCTTTGTGCCGCGGCATTGGTAGCCCAGCTGTTTGCGGATGGAGCGCTTGAAGAATCCCTTGCAGCCCTCGCAGCTGATGGCGCCGTAGTGTCGTCCCGAGGCGCGGTCGCCGCACACCACGCACATGTCGATGTTGACGGCGGCAGAGGAGGTGGTGAGCCGGTCAGTGAGCAGGTCGGTGATGGGCGCGCCGGCGTCCAGCTCCTTCAGCCGCGCCGCCCAGTCGGCCGTCAGAGACATGTTGGGCAGCGTCGTGCTGCTGGAGAGAGGAGGCGGGGAGGTCAGAGAAGGGTATGGACGGCAGAAAGGGCGTCAACCGGACCGAGTGGTGACCAACTTAGATACCGACCACCGGAGAGGGACACATATACAGACTCATGTCGGGGAGGGGCACAAGATGCATACGGTGGGAGAGGGCGACATCATGCAGGCGAATCACAGAGGGGCACAAGGTACAGACTAAAGTCAAATGTGGACACAATGCACAGAATCGGGTAGAGCAGGAACGCAATTATATAGACTCCAGCCACACTGACAGATGTTACTTCCATGACAATCGCTGAACAAATGAGTTTGCCTAAGACAACTTTTCACCACCGAACACCTACGCCAGCGTTCTCACCGCGCAATGGATAGCAAGGGGAAACTTCTGAGATATTGCAACGCACATCATGCAGAAACCAGCTTATTTTGACGCACCAATTAGCTCGTATAAGCACTCGAGAGCGCCACCGGCACGTCGGGAGCCGCCGCGCTGTCTGGACAGAGCCGCCGGATCCGACACCGCCCGGTGGCGCCGCCCCGGGTCGGGTCGGCAGTGGTCCGCTCCGCTCGGACCGAGCCGTGCACGGCGGCCGACACCGCCGGACGGAGGAAAACGGCGGCGGCAGCGCGGCCCCTCTGACGCCGAGCTCGGGTCATTTGACAGCGCGCTGCAGGAAAACCCGACCCCCGCCGCATGACCGCCGGCGCGGACGGCGGGTTCACGGACACCGGCCATTGTACCCGCTCCAGGAAAAGTCGGACCGTTTTTTCGCCGCCGCCGGCCACACTAAGATGTCAGTCGTGGCCGGACTGTGACGGCTACAACGCCGACAAGGAGTGACCTATCACGACCCCGTCAATGACCCGCTGATGGGCGGAGAGGGGGGCAGCAGCACGAATGTCAAGCCGCCCTTTCACCGAACCGTTTGCACGAAAGCAACATCACCTTTCTGGCAATGACGCGATAGCAGGTCGTTCCCACGTGCGATTCACAGTAGCCACGCAACGTGTCACGTCATTAGCGCCCGTGGTATGCCAAAAGGCGCAAACACCTATTTTTGGTGAACACTGAACAGAGAGCATGAGGTCCAAAGTCAGGCCAATATCATTATGGGTACTGCAGACAAGATAACTGAGAATCGTACAACAGGATATTCCGAATCAGCCTACCGCTAGGCGCTATTCAAAGCGAAGGCATTTCTTGATTTCTTGATTTCTGAAAGTTGAAACTTGAACTTCTGACAGAATCCACCAAACCAAAACCGCTAAAGATTGACTTAGCCTTTTTCACTTAAGGACCCTCCCACCTTAACATTAGATTTGAGTTGAGATAGTCAAAATGGGTTCCCTGGCTCACAATTACCGGTTTCGGCACTCACAACATCGAGAAATGCCTTAAATCAGAAATATTGAATTTCAAAATTGCAGCATTTTGATTCAGAGGGGCTAATGCTTAGGAATACCCCTCTGAATGTGTGACGTCAGCGCAGATATCTAACGATTTTTAAATGTTTGACTAAAACGTTTTGTAGCACGCGGTGGTATATGCTATTTGCGCGCAATATCTGCCGCAAACGCCGCACTTCTAAAATAAAGTCGCTAGAAACAGCGGAGATCCAAAAAAAGTAAACAAAAGTAAAAGTCTAATATCTTGAAAACCGGTGAATATTTTTCAGTGAAATTTGGTAGATATTCGTTTTCGCTCTTTCTGAACCGAGCGACATCACTTTCATGCCAATTCATAAACTTTTTTGAAGGTGGGAGGGTCCCTTTAATTAAACCTTGCATTATGAACTCCTCTATGGCCTTGAACTCCTCATTACTCCTAAGGCGATAAATTCAGAATGAATTTGAATACGCACCACAATAAAACCCCAGTAAAATCACAGAGCGGCTTCGGTTTTATGCTGATTGGGAAGGGCTTGGGATCCATGGCACAGATTTCCATGACGGCTCCCGGCTTGGTAATCTTCTCGGCCATCTCTGAAGCTTGATCCATCGCAAATAAATGCCCAAGATCAGGGCCCAAGATTGTAAGCAGATAGCTCAATACATATTCTCCGTAACAAACTGGAAAAGACTGACAAATTTCGACCCAGTTGCGATACACACGAGCCCGATACGCAGGTCCCGCAGGTCAAAGGTCAACGGCCCAGCACGCGCAAGACTGCGCCAAAATCGAATTATCTGCGTCATATTAAATGCTCAGTAGTACTACCATATGACAACGGAGAAAACTTCATAATATTTCTTTACTGTATATTCGCACATAGAGCATTGAAAATAGAAAATAAAAGGGAATAGCGATCACAGTTTCGTGGTTGGACAACAAAAGAACTATATGATCAAACAGTCGAGAGTTCTCAACAGTGTAGGTCGGCTAGAGCCACAGCATGAGCATGCAGTGAAGTGTGAACATACAGGCGCCAATACGAGCAAAATTTGCGACTCCTCGTGACTGCACAGTTGCCAGTTTCCACTGTCGGGCTCCGACGGAACCTTCCTTTTCACACCAGACACTCGGCTGGTTCCCTCTGTTCTGTCTCTGACAGCTGTTCCGTCTCAGCGGCTGCAGCAGCAGCTGCAGTTTGTGCGGTGCCCGGGGAGCGCGCCGGCTGCTGCCAGCTGAGCCCACTTGACCTCTGCCCTGGCGGCCCTGGCCGGACGCCCGCAGCAGTCACCTTTGACCCGTGACCCGGCCGCCGTAAATGTCAGCGCCGCGCCGCGCTCGCCGCCGACCGGTGACCTCGCCGCCCGGCCGGCGGCGGCTGACCCGGCCGGTCCGCAGCTGTAGCCGGTCCGGGTCGGCCCGCCGCACTGTCAGTTGACGGTACGGAGTACGGTAACCTCCACAGTCCACAGCAATACCGACACGCCCTGTGCACCCGGCACCCCCACCGGTGTGCCTATATACCTTGCCTACATACCTACCTATTTATACGCCCACAAAGGCGGGCGCCAGCAGCTCGTAATGTCTGCAGCCCAGGGAACTAGCCTAACAGCTAGATTTTAGATAATCCTTATTTACCATTTCCAGAATGCTCTCTCTGAAAACCGTAGGTGTGATGTAGGTGTCTCCAGACCGTTACAGTGCGTTGTACCTATAAGGCAGGTTCCGCCGCCTTCCTGCAGTCCCCCGACATTGGCGTCCGTCGACAGCCGGATTACCTGAAGGGTGATGACGTCATCGACGTCATGGCCAGGGAGGTGCCCAGGATCGAGTTGCCGTTGACGCTATCGTTCATCGAGTCGTCCATCGCCGACGCCGCTCCATCGCCTGGGGGCACGGCGCGGGGTCACGTAAGTAAATAAGCTGTGACAAACACTTGGTTGTGCATATCAGACGGAATTTGAATCGCTTATTTGCGACTGTACCTAGGTACCTAAATCTTTATGTTGTAACAAACACCTGATTGTGCATATTAAACTGAATTTGAATCTCTTATCTGCGACCGACAAAAAAAAAACAGATACCTCTGGATTCGACAGAGGCCGGATCCGTTCAGCGGGAGCTGTGCCGAGGTCTCACGGCCGGTGGGGGCGGGGGGGGGGGGGGGCGTGGTGACCGTCGTTCCGCCTGGTCCGACCTCGCCGACGGGGCCGCCATCGGACCGACCAGGAAACGCACCCGCGCCGGGCACGCCCAAAGTCCGGGGCGTCCGTCCGTCCGGACCGGACCGGCGCGGCTCTCCGGGTCCGGGCCGGTCGGTCAGCGGGCCCGGTCGGTCGCGTGTCAGCTGCTGTGACCTTGGTCGGTCGCGGCTGGGGCACCGGCCGGCCCGCCGCCGGCTGCGGCCGCCCGCGAGGCCCGGCGCCGCGCGCCCGCCGCTCGGGAAAGATGGCCGACCCAGGGGGCTCGGGGCACGCGAGCCGCACCGCCCCGCGCCTCGCCGGGAAAGGTGGCACTGACGACGGCGGGGGCAGGGGCGATGACCTGCGCGTGGTACCCCCTCTGATGCAACGTTAGGGGGCCGCCCTGACGTCAGTCAACCCGAGGACATCAGCTGATGACCAGCTGATCAAGAGCATCGGCTGGACACCAACAGGCATGTCTCCAGAATCGAGTCAAGATTTCATTGCATAGCGTGCTCCAACTCATAAACCAGGTGCACATCAGCCGAACATGACACGAGCGTCGGACAATGATCCATAACAAGCGAGGAAGAGGAAAATGTGCAATGTGCTGCGGAACTGGGACAGCGCGTGATGGGCCGTGTGACACGACAAAGCGCTCCCTTGTCCCGGTCTGGGAGAGCGACGCGGCGCTCTCGCATCGGTCACACGGCAATAATGCGGCCTCCGTCTTTGTTACTTTTTGCATCGTTTCTTGCGCGGCCCTTTGAGACGGAAATGTTCAGGAGAAACAAAATTTGGTTAAAAACAGTTCCCAACAGCAGTTGAACAAAGTTAAGCACTACATTCCTCCATTTCATCCAAGTTGAGTAGAGGCCGTAGCGGCCAGAGCCGGGGCGCCGTAGCGGCGGGCGGCGCAGCAGGGCTCCGTCTGCTGACCGGCGCGGCCGCCAGCGGGCACGGCCGGGCCGGCCTGTCACGGGCCGCCACAGCTGGCCGCCTCCAAACGGGGTCACCGGCTGACCCTGCCGGCCGGCGCCACGGCTGGTCACCCCGAGTAAACACCGAGACGGCCGGGTCACCAGCCGCCCGGCCCGCGGCGGCCACCGGGTGCACCGCCGGCCGGCCGGCGCGGGACGGTGGAGGGCACTCAGCAGAGGGCAGCGCCACAGCCCGGAACGGGGGTCTGCTGCAGGCAGATGTAGACACGGAGAGGGTCATTGGAGGGCAGTGCTGGACCTGGATGAGGGGTCTGTGGAGGGTCAGTCAGGGTCTGGGAGATTTTGCCCCGGGAGAGTCTAGAACACCCCGGGGGCAGCTGAACGGGCCAGTCTGGCCACAGCCTGCCCGGAATAAACGGTCTAAGCGGCGAGAGGGAGTAATCCGACAGCCATGGATGAAAACATATCGACAGTCGGATTGTCGCCAGGCGAATTCAGAAACTCCGGGAGCGACCACTGACCGGCACGCCTAGTTGTAGTCAGGGACGATGAGCTATAACCTCCATGGGTCGGGCGTGTCCAGTGGTCAGTATCGCCCGTCGCAGTCCGTCCGTCTGTTTGTCTTCGACCCACACGGTTACTCACTCGGAGGGACATGTTCCCTTTTCGGATAGCGCCGGGCCGAGGTATGTGTGAAATATTTGCGCCGTTTGCTCTGTTGTGCTCGCCGTCCCTGGGGAAAGGTCAGGAGCCGTCCCTGATCGGTAGGAGGGACCTGCTCGGGACGACACATTGGGGTCAGTCCATGCCCCCGGGGCCGAAGGGCGGAGGTTGTACCGGCCGAAGAGGACCATCGCCGGTCCCTCGTACGGGTTGGTGCTATTTCTGGAGCCAATCGCCGGCGGCGGGGGCAGGCCGCTGTCCGGAGACGTCCCGCCGTCCGGCGCGGCGGTGGCGAAAACAGCCGGGCGGGGGACAAGGGTCAGGCGGGTCAGCCGCCAGAGTCCGGCTCCTGTGTCAGTCCGATCAACCGACCTGCCCCGTGTCAGTGACCGGTGACCGGTCCCTGTGTCATCTCCAGGGACCGGTGACAAGTGACCGGTCCGTGTCATCCCCAGTGACCGGTGACCGGTGACCGGTCCCTGTGTCAGCCCCAGTGACCGGTGACCCGCCGGGTCCCCGTGTCAGCCCCGGTGACCGGTGACCGGTCCCTGTGTCAGCCCCAGCGACCGGTAACCGGCCGGCCCCCGGTATCAGCCCCAGTGACAGTCCCAATGAACGGTGACCGGTCCCCGTGTCAGTCCCAGTGACGGGTGACCGGCCGGACCCCCGTGTCAGCCGATAGTCGCTATCGGTGCACGGCCGTCCGCCGGCTATCGGTCGGCCACCAACCCGCAATTGGGCCAGCCAAACAGCGCCGGCGCCACCCCGGCACGGCAGACCGGCCCGACGGGAGGTCAGAGGGTGACCCCACAGAGAGGTCAGGGAGGGCCCACAGATAGGTCAAAGGGCGACCTCACCGAGAGGTCAGAGGGCGACCCTAACGAGAGGTTAAGGGTGACCCTAATGAGAGGTCAGAGGGAACCCACTGAGAGGTCACAGGGTGACCCTGCAGAGAGATCAGAGAAGCAGGACACCGGTACAGCTCAGAAACAGCACAGTCTGTCACCGGTGCGGGACAGATTGCATTTCACTGGCGAGACATGAATACCTCGCCGAAAGCCAGGTCTCGTAGAAGTAGTTTCGCCAATTCACAGCACACCCTGACCCGAGGCGTCGGGGTCAGCACCAAGCACCGAACTCCGTCATCGAGCCTGCTAGGTGCTCGGCCGGGGTCCGGCGGCTCGGCGACCGCCCGGCCTTCGGTACGTACTCGGTACCGAGCGGAATCAATGACTGATGTATACCGACCGACCGACCGACTGGCCGACCGGGCCGGGCCGTGACCCGAGCACGCGGCGCTCAGGTGACACGCCTCGATCGACCGGAGGGTCGCCCACGCGGCCGGCCGGCCGGCGCGCCGACCCGAGCAGCGGTGACCTTTGGGTCAGCGCCGGCGGTCAGCGAGCGGCGAGCGGCGCAACCTTTCGGCCAGCTCCCCTCCTCCGTCAGACGGTGATGAATGAATAAATTGGCCAGAGATATTGATCTCCGGATGGCAGAAGCGGGATGTCGGCCAAAGCGCTGACGACGTCACAGACGGGAGGGGCGAGTGGATGGGCGGGATGCGAGGGTATAGCGGTCGAGTGAGCATGAGGCGGCCCCCGGCGCGACTAAGTCCAGACCGGCGTAAAAATGTCAGGGGAAGGAAAAGGGCGAGCTGTGAAAGTTGGACTTCGTCACCTGTAAGGAGCTTACCGGCGTCATAATTTGCCGAACTCCGCGGTGACTCGGGCGGTGACAAAGGCGGCGGCTATGGCCGGCCCCGGGTGGCGGCGGATGGCCGGCCCCGGGTGGCGGCGGATGGCCGGGCCGTCAGGAGCCGGTCGGCCGGCCAGGTCACCGGACCGGCGCGGCGTCCTGTCCCCCGGCGGTGTGACGTCACCACCGGAGGTAATTCGGCGGCGCTCGGCGGCCGGGCCTGACCGCGCCCGGGGCGGGTGAGCCGCCGGAACCGTCCGACACGTGGTCCGTCTCCGTCCGTCGGCCGCCCGCCCGCCCTCCCCGCCGGACGTCGGTGGCGGCGGCCCGACCCGCCGACCGACCGGCCGACCGCCCCAGGCGCGCAACGCGACCCGACCTCCCACAAAGACCAGACCTGCAACGGGGGACGGGAAAAAGCGGCCTATTTTTACGCGGCGCGTAGGAGAGGCGGAGCGCACTCGAGCCGCGGCCGGAGCCGGAGCGGAGTTGGTCTCGATCAATACGGCCGGCCGACCGGCGCGGCCGGTCACAGCGAGGTCAGGCTGCGCCGCCGGCGGCCGGCGTTCCAAGGCCGCGCGGCGCCGGGTCAGCCGACCGGCGGCGGCGGCCGACCAATGGCGGCGCAGCGCCGCGGGTCACCGCCGACCAGCATGGCGGCCGCCGGGCGGGGGCAGGCTCCCGGAACGCCGCGGAGGGAGCGAGCAGCGCGGACGGCCGCCAGCCCGCCGCGCGGGGCGCCACGGCGACCGGTCAACTGCAGCTCAGTGAGCTCAGCCGACAGCGGCCGGTAGCGGGCACGTGGTTCATGGGCGCGTCATCCCGCAGCCTGTTCAGGTTTGAACGATATCGTCTGCTACCCTTGCCGACCGTAAAAAGCCAACAGATAGGTAATTAGTACATCTCCATCAGCTGGCGCCGCGGGGGCGCAGCAGGAAGTCGGGAGTCAGGGCCGCGTCAGCCAGCCCTGGACCTCGGTACCGGCCCGGCGCGCGCCCCGGGGCGCCCCCCCCCCCCCCCCCGATACGGCACGAACTAGGCACGGACCCAAGGATCCACACGGACCGGCACGGGAAAATTGGCCGTCGAGCGACAGGGCGCGGCATTTCAACAAGCCGCGCACCGACCATAACCTTCGCCGCGGCGGAGCCATTTGGGCATACCTGCGATGTCTGCACACCACCGCCACCGGAGAGAGGGCGTCGGTTGAATGAGACGAGAGGAAGACTTGGGATCGGCTATTCAAACTGTTGACATACGATCACAACAAGATCGAGCTATATTGGTCAGTGTAGTTACGACTGACAAAGGACGGAGTGTTGAGCTAGCTGGTCGATCCAACGTATCCATGAGCTCGGGTAGCTGTCGCATGACCCGTTGACCTGTCCCAGACCCATCCTCCGGCAGATTTCCGGACCGTCCGACCTCTCCATGGACCATTGTGTGACCTGCCCTGCGTGACCCGTCACCGCTTCACCTGAACCGTCTCCAGGTAGACCAGTAGGTATGACTCGTCCCCTGACCCGTCAGTGTGAGCCTGCAGTACCAGGCCCCATGCCCCCATGCCTCTCAGGCTGACCGGCGTCCTGCGCAGGCCACTGGTCGGTGTCGGCGACAGTGCCACACCGGCGACTGATGTAAACCAAACCGGCACGGTCCCGCAGTCCGCCCGGGTGCCAGGCACACCACCGTGACACGGTTCGACTCGGGCCGAGCAGAGGTCAGGGCAGGTCCGATGGGTCAGGTCAAGTCAGGGTCTGACGAGTCAGGTCAGATAGGTCAAGCCGGTGCCGTGACGAAACGGAAATGACAGCAGTTGGGTTAGACAGATGAGAGCTCGGTCTGACGGAGCCAGGTCAGGTCGAGCTAGGTCAGCATGCTGAGGGAATAGAGGCCAGGGGACAGAGGGGTACGGGTCAAGATGGCACCTAGCGAAACAGACTGGCACTGGTTGGGACAGGAAAGGGACAGACTCGAGCGGTAGGTACGGGTCGGTTCAGTCCAGCGGCACGAATTAGCACGGGACCAGCTCCACCAAGCTCGGCAGGGTGCGGGTCCGGGGCGGCCGGGGGAGGGGAGGGGGGGGGGTCCCAGGGGCGCCATGGGTCGGGGGAAGTGGAGCGTGCCGTATAGCGCACCGCGTCCAACCAGCTCGGCCGGCGCACCTGGCTCGGAGGGCGCCGCCGGCGCCAGGTGGCCGGTACCCGCCGGTCGGCCAGCGGCGCACCGACCCTCCCACCGGCGGGACCCGACGGGACGCTCACGTGGGGCGGCGCGGCGGAACGACGGACGATGGCGACTAGGGGTGCTTCGGGATGGATACTGCACAGGCAGAACTTCTGTCCACACCACACTGTTCAGGTTCATATCCGCTGGTAGGATCAGTCCCACCAGCAATCATTCAACCGCTGGGGTTCGCTGGAGGCCTATCAGAGGTAGACACAGGAGCGTGCAAGGTCACACGGCCTGCGTGATGCCTAAAAGATCCGCTCATCCCGTGGTGCTCAGAGTTCAGACGTTTGTTGTGGCTTTCGTCAGTCAATCAGCAGTGCCCTTGAATCCGCCATGGAACGAGCGCTTCCCATTCACTGAGCACGTGCTACATCAGCCCTACACGACTAAACAATCAAACAAATGACTCATCAATTTTTAATCAGATAACAACCTAGACGCCAGCGTGGGAAGCCTCTGACTCACACCTCCTTTAGCAAATCAGAGCTAGGTACAAAACGCCTCCGTCCCAGGACAGCAGAGTCCCTCTGGGAGGCAGGGCTCGGGTGCGCGCTGGCCGACCGCCCGGCTCGGCTCTGCCGCGGCGCGGCGCTGGCTCCAGGGGGCACGGCCGGCGACCGGCGGCACTAACCTCGCCCAACACACCCGCCGAAAATCAATAGCATCTGGGCCGTCGGCTCCCCTCTCGCGGCGCGGCTGTTTTTGCCCGTTCGCGCGCCGGAGTCGACACAACAAATTAAAATCGATAGGACCGGCGGCGGATGACGTCACGCTGCCGCCGGGGGCGGCGTACTCACCGCTTCCCTCTCCGTCCGAGTCTCCGTTCTGCACCAGCACGGCCTCCTCCAGCGGCTCGCTCTTCACCGACACCTCCGGCGCGGCGGCCGCCATTCGGGTCATACTCCGGCGGGCGCGGCCCGACCACCACTGGAACAGAGCGACACACCACCGCCCGCCGCCGGTCCGCCGCGCGCACTGCCGCCGCCCGGCGGCCGGCCGCGGCCCGCGTGTCAGCCGCCCGGCGCCCGCCGGCGCCCGCCAGATGGCCTCCGTACCGCCGCCGGCCGTGTCACGCGGCCACCGTACCGGCGTTGGCGACCGCGCCGCCGTTACGTTATTGGCGAATGTCAGGTCGGTCACGGAAATATCGGGACGCGGGTCTGGATGGGCCACGTGACGGCTGAGGCCGGGGAGCCGGGAGGAGCGGCAGGCCGGGCTGCTCCGCGGCACAGGCCAGACGAGGCGAGGCTCACTGACACGGTCACGGGAAACCCGGGCCGATATTGGACTCGTAGCCGTTCCTGCAATCACACACACCGCTTCAGTTGTAAGCTATTTTCCACCCTGCACGTCTCGTAGTTGAGCCAATAACAGCAGCACTGTGAATAATAGCCAAACACCGTCATAGACGACCGGACTTTACCCCAGCAGCTCGCCGGTAATGAAGATCCGTGTCAAATGTCACCGAGAAAGGCCTACCGGAACAGCAGCACTGTGTGGGCAGTAAGAAGAGTGTCACAGTTTTGATACCCAAAAAGAACAAAGATCCAAGAAGAATCGAAAACTTAAGGCCTATTAGTCTCCTGAATACATTTTACAAAATCATAACAAAGTTGCTAGCCACAAGACTAGCGAATGCTGCACCGAACATAATAAATGTAGATCAGACTGGATTCCTGAAAGGGAGATACATAGGTGAAAACATTCGATTAATACTTGACGTCATGCAGGCATGTAAAAACAAAAATATTCCTGCAATCCTACTAGCATGTGACCAAGAAAAGGCTTACGATAGCGTTGATTGGTCTTACATGAAAAAGACATTGAAACGATTTGGGTTTGGAAGAGACTTTTGTAGATGGATTGATATTATTTACAATGGTGGGCAGGATACATCATGTCAGGCAAATGTGCAAATAAACGGTAAATTGTCAAGCCCGTATAAAATTGAGCGAGGCCTTAGACAGGGATGCCCTTTGAGTTGTCTCTTATTTATCATATGCTTTGAACCACTTCTAGAGAGAATTCGTAAAGAAAATGCAATTAAAGGACTGACAATTAACGGAGCAAATGTTAAAGTATCTAGCTACGCTGACGACTTAACGATTATCATGGATGGATCTGAGCTATCTCTAAATAAATGTATGGATACCTTTGAGGACTTCGAAACAGCATCTGGGCTGAAATTGAACCGGCATAAGTCACAAGCTCTATGGTTGGGTAGGAACGGGCATTTAAGAAAGCCGATTTGCACGCAATTTAATATCCAGTGGCCAACGACACCCATTAATGTATTGGGCGTGAAGGTATCTAACAACCCGAATATTAACATTTCAGAAATAAATTATAATGAGAAATTTGTCATAATGAAGGATAAACTAGCGCCATGGATAGGTCGCGGTCTTACTCCATACGGGCGCGTTCACCTTTTGAAAACCGAATTGATATCTCAGCTGGTGTATGTTATGACAGTGCTTCCAGCTCCTCCAAAACCATTTATAAAAGAAGTAGAAAAGCTCATGTTCAAATTCATATGGGGCGGAAAGAAAGATAAAGTCAAACGTATGACATTAAAAAGTAAATATAAAGGTGGCGGCCTAAAGGTGCCAGACTTAGCACTTCAGGCACAGAGTTTAAAGGTTACCTGGATAAAAAGACTCCTAGATAAAAGCCACGATGCTAAGTGGAAGGGCCTGGTGACCCCAATGCTTTTTCTAAATGACGACATAACGCTGTTTCACTGCAATACAAATGCAAAGTACATAAAAAACACGGTAAAGAATACTTTTTGGGAGGAAACGTGCATTGCATGGAATAACATTAACGGAGCTAATCTTAGTGCCACAGATCAATTACAAAATAGCATATTATGGGCGAACAAAGATTTGAACATAGAAAGCAATGCCAATATCAACAGGAAACATCTAATAGAAAAAGGTATTATTAGACTAGCAGATATATGTAACTTACGAAAGAAAGAATTAATGACAGTCAATGAAATTTCACAAAAATTTGGTGTGCACCCAATGGTTTCAGCGGCAATAAAAAACGCAGTTGTAGTGTATCGAGTACCTAGTGCATCGGGTGTCCGAGGCTCGGCATCGGGCCCCCGGTAATACGAGTGTGAGGCGGCCGCACCCTGCTCGGCTCCAGTCAGAGCCAGCAGTCGAGAGGCTCCGCCCGGCCGCGCAGCACGACAGTGCCTTAGTGTTTTGCACCGCGAGTTTGTGAGAATACATCGGAACCCGGAGACGGCGGTGGACACTACATCTGGCGACGAGGATGAGATCCTGAATACTACCGACGATGAACGTCGAGGGGGTGTCGCCGCCAACTCCGTTCCTGGCGAGACCAGGAAAACCAGCACTGCCCTGGAGTGACTGGATTTTCAGTTTCCACAACTACCTGACTGCCCTGGGAGGTGAGGCCTACAGCACGGAGAGGAAGACGGCTCTCCTTCTGCACTGTGTCGGCGCCGAGGCGCAACGGGTGTACCGTACCCTACCGGTCCAGCCGAGGAGAGAAGACGAAGACGAGTTCCATGCGGCTGAGCGGCAGCTCGCCGAGTTTTATGAACCTCAGGTCAACGTGATCGCGGAGCGGTTCTTCTTCCGGCAGCGACGGCAAGAGTCGCACGAGCCGACGGCCGACTACGTGGCGGCGCTGCGCCGCCTGGCAGTAAACTGCTCGTTTGGACAAATGACAGACGCGATGATACGTGACCAAGTCGTGGAAGCAACAGTGCATCCGATTCTCCGCGAGCGTTTTCTGCAGGATAAGGGCCTGACCCTGGACCGCGTTCTGGAGATCGCCGAGGCATTCGAGCGATCCCGACGCGAGGCGACCGCCATGGCCGGGCCGGCGCGGCCCGCCGCCGACGGAGCGCAGTCACTGCATCAGATATCTGACGCTCGTCAGCGCCGCGGGCGCCGGCCCTGGCGACCCGCCCGGCGGCAAGACGACCGCCGCCCCGCCCCTGCCCAGTTGCAAGCCGACCGTCGCCCCGGACCTGCCCAGCTGCAACCGGACACGTGCCCCAGCTGCGGTCGGCGCCAGCACAATGAGCGCGGTCGGTGTCCCGCTACCGGGGCCACGTGCAGGCAGTGTGGGCGGACGGGTCACTTTGCCGTGGTCTGCTGGTCTGGTGAACGGAACGACGACAGAAGGTGTCACGAGCTGACTGTTCTCTGCTGCGCCGTACCAAATACCGATAAGATGATGTGCGAAGTACAGATGGAGGTACCAGGTATCACGCAGACCGTGAATCTGCAAGTTGACACGGGTGCCACGGTGTCCGCTTTAGGACTCGGCATCGCCAGACGTCTCTTCAAAGGCAGTCGTCTCAATAGAACGTCTGCTCGTCTGTTCGGTTTTGGTCGACACCAGCTTCAAGTGCTTGGCACGCTGCCAGCGCTGGTGACCTACCGTGGACGGCGAGCCAACACAGAGTTCTTCATCATAGATTCCGACGGTGAAGAAGCCGTCATGGGACTGGACCTGCTGAAGCAGTTGGACGTAAACCTGCACCCCGCGAGTGGGGCAATCGATCAGCTGGCGGTCACTGGGAGCGCAGAAGTCCCGGAACCGCCACCGTCTCAGCCCGACCCTGGCGAGATATGCTCACTGACAATGGTCCAAGGCCACCCCGAAGAAGCGGACCTGCATGAAGACAGCTCCGCTGAAGAAGAGGTGATCGCTCTTCTGACAGATGAAGAGAGCGTGCTGACCGAGCAAGACGTCCGCACCGCATCAGCTGCTGATCCTGAGCTGCAGCAGCTGCGTCATCAGATCAAGCGCGGCTGGCCGAGCAGCGCCAAGGCCTGCCCGGTTGAAGTCCAGCCGTACTTCAAGATGAGACACGAGTTGTGGGTGCGCAACGACGACGTCATCCTGAGAGGAGCCCAACAAGTTGTTGTGCCCGTTCAGCTCCGCCGCAGATACCTGGAGCTGGCGCACAGCGCGCACGACGGAATCGTCCGCATGAAACAGGCGCTGCGGAATCTGGCGTGGTGGCCCGGCATCAACCGTGAGGTGGAGGAGCTGTGCCGAAGTTGCGAGCGCTGCCAGCACAGCGACGCAGTCCTCTCCCAGCGCGCACGCCCTGCGCCCATGCAGCCAGTCGACCTGCCGGACCGCGCCTGGTCGAAACTGGGAATGGATATCGTTGGTCCAATCAACGGAGCACCAGCGACTGCCCGTTACGCCATCACTCTGATTGACTACAGAAGCAAATGGGCGGAAGTCTGCCTGACGTCATCGACTGAGACTGAAGACGTCATCAAGTTCTTGTCAACTGTGTGGGCCAAAGAGGGCTATCCCGACGAGATCGTGACGGACAATGGGCCTCAGTTCACGAGCAGGGAGTTCACTGCGTATCTGGCCGCCCGAGGGGTGAAGCACACCAAATCGTCCGTCTACTGGCCTAGAGGCAACTCCGCCGTAGAGCGCTTCAACAAAACGTTCAAGTCGTGGATCACAGACTGTCCACCAGCAGCGTTCATTGACGAGGTACGCAAGAGCCTGGCGGTGTATCGAGCCACCCCACACACGACAACTGGGAAGTCACCGTCAGAGCTCCTGCATGGACGACAGATGAGGTTGAACCTGCCTGTCATTCAGCCGTCAACACCAGGAGCCGACAGTGTGGCGTCTCGAGTTCGACGCCGACAGCAGTCCAACAAGAGGTCCTACGACCGCCGCCGTGGCGTGACGACGCCGCGCATCACTGAGGGCGACTACGTCTGCGTGAGACGGCAGGGACACCGCTCGAAGACGTCCTGTCGGTTCACGTCTCCGGTGCGAGTCACTGGGCGCGTCGGTCCCGCAACGTACCGTCTGGCTGACGGCCGGACCTGGAACGCCGCCCATCTGGCCCGTCTCCCATACGCGCCGGCGTCTCCCTCCGCATCTCCCCCCGCTGGGCCCGGCGAGACCACGTCGACCGCCACGACTTCCGAGGCCGACGCCGCTGGCCCGCTGACCTCGCTCGCCGCTGCTTCTCGCCCGTCGACCGAGACAGCTTGCGAGCCGTCGCCGGACGCCGCCGATGTGAGCGTGCAGCGTCCCAGGCGAAGCGACCGTGTCTGTAGACGACCGGACTACTACGTGTCGCAGTGATGCTGTTCCTTTTTTTGCGAGAGGGGGGAATGTGTAGTGTATCGAGTACCTAGTGCATCGGGTGTCCGAGGCTCGGCATCGGGCCCCCGGTAATACGAGTGTGAGGCGGCCGCACCCTGCTCGGCTCCAGTCAGAGCCAGCAGTCGAGAGGCTCCGCCCGGCCGCGCAGCACGACAGTGCCTTAGTGTTTTGCACCGCGAGTTTGTGAGAATACATCGGAACCCGGAGACGGCGGTGGACACTACAGCAGTGCCAACCGCTTGGAGCAATAAAATACGAAACCTTCAGAGAAGTGTCAATGCAACATCTATAGAACAGTTGCAAAATTCATCTAAACCAGCAAGATGGGCATACTCCAAGTTATTAGAACAAGTATTAGATACTACTCGGGGTGAAAAATCGCACACAAAGTGGGAAGCAGAGCTTGAAGGTGGAAGGCGGCTGAATTGGCCTGCTATTTACGCACGATTGCATTACGCTGTTGAAGATGTTAATCTAAAATGGTTGAATTACAGATGCATAAAAAGAATTTTACCAACAAACAAACTTCTTCTTACTTGTAACATCAAAGATACGGATCGATGTACGTACTGTCACCAGGTGGAAACAATTGGACATTTATTCTGGCATTGCCACCGAGTAAGGGCTTTTTGGAGCAGTATTGGTGAGTTATTTAACGGGCGCAATATTACATACAAAGTCGTAGTCACCGGTTTTGAGCACAACGATTCCGCGGTCTGCAAGCGCATCAATACTATTCTTTCATTGGGAAAACAGTTTATATGGTATAAGAGGGAATGCAATAGTCACTTATCTGAGCCCACATTCGTCACTTACCTGTATAACTATCTTAAAGTAGAAAGGTATGCTTATAAAATAAATGATCGAGAAACGAAATTCAACGATACCTGGGGCTCGTTGTTTTGCGCTTTAGCGGAGCGTGTAGAAAGGCAACCGCCTTAGAATATGAAACAAGCACTTTGTGACTAATTATTGTTGTGTGTCACGATGTTTGCGTAGTGCAACATGATGTGTACAGTTTTTTTTCTACGATGGGAAGGGGGAAGGGGCAAATGTCAGGTGTCGATGATACACAATGTTAAAATGACTGTCCTTTGTATGTATGCATATGGTGTTTGTTATATAAAGTGTTAGTGGAAAACGATGTGCGCGCTACAAGCCCCCGCCCCCATGACCCATCCGGGCCAACCCGGGACAGGCCCCTCCTGTGAGGGGCCGGTCGGCCGGCCGGGCGTGCGGAACGCCGACCTAGACGGGTCGACGCTTCGCTCGCCCGGTCGGTGGTTAGGGGGCACCGCCCGGGGCTGCTTGCCGGGCGGTGCGGGCGGGGGCTGGCGGCCCGCCTGGAGCGCCGGGGAGGTAGCCATCAGATCTCCCCGGCTGGGGAGGTATCCCACAGCTCTCCCCGGGGCCGGGACGGCATATGTCACGGATTGACACCGTCCCGGCCTGGCCAGGCGGGTCGCCGATGGGAGCACAAAAATGGTTTATGCTTATTTTTGTTTGTGTTTTATGTGAATTGTGTTAATAAAATGTATGGAAAAAAAAGCACTGTGTGGGCAGAGTATGTCGGATAGATAACCTAATGAGACGCATGTGGCACACACGGGGAATGGACTTCAGCTTTCAGCAACACAATCTATTACTGCCCTGGCCCCTATCGGAATAACGCAAACCGCTATACGAGAGCTCAATATCAGTGGGCGTCGACACATCACTGACGGGTCTTCTCCCGGCTATAATTTACTAATGACCGCCGACAATTCAAATGCACAGTGGTAATCAATGCAACCGTGCCATGCCCATGGACTGGAAGAATTCGCTTGGTTAGGAAAAGACGTCCGTGAAGTTAGCGTCGTATTCCGCGACGGATTCAGCGTCGAGTCCGAATTTCAACTAAACCCAACCTATCCGATGCAGTTTGGGACGCTGATTCCGAATATCGTATTCATTTCAAATTTCAAGGTCATCTTCAAGGTCAAATCACGGATTGAAATTGAGTCCCCGATTTTTCCTACACCGATCGTCCGATCCGATTTCTGAAGGTCGCATTCGAAAGCTAGGGTCAGAATCTCGAATTCCCTAATATATACCTTATTAAAAATATTTGACCTTAAAGGTCAAATCACGGATTGAAATTTTGAGTCCCCTATTTTTTCTACACCGATCGTCCGATCCAATTTCTGATGGTCGCATTCGATAGCTAGGGTCAGAATCTCGAGTTCCCTAATATGTACCTTATTAAAAATATTTGACCTAAAAGGTCAAATCACGGATTGAAATTTTGAGTCCCCTATTTTTTCTACACCGATCGTCCGATCCAATTTCTGATGGTCGCATTCGATAGCTAGGTTCAGAATCTCGAGTTCCCTAATACATACCTTATTAAAAATATTTGACCTTAAAGGTCAAATCACGGATTGAAATTTTGAGTCCCCCTATTTTTTCTACACCGATCGTCCGATCCAATTTCTGATGGTCGCATTCGATAGCTAGGGTCAGAATCTCGAGTTCCCTATTATATACCTTATTAAAAATATTTGACCTTAAAGGTCAAATCACGGATTGAAATTTTGAGTCCCCCTATCTTTTCTACACCGATCGTCCGATCCAATTTCTGATGGTCGCATTCGATAGCTAGGGTCAGAATCTCGAGTTCCCTATTATATACCTTATCAAAATATTTGACCTTAAAGGTCAAATCACGGATTGAAATTTTGAGTCCCCCAATTTTTTCTACACCGATCGTCCGATCCGATTTCTGATGGTCGCATTCGATAGCTAGGGTCAGAATCTCGAGTTCCCTAATATATACCTTATTAAAAATATTTGACGTTAAAGGTCAAATCACGGATATTCGACCCTAAAGGTCACATCACGGATTGAAATTTTGAGTCCCCCGATTTTTTTCTACACCGATCGTCCGATCCGATTTCTGAAGGTCGCATTCGATAGCTAGGGTCAGAATCTCGAATTCCCTAATATACCTTATTAAAAATATTTGACCTTAACCCTCGCCGGACCTATTGGTTTTCTACATACGCGCCGGCCGAGGGGGGGGGGGCGGGTACGACCCCCCCCTCGCCGTTTCGCCCCTGGTGGAGCTAGCGCGTCGCGGAAAAAACGAGCGTGTGCGCCGTTACGAGACGCAGAGATTGGTACCCGATTTTAAGGTCCTAGGTCAACCGGTGACCTCTGAGGTCAGGTCAAGTGCCTCAAGGTACGGTTCAGTTTTTGGTGAATAACTTCGCAAAAAACGGCCGCAGAGCGCCGATTTTGGCAGCATCGTGTTCGTCTCGCTCAGGCGCGTCGAATGATATACTTTTTGTCCGGGTCAGGTCAACTTGGGGTGTTGACCTCAGGTCAAGGTCAGGTCAGCACCCCCAGGTCACGAAGTTGGTCGAAAGAGGTCATGTCGCATATCATTCGATTCGGCAGGTCTCCCTGAGTCCATTGGTGGCTTTCCCGACTCGCTAGCTCAATTTGTTCAAGAGTTATTGATGAAAAACTAATATGACCTTGATGACGTCATAAATGACGTCACGCAAGGTCAACATTGCAAAAGTGGCGCATCTAACCTTGCAAGGAGTGCATAAAATCACGATTCTGTGTGCTTGAGATAGTTGGAGATCGTTCCCGGCGCCAGAATAGCAGTTTTCATTTTTTCCCCATTGACTTATAATGGTGAGGTCACGAAAATGACCTGACCTCATGTGACCTTTAGGAAAAATCCGAGATAAACAAATTGTGAGACTCATAATGGATACTAGATCCTGCAAGTTTCATTTCCCTGTGACATCTCCTCTGGCAGTGAGGGCGTTGCGAAGTTGCGACATCTGAAGACCGTGCAGAGGTTCACTTATGACGTCATAGGTCAGTGACCTGACCTGACCCAAAAATGCGGTTGGTGTCAAAAGATGCGGCTTGGATCAAAGGTCAGGTATGCCAAGTTTCAGCTCTCTATCGCCAGCGTGTTCGGAGCTATCGCGAAAAAACCCTATGGGGGGCGGCACCCGCCCCCCCCCCCTCGGCCGGCGAGGGTTAAAGGTCAAATCACGGATTGAAATTTTGAGTCCCCCTATTTTTTCTACACCGATCGTCCGATCCAATTTCTGATGGTCGCATTCGATAGCTAGGGTCAGAATCTCGAGTTCCCTAATATATACCTTATTAAAAATATTTGACCTTAAAGGTCAAATCACGGATTGAAATTTTGAGGCCCCTTTTTTTCTACACTGATCGTCCGATCCAATTTCTGATGGTCGCAGTCGATAGCTAGGGTCAGAATCTCGAGTTCCCTAATATATACCTTATTAAAATATTTGACCTTAAAGGTCGTATGTCAAATCACGGATTGAAATTTTGAGTCCCCCTATTTTTTCTACACCGATCGTCCGATCCAATTTCTGATGGTCGCATTCGATAGCTAGGGTCAGAATCTCGAGTTCCCTAATATATACCTTATTAAAAATATTTGACCTTAAAGGTCAAATCACGGATTGAAATTTTGAGTCCCCCTATTTTTTCTACACCGATCGTCCGATCCGATTTCTGATGGTCGCATTCGATAGCTAGGGTCAGAATCTCGAGTTCCCTAATATATACCTTATTAAAAATATTTGACCTTAAAGGTCAAATCACGGATATTCGACCTTAAAGGTCACATCACGGATTGAAATTTTGAGTCCCCCCGATTTTTTCTACACCGATCGTCCGATCCGATTTCTGAAGATCGCATTCGATAGCTAGGGTCAGAATCTCGAATTCCCTAATATTACCTCATTAAAAATATTTGACCTTAAAGGTCAAATCACGGATTGAAATTTTGAGTCCCCCTATTTTTTCTACACCGATCGTCCGATCCAATTTCTGATGGTCGCATTCGATAGCTAGGGTCAGAATCTCGAGTTCCCTAATATATACCTTATTAAAATATTTGACCTTAAAGGTCAAATCACGGATTGAAATTTTGAGTCCCCCTATTTTTTCTACACCGATCGTCCGATCCAATTTCTGATGGTCGCAGTCGATAGCTAGGGTCAGAATCTCGAGTTCCTTAATACATACCTTATTAAAAATATTTGACCTTAAAGGTCAAATCACGGATTGAAATTTTGAGTCCCCTATTTTTTCTACACCGATCGTCCGATCCGATTTCTGATGGTCGCATTCGATAGATAGGGTCAGAATCTCGAGTTCCCTAATATATACCTTATTAAAAATATTTGACCTTAAAGGTCAAATCACGGATTGAAATTTTGAGTCCCCTATTTTTTCTACACCGATCGTCCGATCCAATTTCTGATGGTCGCATTCGATAGCTAGGGTCAGAATCTCGAATTCCCTAATATATACCTTATTAAAAATATTTGACCTTAAAGGTCAAATCACGGATTGAAATTTTGAGTCCCCCTATTTTTTCTACACCGATCGTCCGATCCGATTTCTGATGGTCGCATTCGATAGCTAGGGTCAGAATCTCGAGTTCCCTAATATATACCTTATTAAAAATATTTGACGTTAAAGGTCAAATCACGGATATTCGACCCTAAAGGTCACATCACGGATTGAAATTTTGAGTCCCCCGATTTTTTTTCTACACCGATCGTCCGATCCGATTTCTGAAGGTCGCATTCGATAGCTAGGGTTAGAATCTCGAATTCCCTAATATATACCTTATTAAAATATTTGACCTTAAAGGTCAAATCACGGATTGAAATTTTGAGTCCCCCTATTTTTTCTACACCGATCATCCGATCCAATTTCTGATGGTCGCATTCGATAGCTAGGGTCAGAATCTCGAGTTCCCTAATATATACCTTATTAAAAATATTTGACCTTAAAGGTCAAATCACGGATTGAAATTTTGAGTCCCCTATTTTTTCTACACCGATCGTCCGATCCAATTTCTGATGGTCGCAGTCGATAGCTAGGGTCAGAATCTCGAGTTCCCTAATATATACCTTATTAAAAATATTTGACCTTAAAGGTCGTAGGTCAAATCACGGATTGAAATTTTGAGTCCCCCTATTTTTTCTACACCGATCGTCCGATCCAATTTCTGATGGTCGCATTCGATAGCTAGGGTCAGAATCTCGAGTTCCCTAATATATACCTTATTAAAAATTTGACCTTAAAGGTCAAATCACGGATTGAAATTTTGAGTCCCCCTATTTTTTCTACACCGATCGTCCGATCCGATTTCTGATGGTCGCATTCGATAGCTAGGGTCAGAATCTCGAGTTTCCTAATATATACCTTATTAAAAATATTTGACCTTAAAGGTCAAATCACGGATTGAAATTTTGAGTCCCCCTATTTTTTCTACACCGATCGTCCGATCCGATTTCTGATGGTCGCATTCGATAGCTAGGGTCAGAATCTCGAGTTCCCTAATATATACCTTATTAAAAATATTTGACCTTAAAGGTCAAATCACGGATTGAAATTTTGAGTCCCCTATTTTTTCTACACCGATCGTCCGATCCAATTAATTTCTGATGGTCGCATTCGATAGCTAGGGTCAGAATCCCGAGTTCCCTAATATATACCCTATTAAAAAATTTGACCTTAAAGGTCAAATCACGGATTGAAATTTTGAGTCCCCCTATTTTTTCTACACCGATCGTCGGATCCAATTTCTGATGATCGCATTCGATAGCTAGGGTCAGAATCTCGAGTTCCCTAATATATACCTTATTAAAAATATTTGACCTTAAAGGTCAAATCACGGATTGAAATTTTGAGTCCCCCAATTTTTTCTACACCGATCGTCCGATCCGATTTCTGATGGTCGCATTCGATAGCTAGGGTCGGAATCTCGAGTTCCCTAATATATACCTTATTAAAAATATTTGACCTTAATGGTCCAATCACGGATATTCGACCTTAAAGGTCACATCACGGATTGAAATTTTGAGTCCCCCGATTTTTTCTACACCGATCGTCTGATCAGAGTACTGAAGGTCGCATTCGATAGCTAGGGTCAGAATCTCGAATTCCCTAATATACCTTATTAAAAATATTTGACCTTAAAGATCAAATCACGGATATTTGACCTTAAAGGTCACATCACGGATTGAAATTTTGAGTCCCCCGATTTTTTCTACACCGATCGTCCGATCCGATTTCTGAAGGTCGCATTCGAAAGCTAGGGTCAGAATCTCGAATTCCCTAATATATACCTTATTAAAAATATTTGACCTTAAGGGTCAAATCACGGATTGAAATTTTGAGTCCCCTATTTTTTCTACACCGATCGTCTGATCCAATTTCTGATGATCGCATTCGATAGCTAGGTTCAGAATCTCGAGTTCCCTTATATATACCTTATTAAAAATATTTGACCTTAAAGGTCAAATCACGGATTGAAATTTTGAGTCCCCCTATTTTTTCTACAACGATCGTCCGATCCAATTTCTGATGGTCGCATTCGATAGCTAGGGTCAGAATTTCGAGTTCCCTAATATATACCTTATTAAAAATATTTGACCTTAAAGGTCAAATCACGGATATTCGACCTTAAAGGTCACATCACGGATTGAAATTTTGAGTCCCCCGATTTTTCTACTACACCGATCGTCCGATCCGATTTCTGAAGGTCGCATTCGATAGCTAGGGTCAGAATCTCGAATTCCCTAATATATACCTTATTAAAATATTTGACCTTAAAGGTCAAATCACGGATTTGAATTTTGAGTCTTTTAACCTTTAAGGTCAAATATTTTTAATAAGGTATGTATTAGGGAACTCGAGATTCTGACCCTGGCTATCGAATGCGACCATCAGAAATTGGATCGGACGATCGGTGTAGAAAAAATAGGGGGACTCAAAATTTCAATCCGTGATTTGACCTTTGAGGTCAAATATTTTTAATAAGGTATATATTAGGGAACTCGAGATTCTGACCCTAGCTATCGAATGCGACCATCAGAAATTGGATCGGACGATCGGTGTAGAAAAAATAGGGGGACTCAAAATTTCAATCCGTTATTTGACCTTTAAGGTCAAATATTTTTAATAAGGTATATATTGGGAACTCGAGATTTTGACCCTAGCTATCGAATGCGACCATCAGAAATTGGATCGGACGATCGGTGTAGAAAAAATAGGGGGACTCAAAATTTCAATCCGTGATTTGACCTTTAAGGTCAAATATTTTTAATAAGGTATATATTAGGGAACTCGAGATTCTGACCCTAGCTATCAAATGCGACCATCAGAAATTGGATCGGACGATCGGTGTAGAAAAAATAGGGGGACTCAATATTTCAATCCGTGATTTGACCTTTAAGGTCAAATATTTTTAATAAGGTATATAATAGGGAACTCGAGATTCTGACCCTAGCTATCGAATGCGACCATCAGAATTCGGATCGGGCGATCGGTGTAGAAAAAATTGGGGGACTCAAAATTTCAATCCGTGATTTGACCTTTAAGGTCAAATATTTTTAATAAGGTTATATTAGAGAATTCGAGATTCTGACCCTAGCTTTCGAATGCGACCTTCAGAAATCGGATCGGACGATCGGTGTAGGAAAAATTGGGGACTCAATTTCAATCCGTGATTTGACCTTGAAGATGACCTTGAAATTTGAAATGAATACGATATTCGGAATCAGCGTCCCAAACTGCATCGGATAGGTTGAATTTAGTTGAAATTCGGACTCGACGCTGAATCCGTCGCGGAATACGACGCTAACTTCACGCACGTTAGGAAAAGGAGGTTCGGCGTAATTATTCAAGGACTACCCTTATGAATGCAAGTGAACGGTTCAAAGGCGATTTTTTTCCAAAGAAAGTGAGTACGTAAGAAAGAGAGAGAGAGAGAGAGAGAGAGAGAGAGAGAGAGAGGAGAGAGAGGAGGAGAGAGAGAGAGAGAGGGAGAGAGAGAGAGAGAGAGAGAGAGGAGAGAGAGAGAGAGAGAGAAGAGAGAGAGAGAGAGAGAGAGAGAGAGAGAGAGAGAGAAGAGAGAGAGAGAGAGAGAGAGAGAGAGGAGAGAGAGAGAGAGAGAGAGAGAGAGAGAGAGAGAGAGAGAGAGAGAGAGAGAGAGAGAGAGAGAGGAGAGAGAGAGAGAGAGAGAGAGAGAGAGAGAGAGAGAGAGAGAGAGAGAGAGAGAGAGAGAGAGAGAGAGAGAGAGAGAGAGAGAGAGAGAGAGAGAGAGAGACCATTTATTCAATAACAAACAGATGAATTTAACCCTCGCCGGCCGAGGGGGGTGGGGGCGGGTGCCGCCCCCCCATAGGGTTTTTTTCGCGATAGCTCCGAACACGCTGGCGATAGAGAGCTGAAACTTGGCATACCTGACCTTTGATCCAAGCCGGATCTTTTGACACCAACCGCATTTTTGAGTCAGGTCAGGTCACTGACCTATGACGTCATAAGTGAACCTCTGCACGGTCTTCAGATGCCGCAACTTCGCAACGCCCTCACTGCCAGAGGAGATGTCACAGGGAAATGAAACTTGCAGGATCTAGTATACATTATGAGTCTTACAATTTGTATATCTCGGATTTTTCCTAAAGGTCATATAAGGTCAGGTCATTTTCGTGACCTCACCATTATAAGTCAATGGGGAAAAATTCAAACTGGTATTCTGGCGCCGGGAACGATCTCCAACTATCTCAAGCACACAGAATCGTGATTTGATGCACTCCTTGCAAGGTTAGATGCGTCACTTTTGCAATGTTGACCTTGCGTGACGTCATTTATGACGTCATCAAGGTCAAATTAGTTTTTCGTCAATAACTCTTGATCAAATTGAGCTAGCGAGTCGGGAAAGGCACCAATGGACTCAGGAAGGCCTGCCGAATCGAATGATATGCGACATGACCTCTTTCGACCAGCTTCGTGACCTGGGGGTACTGACCTGACCTTGACCTGAGGTCAACACCCCAAGTTGACCTGACCCGGACAAAAAGTATATAATTCGACGCGCCTGAGCGAGGCGAACACGATGCTGCCAAAATCGGCGCTCTGCGGCCGTTTTTTGCGAAGTTATTCACAAAAAACTCGGCCGGCGCGTATGTAGAAAACCAATAGGTCCGGCGAGGGTTAACAAATCAAGTAGGCAATTGGCGCAAAAGTGCTACGCACTTAACCCTCGCCCGTAAACGGTGTTTTGCCACCTTCGCCCATGCAGGGGTGGGGGGGGTGCGACCCCCTGGAGTTTGAAAACGGAGCGTCGTAGAGCTTAGCGGAAAAGACCAACGGATTGCTCTCAACGAGATCTCGCGATTGGTGGTATATTTTTGGTCCTAGGTCAACATTTGACCTACTTATGACCGGTCAAAGGTCAAATTTTCTGAAAAAAATCTAACTTTTTTCAGATTTCCGCGCCGATTGCGGCAAAACGGTAAGAGATATCGACTTGAAACCTTCACTATCGTGATCCTTGATCAATTATCTATCGTTTGGTGTGTGTTTCGATGTCATAACTCTAAAAAAAAAATGATGCGTTGGGAGCATCGGAAATCTGCAAGGTCATTTGTGCATTGGGTCACGTCAGGCGTGTGACGTCACTGACCTGACCCTGACCCAAAATGAACTACAAGAAACAACCGACGATGCCTGAAATGGATAGCAAATTCGAATTCAGGGCATCAAAATACCCCGAAAAGGCATTCAAGTGCAAGAAGTCATTACAGGTCAACCGAGGTCACTGACCTTACCTTGACCTTTAGTAACCTTCAAAAGGTCAACGGACATTGTGCCAATGTCAAATCAGCCAGTTGTGATTCTAAAACAATCCATCAGTGTGTCAGGTCAGTCGGCATTTATACCAATGTGAAACAATCTCCAATTTAGCGTAAATCTGGCCGGAGGTTGTTCCCTTTATGACGTCATAACTCCGTGAGCTGACATGACCTTGACAAAAAAAATACCAAAAGTTGCGCAAAGGATGCCCCAAAAGTTACTGAAAATTTGAGCAGGCTATCTGAAACGGTTCAGCGTGTAGCTAAGAAAAACCTCAGGGGGCGGGTTGCACCAACCCCCCTACATGGGCGAGGGTTAAATCGACGGGAAACGACGGGGTCTTTCGATTTGGCTGAAAATCGGTGTACAGAGCCTCCTCGATGCGCTTATTCCGAAAATGTACCTCTTTGGGGTGGTAATTTGCACCGTTAACGAATTAACGGCCAATTAACATTTTAACAGTAAACGGCGGGGTCTTTCGATTTAGCTGAAAATCGGTGTACGTTCAGTGTCTCAGGGGCAGACAGACAAGCCGTTATGTGTTCCTAGCCATCGTGGCAGTGAAGAGTATGCGTTTTGTTTACGATTCGCCAAACAATGCATTCAAAACATTTGCCAAACAAACAACATCGCCAAACAAAACAACGCCAAACATTTGCTCGTTGAAAAAAAGAAGATCATCTTGTTAATTGAAGTATTCGGTGATATGAAAAAGCTGTGGCATTTATTGTTTAATTTCCTCAGGTTGGAGATCCAGTGTAAGGTTCCTTTGCGGCATTGTGTTCGGTATGTTGTCCTCGTTTGCAAAATATCTCATGTCTGATCAGTCACTATTCCGTTTTCTACTACCCGTTTCCGTAATAGACGTATTCCAGACGACAGTGGCATTAATATACAAAAATGAACTCCGATAGGCGTTATCACAAGTGTATTCGCGGCCATTGGGGCGACGTAAGAAAAGAAGAAATCATCTGGCCCCAAGAGCTTTAAATTATCAGTTAGCATGCAACTTTTCCTTTATGTGTAAAGAATCTAACATTAATTGTTGGATGAAATTGCATTTAAAATCTTCCTTTTATGTTTTTCCATCGTTTGCACAATATATTCTTTTACAAAGCTAGAAACACTAATAATAAATAGTTCCAGCACAACCGTCAAGAACAATAAGGAAGGCTTGAAGTGAATACAATAATCTAAACGGCCTTGCAAGATGTGAAGATCACTTCTAAAATTGCCTGTAGAAATATTGAAGGCAAAAGTTCAACTTTTTCACAAGACGGATGTCTATAAACCTATTCATCGTGTGACAATTCAGCCGGTATTTCGTCGCCTACAGCCCAGCTTTCCCTAGTGACCGATAGAGGCGTTGCTATCGATGTCCACCCGTGTCGCCTAACGCGTTTTAAGTTTTTTAGTCTAAAAATAACGTATTCCTGTTGTTCGAGAGAAAACGTACCGTGCCGCACAGCGACGGCAGCGCGCGGCGGGCACGGCCGAGCCCCGCCGTCCACGTAGTCCTCTACAGGGCCTGGGGGGTCATCTGGAGCACATATGTGTGCTGACCGGCCCCAACGCGCCGGGCCGGCCGCCGCCGGCCGGCTCGGCAGTTCGCGGCGAAACGACGACGACGCACTATGGTCCCAGTAAACATGCCGACGTCGGCCCGACGTCGGCCGACGTCGGGGTGACGTCGGCAACTCGGCATCGGCATGCCGACGTCGGCCCGACGTCGGTCCAACCTCGGCACGACGTCGGCTGGATGTCGGATATACCCGCATGTTCCGACGTCCAGCCGAGGCCCAGCCGACGTCGGGCCGACGTCGGACCGAGATAAATTGCCGAGGTCCAGCCGACGTCGGGCCGACGTCGGGGCGACGTCGGACCGACATCGGCCGCTGTTTTGATCAATATAAAATACATGTTTCATGTTTCATAAAGAGCTTCTGTATTCAAAATGTCCTCAGGAAACTCAAATCTTCCTCCACGCCGCAACCTCCTGATCCGGACTGGACGGGAAACTTTATCCCATTTGGGATTGCCCGTAAGCCGAGCTCGCCCGTAGCCGGGTGCGGTGAGTGCTTGGGGGCTGCTCGGCCTATCCTTTGGTCAGGCTCAGCCCCGGCAACTCACCAGGGCCGGGCCCAGTTCAAATACAAAGGCCAGTCGGCAAGTGTCACTTTGCCAAAGTGCCACTTATCAAAGGGACACTTTGGGAAACGTTGGTGCAGGTGTGTAAGAGTGGCTATATGAATCCATTGTGGGGTCGCCCTTTCCAATAAGTGTCACGTAACGGCAATGGGACCAGGGACTCTATATGAACTGGACCCAGGGTACTCGCCAAGAAGACCAATGTCTCCATCCTATGATCCTTCCGGCTCTGACATGGTCTTGTCAGACCGAAAGGGCATAACCCAACAAAACAAACCTTATTCGTTAGATGGCTGCGTGGTGTAGTGGTTAGCGCACTAACCTCGCGTTCGAATGACACGGGGTTCGAATCCCATCGCCGGCTGATGCTTTTGGCGTGTTGTCCCAGTAAACATGCCGACGTCGGCGACTGGGGGGCTCGAATCCCGCCGCCGGTTGATACTTTTGGCGCGTTGTCCCAATAAACATGCCGACGTCGGCCCCGTCGGTCCAACGACAAACGATCTCGTCAACCTCGGCACTAACGATCTCGGCCCGACGTCGGCTCGACGTCGGCTGGACTTCGGCTGAACGTCGGAACATGCGGGCATATCCGACGTCCAGCCGATGTCGGGCCGAGGTTGGGCCGACGTTTGGCCGACGTCGGGCCGAGCCTCGGCCCGACGTCGGGCCGACGTCGTCATGTTTACTGGGGTTGGAAACGGCCTCACGGATGGCCGGGGGTCAACGCGAAAAAATGTTTTGCCCCTAACTTGTTAATGCGTAGACCGACTGCGATGAAACTTTGCATAGGTATACCAGTGTCTTTCGTGCATCATACAGTAACTCAGAAATGACGAGGTCACGTCACGTCACGCGTGTGTGACGTCTTCATTGCAAGTATGTTATAAGTCGCCTATTCTTTCGTAATGTTATCGATACCGCGAGGCATTTTGGACATGTTTTGAATACTGCTATCATTGAATGGATGTTGTTGTTATGCTTTAGGGTGAGAAATATCAACGTAGTGACGCACAGTGTCTTACTATTGGTCATAAAGGGTAAAAAATTTGGAGAAAAGGTATTAATGATTTTTTTAGATTGGGCAAAAAAAAGTAAGAAATAAAATGACGATCAAATGACAAAAAATGCGTCAGATTAACCCGGCAGTTGCTGAAGGTATTTCCCCACCCGCCGTTTGCCGGGGGGGGGTGTGGGCGTTCAACGCCCCCAGCCGATAACTCGCGAACAAATACACTGAAAAAAATAATGACACCTAAAAGGGGTGTTTTTTGAAGCGGACCAAAAACGCGCAGTTTTCTGGAGTCCGATTACACCCGGAATCAGACACTTTCTAGGGTGTTATGACACTGGTTGAGGGTGTATTTTTATACCGTACGTCGTCAAATGATTCCCGGAATCATACGCCTTATGGAATAAAAATACATCCCAAATCAGAGTCATAATACTCCAGGAAGTGTCTGATTCCGGGTGTAATCTGACTTCTGGAAACTGCGCGTTTTTGGTACGCTTCAAAAAACACCCCTCGTAGGTGTCACCTCAACGGTGTCAAATGACTCTTGGGATGGTTTTTCTATACCGGTTCAGAGCCTGTTCCTGTTAGCGTCATACATCAGCTAATATCAATATTACCGGCACTATTGGTCTCCTACACTGAAAAACATAATGACACCTAAAAGGGGTGTTTTTTGAAGCGTACCAAAAACGCGCAGTTTTCTGGAGTCCGATTACACCCGGAATCAGACATTTTCTAGTGTATTATGACACTGGTTGAGGGTGTATTTCTATACCGTACGGCGTCAAATGATTCCCGAAATCATACGCCTTATGGAATAAAAATACACCCCAAATCAGAGTCATAATAGTCTGATTCCGGGTGTAATCTGACTCCTGGAAACTGCGCGTTTTTGGTACGCTTCAAAAAACACCCCTTTTAGGTGTCACTTCAGGGAGTAATAGGATTTTGAGGGTGTATTTTGATCCCACACGGTGTATGATTCCGGGAATCATTTCACCCTTGCAGCTACAATTTTATCTATTGACGATGACGTCTTCTTTTCAATCAGTCTTTATACCAGATATTGTCAAATGATTCTCGGAATCATACACCTTATGGGATCAAAATACACTCTCCAACAGAGTCATAATTGCAGTTGTTAACCACGTGACGCAAATTAACAATACATGCATGTCTTTCTTTATTTTATATGCAACAATAAATTCCAAAACATTTGGGCACGAAATGTATGGCGAAATCTAATGGAAAATTATCGTAAGGCTCATGGGTCCGTGACTCCATTCACCGTAAGGAATTGCTCACATTTCAACAATGTTCCATCAACCGGTGATTATTGCTACTTACTTAGGTAGAATTATTCTGCAGCTTAATGACATAAAAACTTACCTCCGTTTCCATAGTGCGTTGCAGTCTTACTGTCCTCACTTCATAATTTCACCGAGTGCAGGGCGCCTCCTTATTTGAATACGTACAGAGCAAGTTACAAATAAAAACTGAACTTTATCGTTAATGCACTATCACTTGAAACAAAACTACACTTCAAACAACGTTTTGCGACATTACAAGCACGTCAAGCACGTAAATTCAAATAATTCCTGTCCTCACACCGCACACACCACGTGGCACACCGCGCGCGGCAACTGAATTGTCCAACGGCTTTCTAACGGTTTTCCTCAAGGTCGCACTATTTCGTCTTCGTGGTGGACCGACTAACACAAATGACGTCACAAGACAATGCAGCCTGCTGATTGGCCTATTTCATCTTCGTGGCGGACCAGCAGCACACACATGACGTCACTCGGGGCATTGACTCAAATCACTGAACCTACACCAGGGTTACGGAGTCAGAGTCGGAGTCCGTTGGAGTCGACAGTTCTGGCCGTTGTCGGAGTCGGTTGGAAACGACAGTTCTGGCCGTAGTCGGAGTCGGAGTCGATGTTGGAAGCCGGAGCTGGATTCGGAGTCTGATTCACCGAAAATCTCTTGACTCTGCAGTGTTGGTTCCTACCACCAGTGACGTCAAAACAGTTTCTGTAATAATTTAGTGTTTTTTGATACTATCATGTGGAGTTTTTGAACCCTATGGGTGTCATTTCACTCAGTTGAGCGTTTTCGTAATCCGTGACTCGCTTATTAGGTGTAATTTGACCCTCAGTGGTGCCATAATATTCCAGTGTCATTTGAACCCAATGGGGCTCAAATGACACCGGAATATTATGACACTACCGAGGGTCAAATTACACTCAATAAGTCATTTGAACGGAATATTATGACACCACTAAGGATCAAATTACACCTAATAAGGGAGTCACGGATTGCGAAAACGCTCAACTGTTTGAAATGACACCTATAGGATATAAAAACTCCTCATGATAGCGTCAAAAACGCTTAGATGTGTCATTTTACACTGACGCCGTGCAGGATCTTTTGACACGACACCTAAAATGGGAGTCAAAATTTTGGGAGTCAAATGACCCTTGGGTATGTGATTCTGACCGAGATCAATTTACACTAAAAAACGGTGTATGGACACTGTTTTTCAGAATCGGATTACACCATGGGTGTCAGTTGATTCCCAAATAGGGGATCGTGATTCCCGGGGGGAGTAATTATTTTTCTCCGTGTAGGCGCAGCGAAACGCACGAGGCGGCAAACGAAAGAAGAACGCGACGAGACGATTCACATGAATACTTAAAAGTTTAATTTCGAGGTCAAAGGTCGGGTCAAGGTCAGGTCAAACACTTGAAAACGGGCTTTCAGTAGCATGGACTTTAGAACCTCGCAATCGGTGCCTCAAGTCATAAACTCTGTCACAACTTATGGCAAAAGTCAAAATAATTTACATCAGGACCAAAACGCGTTTCGATTAGGCATATCGTCATCAGTTGGTCCTAAGTAAATTCAGTCATCAGTTGGTCCTAAACAATCTGTCACAACTGTCACAACCCTTCATATAAGTGCTAAAAGAGTTTCAGATCAATGTAGGGATCAGTCAAACATACGGGCCAATGGCCAGGGTCAAAGTCAGGTTAATCAGGTAAGAGAGAGAGAGAGAGAACTTTGTATTTACAGACACTTAGTCCAATGCTACATAACATGACGATTCATGGCACTCCCAGAGCATCATTCCATGCCGCTCTTAGCGGTGATCGCCGGCGTATGTCACTGTCAACCAGGACATTGATGATCGCGTTGGTGGATGCATCTAAACGCTGCATGAAACCCCATGCTGCTTTTCGGTACATCACGTCAAAATTATCTAATCCTTCACACACATGCATAGACGAAGCGCTACAGAACCTGGAGTAGCCAAAGAATATTCTGACAGCATTGTTAAGACACACTTTGAATTTTCTTATAACCGCAGCACTATAAGCACGCCACAAGTGAACACAGTACACAGAAGCACAGTAGGTCGTGAATAAATACTTTTTCACAGCATACGTACACATGCCAAATTTGCGAATGAGCGAATTGGTTCTACAGCACAGCATACGATATTGCTGCTGAATCTCAAGATCATCACGCACATTGTCAGTCATGAAGTAACCAAGATATTTGTACTCACTTACAACTCTTAATATTGTGCCACAAAGAGACAGCTCAGGAGTTTTAAGATTTTTCAAAGCCTTTGGACGCATAATCAAGCATACAGTTTTCTTTGTGTTGTACTTGATATCATACTCCTCTGCAAATCGTTCGCAAGTATTCAAGAGCACTTGCAAGCCATGGTGAGATGGCGAAAGAAGGATGACATCATCAGCATAAGCAATGTGATTCATGCTGCCTAAATAACGGCAGCCAACGCCAGTTTCATCCAGTGCTGAAGAAAGAGAGTCTATATACACATTGAACATGAAGGGGGAAAGTATACCTCCCTGCCTCACGCCGTTACTTACATTAAAACCGCCAGTTGTGACACCACCCCATTTGACGTGAAAAAGCTGAGTACCGTACCATTCAACTAGAAGTTTAACGAGGCTTTTATCATAAACATAAAAGCACATAAACCCCAAAATTAAAACTATTCGCAGCCCATGACACATGTTTTATGGGTACTTTTGGGCGTAGAACACGATGGTGACATTCATTTTATCATACGAGTACGTGGTTGGTTGAAAAAAGATCAATTTCAGAAATGCATGCATCATGGACGTGAAGTAGTCACGAGAAATTGCCAACATTCAGTTCGAGATTTTGGAAAATGTAGAACGATGATCAAAAACCATAGATAGCCATTTGATTTGCCATGGTATTGGAAGTGTAATGGCGTTTACAGCATGTCTGTATGTCTGTTCTGTCAGTGGATATCCATATCCATACACCAGGATATCCATACACGTTTGCACGATATCCATACTCCAGGTGCAGGGGCGAGCAGTTACTTCTTACGAGGGGTGCGGAGTCGAAGTCAGAGTCGAAGTCAGAGTCGGAGTCAGAGTCGCCCAGAGTCGTAGCAACGAGCCAGGAGTCGGAGTCGGAGTCGGGGTCGGTCAGGAGCCCGCAGTGGAAGTCGGAGTCGGTCCGAATCGGATTAGCTCCATCACGACTCCGAAACACTGGCAGGGGTCCGGAGTCGGAGACAGAGTTGCCCGGAGTTATGGCAACGAGTCAGGAGTCGGAGTCGTAGTCGGAGTCGGATTTGGCGCCACCACGACTCCGCAACCCTGCTTCTTACCATTATTTATTAGGATAAGCGATTGCACGACTGACGAGCCGACCTGGTGCTAACGAAGCGACGGGTAGGTACGCCGCGGGAGATGAAGCTTCACGGACGATTTTGCGCACAATTGCGCAGTTTGCTTTTACGTTCCCCTTACGCAGAATTGAACAGAGATTTATTCTGCCAAAAAGCTCAATGGAGGTCGATGGAGAACTTTTTGTATGTCCAATGAAACAAAACGTAATTTTGCAAATGTTGCTGTGGTGACACTGCAAACAGAATGCAATCCCGTTGCTGATTTTGAACACGCATGGGAAAAAGAGTCACTCCACTCGATAGCCAACATAACAAGGATTATTTTGATATATAATAATCCAGTTTTGCAACGTCATGGAGGTACTCCACACGCTATCACCAGCGCGGTTGTTTAAACCTTTGACGGCGCACCAAAAAAGCCACTATCAGAAACTCCCGATTCCACGTATGATAATGGAGACTAAATGCGCAACTAAATATTTTTTTATGTCCAATTCAAAACATTTCATCAATTTCCAACAGAATGACATCCCAAATATACATATATTCCGAAATTGTCCATGGCCATCCGTGAGGCCGTTTCCAACCATAGTGCGACGGCGCGGCTCCGCCGGCGCAACGGCGCCGGTGTCGTACGATTCGATTGACGTGCAGTGTGTGACGAGTAATCCAGAAATAGACATTCATCAAAGAACTCTTTTGGTCTTCCGGTTAATGAAATGATACGATCAGATACGCAATTCTTAGTGAACGGGACGATTGCATGAACACTTTGGTCTGCCGTGCTGGATCGGAGTAAACGACCACGATTCTCACGAACACCTGTTTAGGTCTTCGTTGTCAATTGCCACGAGTGGCAATTGACAACGAAGCGCCCCACTGGGGGGCTATTTATAGCCCCCTCCCGTTTTTCTGCAATAACTTCCAAACCGCTTGACGTATCGACGCCAAACTTTTAGTACCTTCGGTTGCATCAATTTGACACCTTGTGTAAAAATTTGAATTTTGTAGCTACCATAGGTCGGCCGGAAATGACGTCAGAGTGACGTCATGTTCGGCCGATTTCGACGCAAAACATCGAACCACGGCAATCGCTCCCAAGGGCTCAGTTTTTAAGCTAGATCCAATTTCTTTGCATGAGAGGATTCAAAATAGACTGCGCTATCAAACTGTTATCTCGGATTTTCGAAATTTTGAAAATTTCGATTTTTTTATAATAAAATTCAAAATTTACATTTTTACATTTTTTTCAAAAAGTTTTTGTTTTATCGAGAAAACCGGAATATATGTGATAGAATGCGTTATTATGACTAGCTCTAGCAAGTTTTAGCTTAATATCTTCAAAAATGGCCAAGTTATACGCATTATTGCAAAAAAATCACAATGGCCGTTTTCACGACGGAACTTTCGCAGAGGAACTTATTTGATACCTAAAAAGTACCTACCCTTTGAGGCCTTAGCATCCCTCAAACTGAAATATTTTATGTTCAAAGTAATTTTAGAAGTTTAAATCCGGGCATTTTTTTTGCCCTCAAATCACTTATTTATTTACAAACACAGCAATTTTTGGTTCTAGTAGCCCACCTTTCGACTATGAGGTATCAAATCAGCGTGGCAACTTGCTCCCTCTTTACTCCCTCGGGTATCTAATTCCGGAATTCTTAAAAACAAGGAAAGTATATATCGAGCTTTCTTTTATGCCTATTGAGTTATGTTTTAATGGTAATTAAAATATGGCAAATTTTTAAATTACATTTCACATAAGAAAAACACGCAAAACAATGAAACAAAAATAACTACGGTGGAAATAACCAATCAGCACCTCAGTAGGATATGACGTCATACAAGAATGGTGTTGAAGGCCGTTTGCAGTCCCGGCCGGTAGGTCACGTGACCGCCGGGAGCCTCGGGTCACGCGGCGGTCGGGAGTCGGACGCGGGACGTGGTCGCGGGTGGACGCGCGGGGCATCATGCTTTGCTTTGCTTGCTTTGTCAACTTAATATAACTTACGATCGCATACGTGTGAAACCCAAACACTGCTTAGTGCCCTTAGAAATTGAGTTTTGGAAAGCTCAAGTCCCTATAGCTCCTCAGGTCGGCAACAGTTGAAGCCTCATCTGGACTAGTGAAAAAAGCGAGGGTAAGGAACCTTGTGTTGCTTTTTCTTTTACCGTTATAATTATCTCAAACCATCACAATTTTGAGTTGCCACATTGTCTGGTTCACTACATTCGTGTAAAACTTGGTGAAGGCTGGTGGCTGAAAGAAAGGTGAAGATATTTTTTTATGTGCCTAATCCGTGAAATATCCCGGCTTTACAAATCTACACTTTTCATTTTTTCCACGATACATTTTTTAAAATTGTTAAAATTTATTCAACATTTGTTAAAAGGGGCTTTGGTTTTCTGTAAACTAGATCATAAAGTTTACTATAGTTTTGTGCAAAACCTGGTGGCTGAAGAAAATAGTAATTTTGCTAAAATGATGTGCGGAAATTTGTTGCTTTCCAATTTCCAAATCAAATTACTCATACCTATATTTCATTCAAAATTAGGAGGCATTATTACTGTTTTTTCTTGCAACATGAACTGAGTTTGGGTACAGTGCTCCGGAAACGTTGTGGAACTTTAAGCTAGCTAGAGCAGTTTCCATAAAAATTGTTTAGATAGTTGACATGGCATGTTGACAACGGTTTTGCTGTTTCTAAAAAAGTGAAAAATATTTTCCTGCATTAAACAGACAAGGCATGTTATTCTCATAAGCTATCGAATGTGTGTGCGTGTGTGTTTTTTTAAGCTGTCAATTGTAACTTCAGTTACTTCACTTTAGAACATATTGCCCAGAATGCGTCACTGATCATGAGCTGGTATATCATATCATATGTAGCAAATACATAAATGGGAATAGTGTGTCATGAATTTTTGTGCATGCTTCTGGATCATCTGTAATTACATCAAAGGCTCGGCTCAAGAGTGTCCTGCCGACCAGCTTATGCCCAACCCTTTCTGTCCGCAGAACGTCTTCCGTCGCCTGCGACTCCCGCACGCCGTTTGCGCCCCGGCCGTCCGTACCGGTCTTCGCGCTGCGAGCCGCGCTGCTGGAGTTCGCGGCGGCGTCGTGGAGCTCCCATCGGGACAACGTGTGATGCCCGCGTCGAGCTTATAAGCCGTGAGCTTCGATTGGCGGCTCACGCGCTCACCAGCTGTATGTACAGCCTCGGCCCCGACGACCCCGCTAATGGCCGAGACCGGCATACCCCCTGCATGGGTCCGCTGTCCGGCGCAGCGCTGGCCGCCCGCATGTTACGTTTGGCTGTATCGCTGCCCAGCGGGAGCGCGCTCCACGCTGCGGTAGAGGTACACGTTGCGACCCGACTGAGGACCGCAACCGGATGGTGAGACGTCGGCCTCTGCGCCCTGGCCGGGGTAGGCGTGACCGACGTCACAGTGGAGGAACACCCAAACAAGACCAGCCCACCGTCGGAGCAGCATGGAAATATCATGTTCTGCCTGGACGTCGGACCCGGCGGCCGCAGAGCACCTGCACACGTGCGGAGAGGGGCGCTGGAGGCACGGCTTCTGACATCCCGCGGCGCGGCTGCTGGCAATACCTGACAACGGCGGCAATGGAGGCGGTTGGGAACAGCTGCAGCAATGGTGATGGCGGTGATGGCGACATGTCGGTTTGGGACTTCATCTCAGCGCGGCCGCCGCCCAGGCGCCGCTGCGCCCGGCTGCTCAGCCACCTACCGGATGGCGGGGTGGCCCTTACGGCCCTCACGCCCAGGGGGATGTCGTCCCGGTTCTCCCCATGCATTATTCGCCAATCAGCTTAACACTACCAGTGACGTCACTGGTGGATCGTCAATCGCGGCCGTCCGCCCGGCCGGACCCGTAGAAGGCCAAACGCAGACGTTTTCAGAAAAGCGTAAGCCGTATAGATACAGTCGCGGATGGAATTTTGCTGTGATTCGGCTCTCCAAGAGTGCGTCAGCGGACCAGAACCCGGATAAAGGTCATAGTGAACCGGCATCTGATAAAATCCGCTCACGGCTTAGCAGCCGATTTCGACCCTTCGCCCTCGTAAAGCACAAAAGCTTGCCGGTCATCAATCCACCTGCATCTCCTCATCTGCTTACTGCCTATATCGACCAGTTACTGCAGCCGTTTTGGAGCGGCTCACGTCCGATAATACGCCGGGCGTGCGCTAGCCGCCGGTGCTAAGCGCTAACCATTGAGTGCGCGTGGCCGACTGCCGCCCCGATGGCGTTGGCCCCCGGCACCGACACCGGCGCGGCGCCGCTGACCCATGGGGGGGGGGGGGGCTGCTGATTAGTTGAGCCGGAATTGGGACAGAAGCCGGTATGGGATTGGGATCGAAACTCAGAGAGACCAAGGGATTGTGTTGTGCCTTCGGTAGGCCCCCAAAAATCACCGGTGTAGTGCCCTCAGGGCCGCCGGTTATTTATGAAGCCTTTGGAGGCACTGGTGTGGGCCCTCACAAGTAGGTACCGGTGGGAGGCCCTCAGAGGTATTGGTGCGGGGCCCCAGAGGTACCGCTGTGGGCCCTCTGAGGTGCTAGTGTGTGGCCCTCAGAGGCGCCGGCGAGGGTCCTCACAGTTGCCATTGTGGGCCCTCAGAGACACTGCAGTGTGGGGTCATCACAGTCGGATGTGGGACCCTTAGAGTTGCTGGCTCGAACTCTTTATAAGCCGACAGGGGCTCTCAGTCAGAGACCGACAAGGGGCCCTCAAGAGGTCTGCGGTGTCTTCAGGAGCCCTGTGGAGTCCTCAGAGACCAGCAAGGTACTCTCAGACGCCGGTGGGGCCCTCAGAGTCTTCGGTGTGGGGCCCTCAAAAGTCACCGGTGAGTGGCCGTCCGATGCGAAGGTCCCGTCTTAGGCCGTCAGAGACTCCGGCGTTGAGCCCTCAGAGCCGCCGATATATGGCCCTAAGAAGCACTGGTTTGGGCCTTTGGAACTTCATTCAGGGGTGCCGGTTGAACTCAGAGGTGGCAGTGTGGGGCCCTCAGCTGGGCACCGGTTTGGGGCTTTCACAGCCGCCGGTGAGGGCCCTCGCAGGCGCCGTTGTGGGGGCCTTCAACCATTGGTTTAAGGGGTCATCACAGGCGTGTGTGGAACCCTTAGAGCTGCTGGTCCCTGATAGGCCGGTAAGGGCCCTCAGAGGTCGCCAATGGGCCCTGAGAGGCCGGCAAGGGGCCTTGAAATGCCGACAAGAAACAATAAAAAGCCGGTGTGGGGCTCTTATGGAGAGAAGTGTGGCTATTTGGAGCACTAAAGGTGTTCTTTCGAGCCCTGTGGGGCCCTTCTGAGTCGAAAATACCATCGTGGACCCTCAGCCGCCAATTGGCGTCGCAGGGCCCCTCGGGCCTGAGAGGCCCCCTGATCCGATGGGGCACGTGCCCCCTGCCCCCCCTCCGGGTGCAGATAGAGAATGAAATCGGCTTGCGGGACTCCGGGACACAACAATTGCGATCGTTCCTTCTCCCGTCGCGAGGTCGTCCATCCGACCCATATCCCAAGATTGTCAACCCTGGGGCTCGGGTCGGCAATATATCGGCAAGGAAATAAGCTTTAGGTGGGTAAAGTTATTTAAGTAAGTTATTTAAGAGTCATTAGTTGTCGTTACGTTCAGTAATAACAACGATAAAGTGCCAAATGTACCCGACGTACGGGTTGGAGCCAGGCGCCGCCCGGTCTCCACCAGTGACGTCACGCTAATGCTTAGCGACCGGTCCATTGGAAATTGCGGGATGATTCTACCTCTCTTATACGGCCTTGCTCACGCCCGTTCGGTCTGCGGCCACGTTCTGGGGTGGCGGTCGCGGGGTTAGCGGCGTTGGACTTCGTCCTTTATCCAGACTGCACCGTACCATCTGAACGGATGGATCTGCCAAGAAAGATGACATCCAAGGCGGCTATGAGGCGATCACAAAGCTTCAGCAAGAGCTTCTCCTTCATGGGGCCGGCCGGCCGTTAAGTCGCAACACCGGCTGCCGAGTGCCAACAGCTGCGTGCGCTGGCGCCGACGCGTTGTTGGCCGCGCTGCTGACGCTCAAGCTGCGATATCAACCATCTATGAATAAGTGGCAGCGGTGGCGGCTTGTCAGTTGTTAACGTGCCTTTGCAGACGTTGTGAATAGCCCGCGTTGGAATCGCATGGTTGGCAACACCACGCAAGCTAAAATGGGCTTCCTTGATGAACCTACTTTTTAAGCATTGTAGCCTTTGTAATATTTGATGTTTTGCTGTAGGTATTATTTTCTACATATATACTATATAGGCACTCACGTGCTTTGAATCGCGCAATGCAATTGAACCATGGTAAAGACAATGATAAATGAACTGAGAGCTGACATGCCCCATGCTTTGTGTGTGTGTGTGTGTGTGTGTGTGTTTTTTTTTTTTTTTTTTTTTGGTGAGTCGATAAAAGTGGTTTTGGACACTGGATGAGTTTTTAGGGGTGTGGTGAGGGAGAATGTAATTCCACAGACCTTTTGTCAGATTCACCAATGCAGTAGGTCTGTGCGGTATTTAGATATCGGAGCATTCTTTGAAAGTCGTGAATAGGGCAACTGAGTACCTACCTATAGCCGTGATATCCCCTCACAAAAAAGTTCTTTTAAATAACCGGGGATAAGTACATAAGCAGAGTAATTGCTATTACGAACACCTAGGTATCACAATGCTGAGCGAATAGGAAAATCTATAGATGGAGAATTGTGCCGCGTTACGGGTGCTCGGGCGCAGCCAATCCAGCGTTACCCCAGCGGTGACCTTGACCCGCATCGTCTGTCTCGGCTCCAAAGCCAAACCGGCGTAGAATTGGGAGCGCTCGAGCACTCATGGTCCAGCGCAATTCTCCACCTGAATCCATTCCTGATACACATTTGCTTGCTCATAGTCATGTAACCCCGGCAAATTCATATAACTTCCATATTGGTCGCTCCATAGACAGATGGCCACAGATATCAACTTAAAAGGCCATTGTTGCATTCATTTAGTGGAGATCATTAAAGAGCCGTGATAGGCCACAAGTCGCGTGACATCATACGTGTAACAACCAATGACGTCGGCCTGCAAAACCCAATGGAAGCGGCTAGCAGCGTGCAATAAAACAGGGCGCTGCTTTCTAAATGTCTGTCGTGCGCCATAAATGAATATATCTTTTGTAGTGTGGCAACTCAGTATCTTTTTTTAACTATTGTACTAGTATTTAATAATTTCATAATTTTATAATTGTGCTTACGCTTTATGTTGATGTTAGTGATAAATCCTTAGATAAAGTAAATCGATGTGATATTTATGATTTATTTATTATTATTTATTTATTTGGGGTCAAGGACAACAGGCATACGTGGGCCCATTTAATGTCCAAGCACTCAAAATCAGTCAAATGTTACACACAAACACTGGGACAAAAACATTGCAACTACGATACAATTTTACAATTCTTTTACATATGTTGACACATTGGCCCTAAGTTCCCTTAAAGAGTCATGGAATACATCAGCATCAGTACACTGAAACAAAAACTTATTAACAAACGATGGTGCTCTAACAAAAAGTGACCTTTGTACCGCGTCTACTCTCGCAAATGGAACATGAAAGACACCACGTGCTTGTTCGGTGCTTCTCGTTGCCCTTGGCGCGATAAATAGAGGGAAATGGGCTAAAAGGGCTGCACAATCAGTATGATTTTTATACAATTTGGCAACAAACATAATGTCATATTGTCGACGCCTATTCTCTAGACATGCGACGCCAAATAATCGCAGCAAGTCACTGTAATCAATAGCTGATGGTGAGTCTTGACATCGAGTATAACAATATAGCCAATATAAGAAACGTTGTTGCACCCTTTCGATTCTGTCCAGGTACGTTTTTGCGGCACCTCCCCAAATAACACAACAATACTCGAGAATTGCTCTAACGTTACCATAATATGCTGTTAAAATGGGCTTCCAGCTAAATGTTTTGACCTTGTGACCGGTTTGCATCGATCTCATGATGAGACCCATGACTCTGTTAGCTTTTGATACTGTTGTGTCTATATGTTTGCTGAAAGTCAATTTTGTATCCAAAACAACACCCAAATCCCGAATGGTTTCAACGTTTTCCAGACAGGTCCCATTAACCCGCGCCCTGCTGGGGGGGGTGTTTGAACACCCCCCCTTGTGGTTTTTCGCGAATATCTCAAAAACGGCGGCGCGGAGCGCCGCCGTTTTTGGTACACCTTATCATACATCAATTCTACACATGTTGTTAAAATTCCAAACCAAGGTCATTCAAGGTCAGGTCACCAGGTCACTTGAAGTGACCTCACCTCATACAAAGTTTCAATGTCTGTCATATCTACACCGAGTGACCGATCGCTTTGAAACTTTCAGCGATTGCTAAGAGCAATAGCATGTACAAAATGTATATCTCAGAATTTTGACATCGATGACCTAAGGTCAGGTCAATTTTGCGACCTCCCCATTATAAGTCAATGGGAGAAAATTGAAATGCGCTTCTTTTGGACGAAAGACATTATAAACGCTCCCAAACACTGAATTACAAGTGGTTTAGACACACTGAACATGAAAATGGTGTCCGTGACCCCTGTTTATGCCCTGAGGTCATCTTAGGTCACGAATGGTATCTAACAGTTTTTCGCAAATAACTTTTGATAGAGGCATGCTAGAGCGATGAAAACGCCTTAGATGTGTTCAGCTCGACGATACGGATCGACTGATATGCAACATGACCCTTTCCGGTCAGGTCATGACCTTGACCTGAGGTCAAATTTTCAAGTTGACCTTTCAAGGTCAAGTTATAGTTCATTCGATGCGTCTTGACGAGAGGAACACGATGCCGGTAAAAGTAAGCTCGTACAAGGCTTGGGTCAAAAGTTATTGCAGAAAAACTGTTTCCGAAAAAATCGGCTATTTTTGCAGTTTTTGCCCCCTGCAGGCAAAACCGTTGACGTTAGGTCAAATCTGAGAAAATTACTCAGAAAGGGCGCTAATAGGGCTATCGAATGCGCTTTTCCGCGGCGCTGTAGCTCTATTGGTTCCCGAGTTATGCGTTGGCTTCTTGGAAATTGTCGACATTCGACCTGGAAATCGGCGAAATTTTGCCTTCAATGACCTCTGGTGACCTGACCTTTGACCTGACCAAAAAATTGACTGAAGTGATTTCGTCATTATTTTTGACGGTCTTTCGAACGCCGCCTTCCGCGTATCGCTACGTGGCCCAGGAGCCGAGTTACAAGGGGGGGTGTTCAAACACCCCCCCCCCCCCCCCAGCAGGGCGTGGAAATCCAGGACCCCCAGCCGGGCGCGGGTTAATCATATAACTATAAACAATGGGATCACGTCTGAGGGTTACCCTAAATGACTTGCATTTATCAGCATTAAGCTTGAGTTTCCAGCTTTTGGACCAGTTATAAAGTTGTGTTAGATCATTTTGTAACAATGTGGTATCATTCTGTTCTGATATCACTGAAAATAACTTTATATCGTCTGCAAACATGAGACAGTTGGTTTGAACCATTCGTGGAAAGTCATTAATAAAAAGAGCAAAAAACAAAGGTGAAATAATACTGCCCTCTGGGGTACCCGAAATAACATTCTGCCATTCAGAACATTTGCCATTTACAACTACTCTCTGCTTACGCTGTGAAAGAAAAGACGAACGCCATTTAAGTGCTAGTCCACCGACACCATACGATTTTTGAAGTTTGTGAATGAGCAGCTGATGGCTCACGCTTTGAAAAGCTGAGGAAAAGTCTGTGTAAATAATATCCGTTTGCTTGCCATTGTCTAAGGAATCACATGCAGTACTCAAAAGGCAGGCTAGATTCGTTTCACATGATCGTCCTGGTATAAATCCGTGTTGGCATTCAGAAAGGACAGATTGGACATGAGTAAATAAAGTATCACGCACTACTTTCTCAAGTATCTTGCCAAAAAACGAAGTTATTGAAACTGCTCTATAGTTTGTGGGAAGACGCCTTGAACCCTTCTTAAGTACAGGGACTATGTTTGCTTCCTTCCACTTCTCAGGAAAAGTACCTTGCTCGATAGATAACATACAGATAATTGTGAGGGGAGACACTAGCTGACCCGAACACTCTTTTATCACACGAGCACTAATGTCGTCTGGCCCAGTAGCCTTATGGACATTTAAACTATCAATGATGGAGCTAACTGAAGATGCTGACACTTCGAACGTAAGCAATTCTGGTAAATCAAAATCAAACGCAGCTGGTAAGCAATCGATAGCTGGATCTGAAAATTTTGCAGCAAATGTACGATTAAGTACACGGAGAAAAATAATTACTCCCCCCGGGAATCACGATCCCCTATTTGGGAATCAACTGACATCCATGGTGTAATCCGATTCTGAAAAACAGTGTCCATACACCGTTTTTTGGTGTAAATTGATCTGGGTCAGAATCACATACCCAAGGGTCATTTGACTCCCAAAATTTTGACTCCCATTTTAGGTGTCGTGTCAAAAGATCCTGCAAGGTGTCAGTGTAAAATGACACATCTAAGCGTTTTTGACGCTATCATGAGGAGTTTTTTATCCTATAGGTGTCATTTCACACAGTTGAGCGTTTTCACAATCCGCGACTCCCTTATTAGGTGTAATTTGATCCTCAGTGGTGTCATAATATTCCGTTCAAATGACTTATTGAGTGTCATTTGACCCTCGGTAGTGTCATAATATTCCGGTGTCATTTGAGCCCCATTGGGTTCAAATGACACCGGAATATTATGGCACCACTGAGGGTCAAATTACACCTAATAAGCGAGTCACGGATTACGAAAACGCTCAACTGAGTGAAATGACACCCATAGGGTTCAAAAACTCCACATGATAGTATCAAAAAACACTAAATTATTACAGAAATTGTTTTGACGTCACTGGTGGTAGGAACCAACACTGCAGAGTCAAGAGATTTTCGGTGAATTAGACTCAGAATCCAGCTCCGGCTTCCAATATCGACTCCGACTCCGACTACGGCCAGAACTGTCGTTTCCAACCGACTCCGACTACGGCCAGAACTGTCGACTCCAACGGACTCCGACTCTGACTCCGTAACCCTGGTGTAGGTTCAGTGATTTGAGTCAATGCCCCGAGTGACGTCATGTGTGTGCTAGCCATGCATGGCTAGCACAGCCATTCGTAGCGGACCAGCCATGGCTGGTCCGCTACAAAGATGAGATAGGCAATAGCCCAATCAGCAGGCTGCACTGTCAATTTGCGGACGAAGATTTGCGGAAAAAAATGCGAGACGAAGAAATGCGGAGACGAAGAAATGTGCGGACGAAGAAATGCGAGACGAAAAAATACGAAGACGAAGAAATGCGAGACGAAGAAATGCGAGACGAAGACCTGCAAGACGAAGACATGCAAGACGAAGACATGCGAGGCGAAGAAATGCGAGACCAAGAAATGCGAGACGAAGAAATGCGAAAGGAAGAAATGCGAGACAAAGAAATGCGCGGACGAAGAAATGCGGAGACGAAGAAATGCTCCGACGAAGAAATGCGAGACGAAGAAATGCGAGACGAAGAAATGCAAGACGAAGAAAGGCGGAGACGAAGAAATGCGCGGACGAAGAAATGAGCGGACGAAGTTTTGCGGACGAAGAATTGCGCGACGAAGAAATGTCATGCAAAGATTTGTCCGGATACGCTGCGGTATCAATTGATTTTCGGTGACCCAGACTCCGACTCCAGCTCCGGCTTCCAAAGTCGCCGTCGACTCCGACTCTGACTCCGGCCACAACTGTCAACTCCACCCGACTCTGACTCTGACTCTGTAACCCTGGTGCGAACCACAGCTCAGGTCCAGTGGTTTGAGTCAATGCCCGGCCAATCAGCAAGCAGCATTGTCGTGTGACGTCATTTGTGTTCTAGCCATGCCGGTCCGCCACGAAGATGAAATAGCTCGACCTTGCAGGAAAACCGTTAGGAAAGCCGTTGACTTCAGTTGCCGGAAGTGTGCCCACGTGGGTGCGTGTGGTGTGAGCGGGGAGAGGAACTTATTTGAAATAACGCGCTTGTAATGTCGCCAAACGTTGTTTAAAGTGTAGATTTACTTCAAGTGATAGTGCTTTAACGATAAACTTCAGATTTTATTTGTAGTTTGCTCAACATGCGTATTTAAATAACGAGGCGCCCTGCACTCGGCGAAATTTTGAAGTAGGACAAGATAGCAACGCACCATGGAGACGGAGGTAAGTTTTTATGTCATTAAGCTGCAGAATAACTCTACCTAAGTAAGTAGCAATAATCACCGGTTGATGGAACATTGTTGAAATGTGAGTAATTCCTTACGGTGAATGGAGTCACGGACCCATGAGCCTTACGATAAGTTTTCATTATATTTCGCCATACATTTCGTGCCCAAATGTTTTGGAATTTATTGTTGCATATAAAATAAAGAATGACATGCATGTATTGTTAATTTGCGTCACGTGGTTAACAACTGCAATTATGACTCTGTTGAGGAGTGTATTTTGATCCCATAAGGTGTATGATTCCGAGAATCATTTGACAATATCTGGCATAAAGACTGATTGAAAAGAAGACGTCATCGTCAATAGACAAAATTGTAGCTGCAAGGGTGAAGACACATGCAAGCTACATTTAAAGTTTCGTTGCAGTCTGGCTAATCGTTCCTATCTATAAGCTTCAGAAGGAGAACATACCCATGGGTATGTTGGTTAGTTGTACCATACTATTAGTCTCAAGATAAGGGCTCAGGCGACTTGTTTTTCTGATGCGATGAATATACCCTTTATACCCTCGCCGCAGCTCGGTTCGAGTGCATCCCTCACCCTTGCACACAACCCAACCCCCGCACTCGAATATTACCGGTATTTCTTATATAGGAGACCAATAGTACCGGTAATATTGATATTAGCTGATGTATGACGCTAACAGGAAGAGGCTCTGAACCGGCATAGAAAAACCATCCCAAGAGTCATTTGACACCGTTGAGGTGACACCTACGAGGGGTGTTTTTTGAAGCGTACCAAAAACGCGCAGTTTCCAGGAGTCCGATTACACCCGGAATCAGACACCCCCGAGGTAATCTGACTCTGGTTGGGAGTGTATTTTATACCACATGTCGTCAAATGATTCCCGGAATCATACACCGTGTGGGATCAAAATACACCCCCAAGATCCGATTACTCCCTGAAGTGACACCTAAAAGGGGTGTTTTTTGAAGCGTACCAAAAACGCGCAGTTTCCAGGAGTCAGATTACACCCGGAATCAGACACTTCAGACACTTCCTAGAGTATTATGACTCTGATTTGGGGTGTATTTTTATTCCATAAGGCGTATGATTCCGGGAATCATTTGACGACGTACGGTGTAAAAATACACCCTCAACCAGTGTCATAATACCCTAGAAAGTGTCTGATTCCGGGTGTAATCGGACTCCAGAAAACTGCGCGTTTTTGGTACGCTTCAAAAAACACCCCTTTTAGGTGTCATTATTTTTTTCAGTGTAGATTAGCACGCTCTACATCTCCCGACACTTCAACAGCGTCATCCAGTAAAGTAGGGAGCTGACCTTTACCGCCTTTAATGCATTTCAAAAATGACCAAAATCTTTTGGGATTCTGCTTAAAATCAGCTGTAATGCTCTTCAAATATTCAAAATACTTCATGCATGACACTTTCTTAAATATCTTTCTGCAATTCCTGAAACAAGCGAGAGTGTCAACATTCCTATCTCTTTTCAGAGCCCGGAAAGCACATTCCTTATCAGTTAGCGCCTTTCGAACGTCAGCATCAAACCAGGGTGGGTAGTGGCGCTTCAATGTAACTGTGGGTATGTGGCTACACTGAAAAAAATAATGACACCTAAAAGGGGTGTTTTTTGAAGCGTACCAAAAACGCGCAGTTTTCTGGAGTCCGATTACACCCGGAATCAGACACTTTCTAGGGTATTATGACACTGGTTGAGGGTGTATTTTTACACCGTACGTTGTCAAATGATTCCCGGAATCATACGCCTTATGGAATAAAAATACACCCCAAATCAGAGTCATAATACTCTAGGAAGTGTCTGAAGTGTCTGATTCCGGGTGTAATCTGACTCCTGGAAACTGCGCGTTTTTGGTACGCTTCAAAAAACACCCCTTTTAGGTGTCACTTCAGGGAGTAATCGGATTTTGAGGGTGTATTTTGATCCCACACGGTGTATGATTCCGGGAATCATTTGACGACATGTGGTATAAAATACACTCCCAACCAGAATCAGATTACCTCGGGGGGTGTCTGATTCCGGGTGTAATCGGTCTCCTGGAAACTGCGCGTTTTTGGTACGCTTCAAAAAACACCCCTCGTAGGTGTCACCTCAACGGTGTCAAATGACTCTTGGGATGGTTTTTCTATACCGGTTCAGAGCCTGTTCCTGTTAGCGTCATACATCAGCTAATATAAATATTACCGGTACTATTGGTCTCCTAATATGAGAAATACCAGTAATATTCGAGTGCAGGGATTGGGTTGTGTGCAGGGGTGAGGGATGCACTCGAACCGAGCTGCGGTGAGGGTATAAAGGGTATATGTATTCATCGCATCAGAAAAACAGGTCGCCTGGGCCCTTATCTTGAGACCAATAGTATGGTACAACTAACCAACATACTCATGGGTATGTTCTGCTTCTGAAATTATAGGAACGATTAGCCAGACTGCAACGAGACTTTAAATGTAGCTTACATGTGTCTTCACCCTTGCAGCTACAATTTTATCTATTGACGATGACGTCTTCTTTTCAATCAGTCTTTATACCAGATATTGTCAAATGATTCTCGGAATTATACACCTTATGGGATCAAAATACACTCTCCAACAGAGTCATAATTGCAGTTGTTAGCCACGTGACGCAAATTAACAATACATGCATGTCATTCTTTATTTTATATGCAACAATAAATTCCAAAACATTTGGGCACGAAATGTCTGACGAAATCTAATGAAAACTTATCGTAAGGCGCATGGGTCCGTGACTCCATTCACCGTAAGGAATTACTCACATTTCAACAATGTTCCATTAACCGGTGATTATTGCTACTTACTTAGGTAGAGTTAGGTATTCTGCAGCTTAACCCGCGAGTTGCTGGGGGGGGGGGCGTTAAACGCCCCCACTTTTTTCGCCGGGCCATAGCATAAAAACGGCGCGCCGCAGGCGCCAAATTTTGGGTACCTGTAGGGAATTGATTGAAGTTTATTGTGACAAAGTTTCAAAAAAATCGGTCGGAAAATTTTTGAGATATCGAGGTTTTAGTGACGTCATGATTTTTGAGTTTTCGACCAAAAACGGCATATATTCAAAAAATCATATAAAATCACAGAATAGACATACAGACATGCCGTAAACGCCATTAGACTGCCAATACCTTGAACAATCAAATGGCTATCTTCGATTATTGATTATCGTTCCGAATTTTCCAAAATCTTGAACTGAATCTTGGCAATTTCTTGTGACTACTTCACGACCATGATACATGAATTTCTTAAATTGAGGTTTTTGAGCCAAACACGTACACATATGATAAAATGAATGTCACCATCGTGTTCTACGGCCCAAATTACCCATAAAACATGTGTCACAGGCTGCGAATATCAGTTTTGATTTTCGGGGATATGTGCCTACCCGGTTGACCTGACCTTGACCCTGACATATGCTTGACTGACCCCTACATAGAGCTGACACTCTTGTAGGCCTTATATGATGGATTGTGCACCGTTTTGACAGAGTTTATGACGAGGGGCGCCCATTGCGAAGTCCTGAAGTCCATGCTACTGAAAGCCCGATTTCAGGTGTTTGACCTGACCTTGACCCGACCTGTGACCTTAAAACTCAACTTTAAAGTACTCATCTGAAGCGTCTCGTCGCGTTCTTTCGTTTGCCGCCTCGTGCGTTTCGCTGCGCCTATTGGTTCTCGAGTTATCGGCTGGGGGCGTTTAACGCCCCCCCCCCAGCAAACGGTGGGTGGCGAAATACCCCAGCAACTGCCGGGTTAATGACATAAAAACTTACCTCCGTTTCCATAGTGCGTTGCAATCTTACTGTCCTCACTTCATAATTTCACCGAGTGCAGGGCGCCTCCTTATTTGAATACGTACAGAGCAAGTTACAAATAAAAACTGAACTTTATCGTTAATGCACTATCACTTGAAACAAAACTACACTTCAAACAACGTTTTGCGACATTACAAGCACGTAAATTCAAATAATTCCTGCCCTCACTCACACCGCACACACCACGTGGCACACCGCGCGCGCAACTGAAGTCCAACGGCTTTCTAACGGTTTTCCTCAAGGTCGCACTATTTCGTCTTCGTGGTGGACCGACTAACACAAATGACGTCACAAGACAATGCAGCCTGCTGATTGGCCTATTTCATCTTCGTGGCGGACCAGCAGCACACACATGACGTCACTCGGGGCATTGACTCAAATCACTGAACCTACACCAGGGTTACGGAGTCAGAGTTGGAGTCCGTTGGAGTCGACAGTTCTGGCCGTAGTCGGAGTCGGTTGGAAACGACAGTTCTGGCCGTAGTCGGAGTCGGAGTCGATATTGGAAGCCAGAGCTGGATTCGGAGTCTGATTCACCGAAAATCTCTTGATTCTGCATTGTTGGTTCCTCCCACCAGTGACGTCAAAACAACTTCTGTAATAATGTAGTGTTTTTTGATAATATCATGTGGAGTTTTTGAGCCCTATGGCAGGGCTGCGGAGTCGATGGATTTTCGGCGACTCTGACTCCGACTCCGATTCCGGCTTTCAAAAACCAGCTTCGACTCCGATTCCGACTCCGGGCAGAATTGTCGACTCCGACCGACTCCAACTCCCGACTCCGACTCCGCAGACCTAGCAGGGCTGCGGAGTCGACAGATTTTCGGTGACTCCGACTCCGACTCCGGCTCGGGTTTCTAAACTCGACTCCGACTCCGACTCCGGTCACAACTGTCGACTCCGACCGACTCCGACTCCGACTCCAACTCCGACTCTGCGGCTCTGCCCTATGGGTGTCATTTCACTCAGTTGAGCGTTTTTCGTAATCCATGACTCGCTTATTAGGTGTAATTTGACCCTCAGTGGTGCCATAATATTCCGGTGTCATTTGAACCCAATGGGGCTCAAATGACACCGGAATATTATGACACTACCGAGGGTCAAATTACACTCAATAAGTCATTTGAACGGAATATTATGACACCACTGATGATCAAATTACACCTAATAAGGGAGCCACGGATTGCGAAAACGCTAAACTGTGTGAAATGACACCTATAGGATATAAAAACTCCTCACGATAGCGTCAAAAACGCTTAGATGTGTTATTTTACACTGACACCGTGCAGGATCTTTTGACACGACACCTAAGATGGGAGTCAAAATTTTGGGAGTCAAATGACCCTTGGGTATGTGATTCTGACCGAGATCAATTTACACTAAAAACGGTGTATGGACACTGTTTTTCAGAATCGGATTACACCATGGGTGTCAGTTGATTCCCAAATAGGGGATCGTGATTCCCGGGGGGAGTAATTATTTTTATCCGTGTAGTGATAGATTTGTGAAGGTGCGCGTAAAACATTTTAACAGCATCATTAACAGGAAGAGTGTTTAGCTGTGTCCAATCGATGAGACTTAAAGATCTACGAAGCCCATTGAAATCAGCCCGTTTATAATCAAAGACGGTGGGGCGAGTCGAAAATCTCTTACCCCTTTTTTTAACGCGTAACGTACACCGGACTTCAGCATGATCTGAAGGAAAAATCCCTTCGCATACCGTCGCATTAACACAAGCATCATTTGACAACACTAAATCCAAGTAACTGTTACCTCGGGTAGGCTGACCCACGTGTTGAACCAGTCCCGCAGTACTGATGCCGTCTAGTAGCTGCAGAGCCCTCGGGGCTGACCTCTGAATGTTAGGAGTAGCCCCGCTGTCACCACCCATTGGTGTCCATCTCACTTCCGGAACGTTGAAGTCACCAGCGACGACAACAGTCTTGTTTGGATGACGTGTGCGAAGATCTTGGCATGCCCGAAATATTTCTGGAATAGAGTTTCCATCCGGTGGACAGTAGACTATTGGGGCATTCCACGTCAAATCAAACACCGAAATCCGTCATCCCCTTCGATTTTTCTGAAAATTTGTAGGCAGATTGGGCATGGTGCAAAACTGAGTTACGTGTAATATTTTCGAAATTTGATAACGTATCGCCGAGATATAGGTCCTCGAATATAGCCAAAAATGCCACACATCATTTTTTTAAATGCTTATAACTCTGGTTCCTTTTCTGGTATCAAAATGATATTAACAGGGTCTTGTAGGCAATTGATAAGGCTTTGATTTTTAATTATAAAATTACATTGAAGTGACCTTGAAATGCATTTGACCTTGAATTAAAACAGAAAAATTTAAATAGCAAAAAACACGCCACCTTCGATTTGAGTAATTTTTACATATTATGTCCCTCACAAGGTTCCTAACCATCTGTGAAAAAATTGGAGTGGGCCATTCATAACTTTCGCGGCAAACGCCGTTTTCATGCATCAACATCACGCAACCGCGCGTGACCTTGAAAGACAGAGTCAAGACATGCTTGCTTGTGCACACTTTCTGAAATGAATGATTGCTGATTAGTGATATCCCAAACTCTGCGAGAATGGAAATGCATAGTCATCGTAGTCAAGCATTCACGTTCCATTGTAAAAGTGTCTCAGGCAAACGGTATTTTGCGGTGAATTTTGAGCCGTGTGGAAATGCATCATGAAATAAATTCAACGAAAACATTATCACGCAACGATATCTTCACGTCTTTTGATCTTCACTATACGAAAGAACATACATTTTTGAGTATGTATGGGGAATTTCTAGTTAATCCGATAATAAATATGGCAGTTAGAGTTCTGCTAAGAGTAACATGTCGCCGGCTGAGGCGGGATCGGCCGACGCGGGAAACGCAGCAGTCACAATTTTGTGTTTACACGTTCATATTTCAATTGTTTACCAACCTATTTTCAGAATTCTTTCACCATAAGATTGCCTGTACATTTCTTAGTCTTCTCACAAAATTTGACGCGAATCGAACGTAATCAGCGGTAAGGAGCGCGATGTAAAGACGGAACCGTTCCGTTCCGTCCCGGCACAGTCTACAATTCAGGCGGCGCGTAGCGGTCGGCGCCGGCTGCCGAGTCGCCGCGTCGCCGCGGCGACAGGATGTTCACTTTACACCGCTATTACTAGAACAGTTGTGAACCGATTTTCTTATTGCTTGCACGATGAGATGTGCAATTCAATTCTGGACAGGTAGCCATAAGTAATTTCGCATCAATATTATGAGATATTGGCGAAAAACAGGAGGGGTGGGGCGAAATTCACTCTTCCCCCTCCACTGCGCGTGCTAACATACGTTTGCATATGTGCCATTTTCTTCAAAACTTATGAATGGCCCACTCTAATTTTTTCACAGGTTGTTAAGAATATGGTAGGCAATAAAATATATGAAAATGAGCCAAATCGAAGGTGGCGTGTTTTTTGCTATTTCAATTTTTGTGCTTAAGAACAGAGTTAAGCAAATTTCAAGGCCATATATTTAAGTCGATGCAATTCTAAACAAATGCTTAAGAAATTACCTAAACAGTAAGGTTTATTTCATTCAAATCAAACAAGTACAACCAGAGTTATGGTCGTTCAAAAATATAAAGATGCAACATTTTGTAAAAATTTGATGCCCTATATTTAGAAGAGCTGTGGTCAGAATGTGCAAAAAACATCAATGTAATGTCCGGGGCGACACAGGAACTCGCTCACAAATTTATAATGAAATCGCTGATGGTAAGGTGCAAAACAGCCGATTTTTGTTCGATTTGACGTGGAATGCCCCTATTGCCAAAATTACATTGGCAGCCTGGATCTCTACCACAAGCATTTCAGCAACGGTTGGTTCAAGATCTTCTCGTCTCTCGGGTTGGAGGTGGAGAGAAATAGCGCAAGCAACTCCCCCAGCGTGTGTTGGACGGTCTCGCCGGAACCACATGTGCTGAGGGAGGGAGGATGCTAATTCTTCTGAATCCACGTGGTCATTGAGCCATGTCTCCGTCCATGCCACCACGTCAAACAATCGAAGCTCATTGGCACATGCTCGTAGTATTCCCATTTTATTTTTAATGCTTCTTATATTTTGAACCAGTATATTTAAGTAATCTTGTTGACTTTCATTCTTGCAGCCCGGATCACGACTCTTCGAGGGATCTATTCTAAAAAATCTCCTGTTTCATGTTCGATGGTTTCGGCAATGATTTTGCTTGCTTCAAACGTGTATAGGATTCCAGTTTTGTTTAATCCATTGAACTTACAGGAAGCCAGACAGGGTCTTAGGTCCACGAATGTGGCTCCATATGCTTCACATAACAGTTTAAGCTCACTGTTGACTGTGCGTGCTGTTTCAAAAACTGTATATCCAGCATCTACCCTTTCTTCAACTGAGCACACGAACACCCGTCTTGTCTTCGGGGATCTTCTTGCAAGCTCAATTTGTCTTGAAAGACATTTAAGAACAAAATCCGGAGCGTGATTCAGCACCAAATCAGCTGCCGTATGCAAGACTACGTTCAGTTTGAATGCTCTTGCATCTCTGATAGCTGATGCTAGATTGTACCATACGTTGCTGTTATTGACACGAAGAAAAGTGGTGTTTTTATGAAGAGAAGGCGTTTCCCTGGTGGAATCCCTCAGTCGAATCACATTGGTTCCGCCAGCAATGACAGCTCCAACTACTTTGGACTCGCTTTTGGTTGCAGACCGATTTGTTTTCACGTTGATATGATTGACAGTGGGGTTTATAGCCGATCCTGACAATCCATTCAAATTTGTTGTGTCATCGCTGACTCTTGCAGGCATGTCTACCGTGTTCAACAGATTTTGCTCCGCCGTCACACCAGAGGCCTGTTTCACTAACAAATAAAACTTGTATTTACAAAGAAAAAGCTTGAGTTTACAAGAAATAATTACCAACATTTGAGATTTGGATTTCACGAAACCTTTGAACATGAATTTTGAGTTTAAAATTTGCAAACTTTTTTACAAGAAAAAGTTTGCTAGAAAACATGGGAATCGCAAAGTTTCTGTTTCACGAAGACCAGAAACTTGAAAGAAAACATCGTAATTACAAACCTGAAATTCCAGTGGTCCTGACGTTCGGAATTTTGATACTTTTTGTGCAATAATGCAAAACAGTCATATATTTAGAACAACTATGCTTTGTTGAGTCGTTTCATGCTCAATTTTTACTTAGCACACACCCTAAGAAGCAAAATAATCGGTATTAAAATATCGTCATGTTTGTCATTCGTGCGCCATAATTGCATTCAACAGTCTTCTGCTGTCAAATGTTTTGCGTGTTATTTTCTTTCAATGATAGGACAATGTGAACTATCATTTATATCTTTTTCCAACAGCATCATTGTTTATAATTTAATTAGGCAACTTTTGACATGAATACTTGACAATAGTACAATAACGTGACTTTGGAGGGCGATATGAGTTTTGAACGGCCCGACACCATTATCAGAAGCCCGACATGATGCTGAGCGGCCCGAGCGTAGCGAGGGACGCTAAGTATCATGAAGGGCTTCTGATAATGGTGAAGGGCCGTTCAAAACTCATATCGCCCGACAAAAGTCACGTTATTTGTATTATTGTCACTTATCTAGTTCATAATTAACCATTTTCTCAATAGCTTGCTGTAGTCAAATCTTCTGGAGGTCGGTCAGCAAGTTCGTAGTGCGCGAGAATGTAAAATACTGGTTATTGTTAACCCGCGCACCGACGGGGGGGGGCGGATATCCGCCCCCCCCCTGAGGTTTTTCGCGAATAGCGGGAAAACCGCGGCGCGTAGCGCCGCGAAATTTGGTATGACTATTCCCTTATCAATTTTACACATGGTTTGCAAGTTTGAACCTCCTACCTTTCAAGGTCAGGTCACCAGGTCACTTTGAATGACCCAACCTCAAGTCACTTTTGTGCAACTTTGTCACCGTGCCAGAGCTACAGTAGATGTCGGAGGCCTTTGAAAGTCGCAGGATGTTATTAGGTCATTAGTAGCTACAATTTGTATATCTCGGAATTTTGATATCGGTGACCTAAGGTCAGGTCAATTTCGCGACCTCCCTATTATAAGTCAATGGGGGAAAAATCAACTCCCTGTTTTTACCACTAAAACGGGTCGGAATGGCCCCATATACCATACATGACTTCATATACGATCAACCTTCACTACCTTGAGGTCTGTTTTGCTGTTGGGCAGCTGTGAGGTCATGTGACGTCATCAAAGGTCACCAAAGGTTTTTGGCCAATAACTCCGTACAGGAACAAGATACAGACGCGTGGATGGTCTCATTGTGTTCAGCTCGTCAAGACGCATCGAATGATATACATGATGACCTCGAGGTCACGTGACCTGAGGTCAACCTTTGACCTTGACCTTTCGAGGTCAACATATATATCATTCGATGCGGATTGACGAGAGGATCACGATGATGCCCTTAGTTTGTTCCTATCTTGACTAATTCGAAAGTTATTCGAGAAAAACTCTCTCCATATTTAGCGCCGCCATTTTGACTTTTTCGACCCCTGTGACGTCATCTTTGACCTGACCTGAAAATGACCTTTGTAAAAATTGTAGATCTTGACCGTGCGTATCCGATGCCGTTTACCGCTTGTCGCTATCTTGCTTCGTTCTCGAGATCTCAGGGGGGGGGGGGCGGTCATCCGCCCCCCCCCCCGTCGGTACTAAGTTGGCGCAGACCCCCGTCGGTGCGCGGGTTAAGCACGTGACTTTTCGGGAATTTAGGGCGAGCACTCACGACTAGAGTATATAAGGCAGGTCAGAGCGAACGGTGCATCATTTTCGGTTTAGCTTCTGAGGTAATAATAGCTCTGTCTCCTTTGCGCGTGGAAACGCCAGATGGATAGCGAAATAACGGAGCGTGAATTAATAGAGCTGGAAAGAAGTGTTGTACCTGACAACACATCGAAGGCCACTCAGTATGGGATGAAGAAATTTAATGAATGGCTTGCATTGAGAGACCATGCATGCGATTTTGGAACAGTTACTCATGAAGAACTGTGTAGTTTACTAAGAAGGTTCTACGCTGAAGTGAAGGCGAAGAAAGCGGGGGAAACTCTAACGCCCAGTACACTGACCTGCATTCGTGCGGCCATCCATCGCTGCCTGACCAGCGCTCCACATAGCAGACCGATCAACATCATAACCGATAGAGAGTTTATTGCAGCAAACAACATTTTTGACGCTCGCTGCAAACTGTACGTAAAGGCAGGCAACCCCAAGCCTCAGCATAAGGCTGCTATCACAGAGGACGATATGAAGCGCTTGGGTGACTACCTCTCGGATTTCGCGTCAAATCCAACCATCCTCCTGCAGGCTACATGGTTCTATCTCTGCTTTTTCTTCGGGAGAAGAGGTCGAGAAGGTTGGGCTCAGATGAGGAAAGATCATTTCGTCATCAGAGAAGACCCAGACGGAAAGGAATATGTCACTATTTCGAAAACTGAAGCAACAAAAAACCATCAGGGTGGAAGCAAGCAGGGAGATGTAGACTTTTCTGATCAGAGGATGTACGGGCCTGGTGTAGAAGTTTTCAAGATGTACCAGCAAAAGATCAATCATAATAGTGATAGGCTGTTCCAAACACCAAAGAGAGCATGGACGCAAGATGAATGTTGGTTCAGAAACGAAGCAATGGGGAAGATTGTTGTTGATTGGTCTTTCACATGCGCGCCACTGTCTCCCAGATGGCATCATCCGAACGCTCGTGACGGCACTCGTTGTATCGCGTATCCAGTACTGCCTTTCAGTTTATGGTAATGGGTCCCAAAAAAATTTCGATCGACTCCAAAAAATTATTAACTTCGCCGCTAGAGTTATTTTCGGCCGCCGTAAATTTGACCATGTCTCCGACCTGCGAACAAAACTCGGGTGGTTGTCCCCGCGCGGTATGTCCGACTTCCACACCCTTGTCATCGCACACAAGGTCATACAGCGCCGTGAACCTGAGCAACTAGCAGCCCTGTTCGTCGCTAATAGCGCTATCCGCGAGAGACCATCCAGACAAGATCACTTCTTCCATCTTCCCCGTCCACGGCTGGAAACGGGCAAGCGGCGGTTTGGCTATCGAGCTGCAGCTCTGCTGAACAGCCTGCCACCTCACCTGTCGCAGCTGCCTCCCGCCCGCTTCGCCCGCGCTGTTAAAGCCGCAATCGTGGACGATGAATCAGCACATCGTCGCTGACCAATAGGATAGGGGTGGGTAAAAGCGATGAGGCTGTCCTGAGAGTGTTTTGTCCTTGTTTTGACGTGAGTGAATGTGCAACTGTTTTGAATGATTAGATTAGCAACCGCGGATACGGATTCTGAGCAGTAATCGCCACGCACTTTGTATGTGGATCGCTCTTAAATGTAAATACAATACAATACAATACAAGAACAGCCTGTCAACAATCATGCAGAGGATAGCTGATAGCGCTAAGCTATCACAACGCTATACATGTCATAGCGTTCGTGCCACCACCGTCACGACATTGCATCAAGCTGGAGTGGCAGCTGAAGATATCGTTAAAGTAACAAAACACAAAAGGACCGCAAGCCTTTCACATTACATTGACGACATGTCAGTTCCTCAAAAAAGGCGTTGCTCTGAGATATTGGCACAAACGATGACCAGGCAGTCCGACACAACCGCAAGTGTAGTCCAAGGGTGCAGCGCCACGGTGATACAGAACGGAGGGCCTGCTACCTCACGACGGTTGTGCGAAGAAAAGCCCAACTTTAATCTGACCATCGGTGGGATGGAAGTGGATGACTGGTTGAACATGAACGAACAGGAACATCGGGTGCCTGACCCATCGGAAGTCCGTCAAAGCCAGCAACTGGTAACGGCGAGAACAGCTCTGTCGTCACTGCTCCCGAATGCAACGTTCAACGGGTCTTGCGTTATCAATGTGAACTTCCACGCGTAAGGATAGGTACGCCGTACGATTACATAGCGAAAACGCATCAAATGTGCAATCGGTCGTGCATCGGTCTATGACAAGTATTGTAAATAAAGTATAAATCAAAAACTGTTTGTACAGAACCGTCTACTTCTTTCAGTTGCAATAACCGCAATTTTCATTAAAATAATTTGTGGTATTCATATGAGAATATATATTTGAACATATTTGAGCTGTCGGGCGCTAATGACCTGTCGGGCGGATAATGACCATTATTGGCCCGACAGCTTTTATTTTGAGGGCAATACAGAGTTTGAGCCGCCCTCCTAAATGACGGTAATCGCCTAGTGATCGGCCCGTGCAAGTGACAATAATATTTGATACAAAGAAGCAATATCTTTAACATGCTATAGTTCTTGATTAAAAACAATTTTACTGTTTACAAGTTTATTTGCAAACATTTTCTTATCGGAGGTGCCACTGGCGATGAAGCTTAGTGAAATCGGTTTTTACGTAGTTGGTAAAAATACTTATGAATTGTTAACTACAAACACTTGTAAATACAAGTTTTTAGTGAAACAGGCCTCAGATCTGTGTGAAAGATGATTTTCATTCATGCTTTTGTGAATATTCGGTGTCTCATCCAAACGCTTTTCACTCCAGGCAGATGAGCTTCCCCGATGTGTAACCTGGAGAAGTTCTTGAACTACACTAGACAGGCGAGATACATCAGCAGATAATTTGTCCAGTTGAAGTTGGGTGAGCCTGATTGCCTCCATTATATCCATAGTAGTAGCGTTGACAAAAGATGGTCCGGGAATCTGGTCTGCATTTTCGAACTCAGGTCCTGGATTCGGCTCAACACCTCCGATGAGGAGGAGAGTCATCACGAGAGCGAATCCAAGGACCAGTTCATCTTGAGAGAACTTCCTAGTCTTCTTTATCCGACTGGGAATAGAACTTGACCGCAAGTTGAACGTGCCTATTCGAATTCGGTATGTTTGTAGGTCAATCATTTTAGTGCGGATATTCTAGGCCAGAATTAGGCACGTGATGCACAACTAAAAATCAAGTGCAAATGGATGACTCAGCTGCCGGACATTGGTCACGTGACCACATTTTCCGTGTGACCTTGAGTTGGCACCAGATTTTGTCGACAGACGTGGCGCAGCTTATTTTACTGCATTATTTTAGATACTAAATATTTAGGCGTGTGGTGGTAAATGATACCGTGCAAATAATATTGAATCATCGGTGACATAGTTCAACCATTGATACTTGAATAGCATCAATAAAATGCAATTAATCTATTATTACTCTTCCGTTGATTTTATTGTGTTTGCAGGCATAGGTAGAAACTGAAAAGCTGAGCCTGCAGCTTACAGTTGGTCTATACAGTAGCGGCGAAACACCTTCAATTAAGGGGGGGGGGGGCACTGCCGACTTTCGGTCCGATTCTTTCCATGCAACGCCCATAGGGCTAATGTTAAAATGCCAAAATTATAGGGGGCACGGTGCCCCGGTGCCCTCCCCGTTCCGCCGCCTATGGTTCTATAACTCTTAATGCATAAATCAATGCTACTGAGGGCTGCAAATTTGTTTTTTACCTATCTTTAATAACTGATGCCCTACCTTCATCTACCATTATCTGTAAGAATCTTGCATCAATCATCACCAGACTTCTTAGTTTTTTTTTTACATACCTACGCCCCAGCCGCGAGAGTGGGCGGGTACGACTCCCTCGCCTTATAATTGAGCTAGCCTCGCGGGAAAAACGAGCATGTGTGCCGTTACGGGACCGGGGACGCAGCGATTGATGCACGGTTTAAAAGTCTCAGGTCAACTGATGCCCTCTGAGGGTCAGGTCAAGTGCCCCGAGGGCCAAAATACGATTTCGGGTTTTGAAAAATAACTTTGTCAAAAAAACGGCGCAGAATCGCTATTTTAGTACCATCATGTTTGTCATGCTCCGGTGCGTCAAAATGGTACACTTTTGTTTGGGTGGGGTCAACATAAGGTGTTCACATCGGATCAAAGCCAGGTCAGAGGCACTCAGGTCACGAACTTGGTCGGAGGAGGTTATATCGCATATCATTCGATTCGGTAGGTCTTCCCGAGTCTATTGGCGACTTTTCCGACTTGCCAGCTCAATTTTATCAGGAGTTATTGACGAAAAAACTTGTGACATTTGTGACGTCATGAATGACGTCACGCGAGGTTAAAGATGCAAAAGTGAAGCATTGGACATTGCAAGAATTGCATGAAATTGCGATTCCATGTGCTTGAGCTAGGTTTAGATCATTCTCGGCGTCAAAATTGCAGTTTCCATATTTTCCCATTGACTTGTAATGGTGACGTCGCGCGATCGGCCTGACCTCATGTGACCTCTAGGAGAAATCTGAGATATACAAGTTTTGAGACTCCTAGAGGATATTAGGTCCTGTAAGTATCATCTCGCTGTGACAGCTCCTCTGGCACCGAGGGCGTTGCGAAGTTTCGGTATTTTGGGACTATTGCAGAGGTTCACGTGTGACGTCATAAGTCAGTGACCTGACCTGAGACGGAAATGCAATTGGTTTCCAAAGATGCGTATGGAAGCAAAGATAAGGTGTGCCAAATAGCAGCCCTCTAACTGTAATGTGTTTTGAGCTATCGCCAAAAGTCGTGAGTGGAGCGCTACTGACTCCTCCGGTCGGCCGCCGGGGGTAAGGAGGCGTGCAGGGTATCGGAAAACCACCTGGTACTTCGCGAATTTTGCCGATAAAAATACGTTTCTTATGCCAACTTGTAGCCAAAAGACTACTGAATCTCAAACCAGTCGTATCCTTGCACTAAATGGCTTGGTTTAGACACGATAGGTCTGAAAAGAAAAGGTCCCATGTATTCTCTATGGGCGCCGCGAGGCCGTTGGCACCAGAGTTTCGGGAAGTGCCCTCGCCACAACCGCACGTGCAGATTTGGTCACGTGACCAAGCGCATTTGCCGCCACTGTATTTATATACACTGTGGGATGACTCAAGCCGATGAGATTTTCCAAAAATGATGTAATTTAAGGGTATTTTTAAGTCATCATATTTCAGAAAATACGATGAATCCTCATTCTTTTTCTTATCCAAAATAAGCAGCAGACTCTGTGCAATCGATAGGTGTATGTTTTACCCCGAGATACGCTATTTTGACCACAATTAGGACAATAAAGAGGAGGACTTCTAAACACGTCCGACACTTCTACTTATCCCAAAGATTTAATAGATTAAAGATTTAATATTATTTAATAGAAAAATAGCAAACTACTGCGCCATTCATTCGAAAGCTGGTAAACCTACTAAAAAGAACTACTAAAATTCCTGAGGAACCAAAGGATTAAATTGGTATCAAATAGATGCCTGCTATTCCGTCGTGAAAACGGCCAATTGTTATTTTTTCAAATCAATTTTCACCACGTATTTGACATCGTACGCCAATATAAATAGCACCATCGTGTTTCTGAGCTCAAACTGCATCCAATAGACACCTTTTCTGTTGAAAAATTGTATTTTCAAAATTTGACCTTTTTTGACCTGAAAGTGACCTGACCTAGGCTAAATTCGACTCAAAATGACCTCGAATGACACAGACGACATCAAATTCGAAATCTTTGGCCTAAATGGACCATAAAACATATGTCAGGTGACCGACGCATGATATAATATTTTCGCGACCTGTGATGACCTGACCGTGACCTGAAAATCAAAGTACAAGTTTGGTATGTACATTTCCTTTAGTCATTTCATTTAAAATTTGCCATGTTTCTCTCGGACCAGAATCTTTCAGAACATTCTGGTAATACGTTTTCTTAGCGTTCCGAAGAACCTGTGTGAAAATATTTTTATATCGTTTATACTGGTTTACATTATAAGCAGTAGGCGTTTTCTTTTTTAGGCGGAACAGATCATTTTTCCTGTTGATAGATGCCAATATAGCAGGTGTAATCCAAGGCTTAATCGGAGTTTTTTTCCTCGATGGTATGTAGGTATCACTGTACCTAGATATTCCTGAGGTATAAGAGTCAATAATCAGTTTACACGCATCCTCGGCATTTGTCAATTGACAAATATCAGTCAGTTCGTTTTGCAAATATGATTGCAAGTCTGGTACTTTGTTGTAGTTAAAAGAGGTTACAGTCTGTCTCATACGAATATGAGAGTCGTTCGCCTGAAAAGCACAGTCGATAAAAACTGGAAAATGGTCAGATATATCATCAAGAATGATCCCCGAGTTATTTATGATCGATAAATTATTACAAAAGAAGTTATCCAGGAGAGAGGCACTATCACCCTCACCCAGCCTTGTAGTCCTTGAAACACAGGGAAGGAAGCCATACGATAAAAACATGTTAGTAAAATGTTCAACATTTGAATCCGAAGACGCTTGAAACATGTCAAAGTTAAAATCCCCCGCAATTAAGACATTTGATGACGTATGACTGAGCTGATCAAGCACAGCAGCCATTTGATCCATAAACTGTGAACCTCGTGTGTTTGGGGGTCTATACACTACACCAATAATGCGTTTCAATGAGTGATGAGTACACTCAACAAATATATGTTCAGCATCATCTACATTACTCAATGTAAGGACAGAAGTTGAGTTAATACATTCATTGCATACATATAGTGCCACTCCACCACCCATTCTATCAATAATGACTCAATTATTTTCAGGTTAAGCGGTTGTGCACCAGGCTTACTTAGCCTAAAAATATTTGACTTACCATTGCCTGTAATCTCTCCTAAGGCATTACCTTCGGCACTGCACTTCTTCGCCACGAGCAATTTGATATTAAAGGGACAGTATCACCATTTTGATGAAATTTGACATTGCATAGGCCCCACCTTTCTGGTCCGGGAACTGAAGACCGATCCTCGAAGCTCCACACCGTTATCCCGCTATCGCCGCTCAAAGTACGAAAGGTGTACCACACTTTGAATCGTGCTTCACTATCTTCACTGTTTAAATGTTTGCGCCGTTTTGAATTGACCGCCAGTAATAAAACTTTTACCCTGGTCATTTCATCAAATTTTATAAAGCCAAAACGTTTTTCGCACTTATTCATCACCGTTAAATTCATTAAATAGTCGTAGGCAATTTCCGCTGTTTCCTTCGGATTCTAGCGGCTCAACAAAGGAATTCCTCCAGCTTGAATCACAATCTCCCTCCAATATATGACGTTTATCACGTGATTGTCACGTGATATTTTCTCCCATTGTCAATTGTCACGTCCAATTGTCACTCCCTCCAATTGTCACGTTATATTTTTATAGGCAATACCTAAGGCTACCTCTCCCTAAGGACAACTCAATCAGAAGAACGACCGCGTAAGCGTAGCGTCAATAATGTATTATCTGCGCCAGTTCTGTAGTAATTTTGCATGCTTCCAAACTGGCGGCCATGCTTGTATAGTGGTGGTTCGCTCATGAAAATGAATCATGAAAATGAAATGTGGTTGCAATATTTTTCACCGAGTTCGGTCCTCAAACTATGTTTTTCTGATTCAGAAAAATAACAAATGCTAGTAAAAAAAAAAAAAATCAGCTCCATACATGGATTTTTTTTTCGATGATACTGTCCCTTTAACCCTCGCCCGCACATTGGGGGGGGGGGGGTTACCACCCCCCCCAGGTAGTCTTTCTGCTCTGCACTCAACATTTTTAGAGCTAGAAGCCTGATTTTTCGTATAGCTGCTCCTCTATCCTTTCTTGATGTCCACTGAAAATTTCAAGTTTCTGTGACCTTTGGTTTCGGAGATATGACCTTGTTTTTCAGGTCATGTCATGACCCAAATGGCCAATTCTCGACATCTTGCGTTGGCTATGGGCCTTGTGAGCTTTTGACACCTTGATTTCGGCCTTTTTTACCAGTCTTACCTCCCACCCATCATGGAACATGTTGTTCGACAAGATGTCAAGGTCAAGGTCAAGGTCAACCTAGGTCATCTAAGATAATTGCGTTTTAGGCAAGCGGAATTTACTTTTTTGTGAAGTTTTTTGACTGCATTTTTGGTAAAAGCTTCTCAGATCATGATTTCATGTAATATGGATGTTACAGGCAAAGTGAAAACTCGGGCATTTTGCAAAATGCCTAGGCAATTTGCAAAATGCCTAACCCACCAGGCATTTTGCAAAATGCCCAGGCAGTTTGCAAACTGCCTGACCCACCAGACATTTTGCAAACTGCCTAGGCATTTTACAAAATGCCTGACCCGCCAGGCATTTTGCATTTGCGGTTCTCATACATTCCAACCGTTTTTGTTGACTACAGGCGTTGATCATAAACGTTCCATTGTGACTGACCCCACAACACATTTCACATGTGTTCACACACACACAAAACGTTTATTAAGGAACAAAAGATACACGAGAAATAAAGCATGATCAATGAAACATATGGCACAATGTAGCAACTTAAAAGTGATAGCAGAGTGGTGCAAAAGCGCAATCGCTTAACCCTCGCCGGACCTATTGGTTTTCTACATACGCGCCGGCCGAGGGGGGGGGGGGGGTACGACCCCCCCCTCGCCGTTTCGCCCCTGGTGGAGCTAGCGCGTCGCGGAAAAAACGAGCGTGTGCGCCGTTACGAGACGCAGAGATTGGTACCCGATTTTAAGGTCCTAGGTCAACCGGTGACCTCTGAGGTCAGGTCAAGTGCCCCAAGGTACGGTTCAGTTTTTGGTGAATAACTTCGCAAAAAACGGCCGCAGAGCGCCGATTTTGGCAGCATCGTGTTCGTCTCGCTCAGGCGCGTCGAATGATATACTTTTTGTCCGGGTCAGGTCAACTTGGGGTGTTGACCTCAGGTCAAGGTCAGGTCAGCACCCCCAGGTCACGAAGTTGGTCGAAAGAGGTCATGTCGCATAGCATTCGATTCGGCAGGTCTTCCTGAGTCCATTGGTGGCTTTCCCGACTCGCTAGCTCAATTTGATCAAGAGTTATTGACGAAAAACTAATATGACCTTGATGACGTCATAAATGACGTCACGCAAGGTCAACATTGCAAAAGTGACGCATCTAACCTTGCAAGGAGTGCATCAAATCACGATTATGTGTGCTTGAGATAGTTGGAGATCGTTCCCGGCGCCAGAATAGCAGTTTTCATTTTTCCCCATTGACTTATAATGGTGAGGTCACGAAAATGACCTGACCTCATATGACCTTTAGGAAAAATCCGAGATAAACAAGTTGTGGGACTCATAATGGATACTAGATCCTGCAAGTTTCATTTCCCTGTGACATCTCCTCTGGCAGTGAGGGCGTTGCGAAGTTGCGACATCTGAAGACCGTGCAGAGGTTCACTTATGACGTCATAGGTCAGTGACCTGACCTGACCCAAAAATGCGGTTGGTTTCAAAAGATCCGGCTTGGATCAAAGGTCAGGTATGCCAAGTTTCAGCTCTCTATCGCCAGCGTGTTCGGAGCTATCGCGAAAAAACCCTATGGGGGGGCGGCACCCGCCCCCCCCCCCCCTCGGCCGGCGAGGGTTAACTCGAGGCACCACTCTGGAACAAAAATAAAACATGTGAAACAACCGCCGCCGCCGCTGACCAGTCGCTCATGAGCGGTAAATTTTGGTGTTCCATCAGCCGCTCAGCTCTCGGGATTGCAAATTTTGAAAACTTTGAATGAATTTATTTGTTACTACGAAAATCTATTTGTTTTTGTCAAAAACTGGGTTCTCATACCTGGGTCGAAATCCAGCTGCACCACTTATGGATGACGGTAAGTCAGGGTTGCACCCTGAGGTTGAGCGGCCCTGGTGTGTTGTGGGCACATGTGACACATTCCACGGTCACGAATACAGGGTGTCACGAAATTGTTGCGGGATGTTGTACAATTGTGTCCCGAAATGTATTGCATCGTCGTAGTTGCGTCAGTGTTCTCCAGCACCTCGCTGACAAGTTATCAGCGGCCACATGGTCTGTCCCCGCGGCACCTGGTGAAGCTCAAATAGGCCTCTGTAGCCCATCATGCCCCAAACGAGAATCTCCAGTGCCCAGTGGGTGCTTCACCGTCTCGACGGTGCTGCGCCTCTGAGCTGCTGTTGGCCCAGAACTGCTTGTCGGGACGGTTAGTGACTAAGAAGAGCTCTAATAGCCGTTTTCACGACGGGCTATCCGGCGAGTGCACCTAATTTGACCAAATCTGCCCCTAATCTCTTTTACAGCAAATATCTTTATTTTATGAATCTATTTCAGTGTTTTAACCGATTATGCTTTCTGATAATATGACAAAGGAAGCATATAAGCAATTAGTACAACCCTAGCTGATCGCTACTAAGCAACACACTGAACCTCACTTGACCAAATATGCACCTAATCTGCACCAGATGTTAACCAAATGTGTACCAGATGACCGTCGTGAAAACGGCTAATATCGCCTCACGGCCTCATAATTAAGAAGTCTGAATCTTCAGCTTCGGGGTAAAATCTTCAGATACCGGGGGATGGCCAATTTAGATGCCGAGTGCCCTGGTCTAGATGCCCTGGTGCCGGACCCGTTCAAATTACATCCTTTCAGCACTCAGGAGGGGCATGGAGGGACAAGACCGCGCCAACCGCGTATCAAGTTCGTGACACTCTGAATACCTACGTCTTGCGTCAATTCTGTCGAGATGGAGCCAACGCTGAATGGACTTGAGCCACCGTCTCCGTACCTTTTGTATATGCGGAGTTGTAGCCGTGTGTATAAAAGCTGCGATGTCCAGTATTCTGCCCTCGTGAACAACTGTTCCGGCAGAGACAATTGATAATGTACCTAAACGTGTAACAATCAAATTTTCGTAAATTGGAAGAGCATTCTTTTCTGATCAATATCCACCCATTGTTGGCGACGCTTTCGTTCGAATCTCATTTCATGGTGTGGACTGTATTTAATCGCGCATCGCACAACATTTGGTTGTTTGGTGACCGAGATCCAGGAGAAAAATGGTTTAATTGGAAAATTGGGAAAATAAATGTTATAACCTATCACGTTAGCCTAGTTAAGATACAACTAGATATTGGATACAGGATGGAGCGCCGGATGCCGACGACTGAGGAAACTCCTTCTCAGGGAGTATATTTGGACCTAATAAAGAGCGCCGGATACCGACGGCAAAGGAACCCCCTTCTCTGGGCGTATGTTAGGGCCTAAATAAGAGAGCGCCGGATACCGACGACAAAGGAACCCCCTTCTCTGGGCGTATCTTAGGGCCTAAGATATGAGAGCGCCGGATACCGACGTCAAAGGAACCCCCTTCTCTGGGCGTATGTTAGGGCCTAAAATATGAAAGCGCCGGATACCGACGTCAAAGGAAACCCCTTCTCGGGGCGTTTTAGGAATGTTTTAGGATAAAAAAGGATAGTCAGTAGACCTGGTCACCGGAACCGATACGCCTGCCGCATCTCCGTCGAATATCTCATCTGTGTGTAGACCGCGCACTGTTTCACTTCTCACTCGGGCTTCTCACACACTTTGTCTTCTAGTTCACTATATTTGGCGGACAAGGCAGCGAAACGTACCGGGAAGAGAGCCAGGGGCAGCGCAGTGTCCCCGTCGAAGTCGAAAGGTGAAGTGAGGGCGGGGGTGTTTACAACTAGTGTATATACGGCGACAGGGGGGTGAAAACAAGACGCGTTGAGGACGGTCAGAGCACACAGAAAAGGCTAAAAATGGCCCGGGCGTCCAGCGCTCCACCCGGAAGACACACACGCTGGGCGCGCACGTGCGTGCCCCACACAATGGTCCGGACCTGGGCCGGTCCTACGCAAACAGGGAGCCGCCCTGCCGTGCCGGCCGGCCAGCCGGGTCAGAGGGGACGCCAGCGTCCCGCGACCGCGGACGGCGCTCGGCTCGGCGGCGCGGCGGCGGTTCGGCTCGGCAGCGTCGAGTCTCTCGCCCGTACCGCCTTGCATAGGTGCAATTTGTCGGCAACATCACTCCCCCCTGTGTTCGGCTTCACTGCGAACGTCGAACACAAACATTTGACCGACAAATTGAACAGCGCAAACGAACAGTCTAGAAAGTTGATAACCGAAACGGGCGCGGGTAAATATCATTTCCAAGCTCCATACAAAGAAAAACACGCACAGCATTCCAGAAAGGTGCGGGCAGCGGGGTAAAGCGGGCCTAACACTCGCGCGCGGAGACGGGTTGCCTTTACACAGCCCTGAACTCAGACTCAGGTCCCTGTCAGGAAGGCACAAAAATACCAGAGCCGTCGCAAACGGTCAGTGGGCTGGGGGCCGTCAAGCCATACGCACAATGGAAATGACGGACGACTGTTGGATATCTTCTCCGAGAAAACGCAGATGAGCACCGGCTATGGGGGACTGGACGGTTGGTACCTCGGGCATGGGCCCGCAGCAGGCAGTGATCAGTTGTCCACGGGACGCAGCTTTGAGCGCTGCGTGTTCAGCTCCTCTCGGGCGGCGCTCAGTTCGCGCACCACGGACAGCAGCTCCTGGTTGCGCGCCTGGAGCCCCTCTTTGTCCCGGAAGGTGACCAGATGCTGGGCGATCAGCCGTCCGGCGGAGAAGGTGTCCAGCTCGAGCTCGTATCGGGGTGTGGCGACGAACCCGCCGCGCGCCTCCTTCACCTTCTTCAGCGGCACACAAAACTGCATTGCCAGGTCCGCTGTCTGGGCGGCCAGCCGATCCCTCTCGTGTTGTACGATACGCAGTCGCCGGCGGGCGCCGTCAGGCTTGGCGCGTGCTGTCTCCAGCTCCCGTAATGCCTCGTCATTGTTGCCTGTGGGAGAGTTGATCGTCTGCACCGCCGCCTCATAATCCTCGCGCTGTCTCTGGATAGCCGGCGTCCACTTATCAATGTCCTTCAGGATCTGGTCGAGGCACAGTTTGAACTGCTTGCTCTCGGCCTCTGTGGCCGTCAGCTGCTCCTTGGCCTGACTGAACCCGGTGAAGATCTGTGTGAGCGTCATACCCTGCCACAGGAGCCGGCTGACGGCGGCGGCGGACGGTGACGTGGCCTCCACCGCCTCGTCTGATAGGCTACCTTTGCGGGTGATTGCCTGCAGCTGCTCCTCGTAAGTCTCCAGCCGGTCGCGCAGCTGGAGGATCACCTTGTCGCGCTCCACCAGGCACTGGCCGTGCTGGGTGTGCGTCTCGTCCGGATGCACCTCCAGCTGGCTTTGCTGCTCGCTGGCCGAGCTCAGCAGTGACCGCAGCTCGTCCACCGAGCGCAGCATCTCATTCGACCTGGCCTCCGCCTTCTCGACGCCCTCTTTGTAGGGCTGCGCCAGCCGCTCCTGTGACCGCAGCTGCTGTCGATAGTTTTCCTCCTGCTCGATCTCGGCCTCACGCTGCAGCCGGGGCTTCTCCACCAGTTCGGTGAGCCGCTGCTCCAGGTCGGCCGCCTGCTGTGTCAGCCGTTCTTTTTCCGCCTGCTCCGTCCCCAGCTGGTCCATCTTGTTGGCAAGGTCGGCCTGCAGCTGGAGGATCCGCGAGCTGTGCTGGCGGCGCAGCGTGGACAGTTCCTCTGCTTGCGACTTCAGGCTCTCCAGCAGCAGAGGCATCTGCTTCTCCAGCACCTCCTTCTCACTCGCCATCTTCTTCTCTCTGTACTGGAAATTGATCTCCTTGGCGGCAATTTCCCCCACCTGTGCAAGCGCCCGACACTTTGCCGCATTAGCTGCAGCCAGTTCAGCTCCCCGGTCGGCAAGCTCGGTCGTCAGCCGGGCCACCCCAGCAGCGCGCCGCTGCAGCTGCTGTACCAGGCTCGCCTTGTCCGAGAGCACCTGGTCGCGCTCCCGACAGGCGGCCAGCTCAGCGGCCAACGCCCTAGTGAGGCCGGCATCTGCCTTCCTGTAGTCTGCGGTGGCCGTGGTCCGCTGCTCCTGGAGTCTGGCAGCTGCCTGCTGCTGCTCCTCCAACTGGCTGGACTGCTTCTGCAGCTCCTGCTGGGCCTCCTGCAACTGCTGGCCCAGCTCAAACTCATTCTGCTCTGTAAGTGCGTCTGCTGAGACAGCAGCGACCGATACATGTCTCTCGGCGACGTAGGAGTTGATGATGACCTGGTACTTCCCTGCGACCTCTGGAAGCTTCTCGAGCTTTCTCTCCGTTGCCTGTAGTCGCTGAATAGCCTGTCGCTTGTTGTTGGGAAGTGTAGGACCTGTCTCTTTCCACAGCAGGCCGGTCTCGTATCGCTCTCCACTTTTGGTCGTGTTTCTTTCCAGCATCTGGAGTGCTTTCTTATCCTCCTCCGATCGTGACGTCGTTTCACTGTACTTTGTTCCAAATGCTTCTGTAGACCACCATTCGTTGACGGCAGCGCACAGCTCCACTTCGCTCTCACTCGATTGGCGTCTCAGAAACATGACCTGGCGCATGCTGCTGGGCACGATGTCAGACACGCAGCCCGTCAGGGTCCATCCTAGGTCTGTCTTCACAGCGGCCGGCTGATTCGGACGTCCCACATGCACCTCCCGTTGCAGCACTGCTTCAAGGACGTTTGCACCGATCAACAGCTTCACCTGCCCGCCATTATATTGCGGGAACTCCAGATCACGAAGGTGCTTAAACCTCTGAAGCTGACTCTTCGTCATTGAAGTCGCAGTCACATTCAGCGCTGGCACAGACCACACTTCAGGAATGTTGATGCACTTCTTTGCCCCTGTGCCAAGGGGGCTGATCTTCAGTTTCACTCTCTCGGACGGACGCTGAGTGCCACTGGTCTCCACGTTTTGTATGCAGAGCGGGTGTCGCTCCCCGGCAACGCCCAGCTCCTCCAGAACATCCTCACGACACAGTGATGTCTGAGCTCCAGCATCCAGGAGTGCCAGAACGTCTGTCGAACCACGGGGCCCGTGAACCCGCACAGCAACAGTCTGTAGCAGTGTGTCTGTGTCCGTTTTTACCGAGGCCGCTACAAACGGCTGGTTCCCGGAACTACCTTCAGCTGAAGATTCAGGCGCTCCCGTGGTTGTCCCTGCTGACGACTGATCCCTCCTCGAGCTGCTCTGATCGGTTCCTGACCGACTTGATCCGCGGTGGAGAAGCGGATGGTGCGTGAGCTTGCATCCCTTCACATTGCACCGCCGAGACACTTTGCAGCTTCTGCTCCAGTGGCCCTTCTTGAGGCATGAAAAGCAAAGACCTTCTTCATAGGCAACAGCGCTTCTTGCGTCTGGGGTCTTGGCCTTGAATTCTGAGCAGTCGCTCAGCCTGTGGTTACTGCTGCACACCACGCACACCGGCAGAGAGCGGGCCTCTGGTTCGGTTTCACCATTAGCTCCTGTCGCCAGCGCTGTTCGCCGAACAGGGCCGTCCCTTGAAGCAACTGTTGCACGTTTCCGTTCCGATGTTGAAGTCCCGGACTGGACAGCAGAGAAGCTCAGGATGCTGACTTGGACTTGGAGCCACTCGGTGAACGTCTCCAGAGTCGGTCTCGTCGGTCGCAGCCGGAACACTTCACGGCCCCACTCTCGGGCTAGCTCGCTCGGCAGCTTTTCCACCACTCTTCTCAAGTTTTCACTGCTTGACAGGTCACTCGCGTAGCCGAGATTTCGCAGGACGGTGACTGTGTTATGGACGACCGCATAAAACTTCTCCATCGCTGGGAGGTCCATTAGTGACGGTGGCGAGGTCATGAACACATTTCGCAGGTGGGCCTGGATGATGTCTTCCTCTCGTCCGAACCTATCTTGTAAAGTTTTCAAGGCCTCGTGATACAAGTCACCGTTGAATAACATGCCGTCAATGGCCTGGGCCGCGGGCCCTTCCACCGCGTTTTGAAGGTGAGCCATGCGCTCAGCATCCGACAGGGACGGCTGATCATGCACCAAGGCTTTGAAAAGACCAATCCAGCGCGGCCACTCACGTGCATTTCCGCGGAACGTTGGCAGAGTCAGTCGCGGTATGCTTCGTTACGGTCCAAGGCGGACATGAGGACAGGTGGCGCCGCCGCCACTCGCATAGCGGCGGGAATGTGAACTAACCTGTTTACCATAAGGCCGCCATGTGCTAACGGCCGCTGCGGGCGCCGTTTCGGGCTAGTTTTGACTTTGTACCGCAATTAATGGTTTATTTATAATAAAAAATGGACTAGCGAGAGTCGTGCCGGAATCAGAATTCAATGTTCTACAAAACTAAGCCATTTTCATTGTGATCACGTCATCGACTTCACCGCCCAACCCAATAAAGCAGAAATATGTCGTGTCACCGGTGATTACACGCAAAAATTCTTTGGCATATAGCATAAAAACCAGAACACCTTTGACTGCAGCAACTATGCGGTACTACAGAAAATTGTATGGCCTACCTAATGGTGCCCATTACTTAATAATTAAGCTGAGTATTTCGTCGCCTAACTCTTGTAAAACCGTATGTCCGCTTGTCTATGGAGTTTGGACCGTAACGTTTTACGAACGCTGATGGTCCTGCCAGGTCATTGCGTCGAGGTGAGGCCGGCGGTGCGATCCAGCTGGCACGAGCCAGTCCGTCAATCTTGTGCACCCCATTCTCACCTTGAGGAACACCGGCGACAGCTCTGGGTGATGACGAGATGCAGCGGGAAACTTCGCCACCATTGGATGCCGGCCGCTGCTCACCTGACGTATCACGGACGGCTCTCGATACATCGCATTGCTCAGGCTCCACCTCCACTGGGATTTCGTCATCAAAGTCGTTTCTCCGCTCCCATTCAAGGTCATTTTCTGCAGCCCTCAGAAGTCTTGCCCTCTGCTGCGCTCGCTCCACCTCCTCTTCTAACTCCTTTTCCTCCATCATCCTCTTCTCTTCTTCCATCTGCGCTGTTCTTTCTGCTTCCTGGTTTCTCAGCTGCCTTTCTCTGTCTTGCCTGGCTTTCAAATGCTTCAGCTCCAGGCTTTTCATCTCTGCCGTTATTACAGCTTCCCTGGACGCCGCTCTGGACACTCCTGAAACACGGGATCCGTTCGCTCTGCTCCCCCCGTGATGCGACTTTGATGGCGGTGGTCTGTCATCTGCTTGCGACGCCGCGCAGCAGCTCACTGGTCGGTGCGTAGTTGCCTCTTCAATTCTTTTCACCGTCTCGGCGTGCCGTGCCGTCAGTCGGGTGGCGTACTCTTCCGCTTCTTCCAGTTCGCAGACCTCCTGCACCTTCTCAACATAGGCGTCATTGGCCTCCATGAAACCATCCAGTGTCGCATTCAGGGTTTCGAGCCGCTTCTTTAGTTCTTCCTCGCTAGCTCGGCGCGCGATCTGAGCCTCCGCCGTGTTACAGGCACGAGTAAACGCGGCGGCCTTGCGCCCGCGCTGAAGTTTCAGGTGCTTCAACACGCATGCAGTGTCTCCAGCTTCCTTGCCGGCAGTATCCTGACTCACCGTCGCCGTCTCTGTGTTCTCCGCCTGAGTCAAATCTTCCATCATCGGGATTTTCTTCTCGATCCGACCGGCACACACGAGTCACAGCTTGTAACCTACAATCAATCACTAAGTCGGCGACGGGCAGCCACAACAGTCTTCAGTTCTCACTTCAGGCCAGGACCATCCGGCCCGGAGGACCAGAAAATGTTGGCGACGCTTTCGTTCGAATCTCATTTCATGGTGTGGACTGTATTTAATCGCGCATCGCACAACATTTGGTTGTTTGGTGACCGAGATCCAGGAGAAAAATGGTTTAATTGGAAAATTGGGAAAATAAATGTTATAACATATCACGTTAGCCTAGTTAAGATACAACTAGATATTGGATACAGGATGGAGCGCCGGATGCCGACGACTGAGGAAACTCCTTCTCAGAGAGTATATTTGGACCTAATAAAGAGCGCCGGATACCGACGGCAAAGGAACCCCCTTCTCTGGGCGTATGTTAGGGCCTAAATAAGAGAGCGCCGGATACCGACGACAAAGGAACCCCCTTCTCTGGGCGTATCTTAGGGTCTAAGATATGAGAGCGCCGGATACCGACGTCAAAGGAACCCCCTTCTCTGGGCGTATGTTAGGGCCTAAAATATGAAAGCGCCGGATACCGACGTCAAAGGAAACCCCTTCTCGGGGCGTTTTAGGAATGTTTTAGGATAAAAAAGGATAGTCAGTAGACCTGGTCACCGGAACCGATACGCCTGCCGCATCTCCGTCGAATATCTCATCTGTGTGTAGACCGCGCACTGTTTCACTTCTCACTCGGGCTTCTCACACACTTTGTCTTCTAGTTCACTATATTTGGCGGACAAGGCAGCGAAACGTACCGGGAAGAGAGCCAGGGGCAGCGCAGTGTCCCCGTCGAAGTCGAAAGGTGAAGTGAGGGCGGGGGTGTTTACAACTAGTTTATATACGGCGACAGGGGGGTGAAAACAAGACGCGTTGAGGACGGTCAGAGCACACAGAAAAGGCTAAAAATGGCCCGGGCGTCCAGCGCTCCACCCGGAAGACACACACGCTGGGCGCGCACGTGCGTGCCCCACACAATGGTCCGGACCTGGGCCGGTCCTACGCAAACAGGGAGCCGCCCTGCCGTGCCGGCCGGCCAGCCGGGTCAGAGGGGACGCCAGCGTCCCGCGACCGCGGACGGCGCTCGGCTCGGCGGCGCGGCGGCGGTTCGGCTCGGCAGCGTCGAGTCTCTCGCCCGTACCGCCTTGCATAGGTGCAATTTGTCGGCAACACCCATAGTATTTCCAAAAAGTCACCAAGAGCTCTTAGAAACAGTACAATCATTGTACCGAGCGCATGTTTACCCACGAAACCACGCCCGATGCTCGGCACCCGACGGCCGCTGGGGCTCAGTGACCTGAACTCGGCGGCGCTACCCGGATAACGCAGTGTCCCCTCGCTTGGTGCGCAATGCGCATTGACAGCGATAAACTTTTGTAATCGGCAGTTACAAATGATGCTTACCTATACATCGTCGCTAGTGCGAGTTTGATGTCAGGCATTTTGCAAAATGCCTGGGAAAATATTTCAGGCAGTTTGCAAAATGCCTGGTGGGTCAGGCAGTTTGCAAACTGCCTGGGCATTTTGCAAAATGCCTGGCGGGTCAGGCATTTTGCAAATTGCCTAGGCATTTTACAAAATGCCCGAGTTTTCACTTTGCCTGTAACATGGACACATAAACAATCGGTGCACACATCAGTATACACACAGACACACACAGACATACAAACACATATAATTGACCTTGACCTAACTTGACCTGAAATGACCTCAGCAGCAAAAACCTGGTCGGGTAGTGTGAGAAAGAGGTTCTAGCTGGCTTGGCACCAGAAAACAGCATCGTTATCGGTATATGATAAGCAGCGCACTTGATATCCAACGGTGACCCAAACAGCAACATTTTTTAGTTTGACCTGACCTGGAAGGTCAATGACTGACCTGAGAAGGTAAAACTGGGTATCATTGGATTCGTCTCTTCCCAAAGAATCTTTTTGGTCTTTACCGCTAAGCTCTATCTCCAACAGGAACGAAATGGCGCGGGGGGTGGCACCCCCCCCCATGTGCGTTCTAGGATGGGAAAATGACATGTGCGGGCGAGGGTTAATTTCCATATTGTATTGGTGTTTTTAAACTTGTTTGTGCCATGAATAATTATTAGTTGTGAAATCAGGAAGTCAAGGAATATCATGTGATTTGCTTCTTACTTGGGGATTGCACCAAAAGTAAATTGGTGATCGGTCCGAAAAAAAAAAATAAAGACCACCTAACCTAACCTAGGTTTGCAGATTGATATTTCGGCAAATTTACATTTCAACTAATCAACATTTCGGTAAATTGACATTTCGACTAATCGACATTTCGGCAAACTGCCCATTCAGCAGATTGACATTTCGGCAAATTTACATTTCAACTAATCAACATTTCGGCAAATTTACATTTCGGCCAATTGACATTTCGGCAAATTAACATTTCGGCAAATTGAAATTTCGGCAAATTGACATTTCGGCAAATTTCCATTTCGACTAATTGACATTTCGACTATGCCAAATTTGGTGGCGCTACGTGCCGCAGTTTTTACGTTATTTGCGAAAAACCTTAGGGGGGGGGGGGTGCATCAACCCCCCTCGCCGGGCGAGGGTTAAACTTATAATGGGACTATAAATCCTAAAAGGGAGCCTATCAGGCCGGAAAACTGCATTTTTGAGTCCTATGACGGGGTTTTCAGAAACCTGACAAAATGATTTGTGTATATGTTACAGGGAGTTTGAGAAATCCGTGAGTTTGCAAACTCCCTGACCCATCAGTGAGTTTGCGAATTCACTAGGGAGTTTGCAAACTCACTGACCGGTCAGGGAGTTTGAGAAATTCCAGAGCGATTGGGACGAATAAAAACAAGTGTGTAGCATGTGGGTGTCATACGTTCTGTCCGTGATGTTAAAACAAAGGCGGCTAGTTGTACGGCCTATTTAACCCTCGCCCCGTTGGGGGGGGGGGCCATTTTGGCCCCCCCTGTGGTTTTTCCTGAATAGCAAGAAAACGGCGGCGCGCAGCGCCGCCAAATTTTCAGTACCTTCCCGGGCATCAATTTGACACCTTCACACTAAATTTCAAGTCTTAGGTCACCTTAGGTCAGGAGTTATTGAGGTCAAACTGAGGTCATGTTCGAGCAAAAATAAGCAAAAAACATGCAATCTTGAAACGCTCACCAAATCTACAGTTATCAAGCAATTTCAAAGTTCTTTATATGGTCTAGTAGACGAAAAGCGGCGCTACAAAACTGCTCTCTCGGATTTTCAAAATTTTTGGTTTTTGACCCAAAAAAAATCAAAAAATTGATTTTTTTAGAAAAACTTTGAAAAAATCCAAAAATTTTCCAAATTTCGAAAAAAAACCGGTATATATGTGATAGACCCAGCGCTCTTCTATATACATACCAAATTTCAGATCGATATCTCGTTTTTTGGCCAAGTTATAGCGAAAAAACTGTTCAAAAATGATGACGTCAAATTTTTGAACTCAATTTTTAGCGATTCTAGACCACGTACGGCAAAACAAAGACCACCATTGAACTCCCCGTGACGAGCTGCATCGATTCGATACCCATTTTATGCAAAAATATTAACTTTGAAATTTGACCTAATTTGACCTGACCTTGACCTGACCTTGACCTGACCTTGACCAAAACGTGATCTAAGCTGGACCCAAAGGCTGCCTGACCCATATAATCGCATTTGTCATGTAAAATGGACCATAAAACATGTATCACACGACACTTTCATATTGTGACCCCCCGTGACCTGACCTCTGTGACCTGACCTGGTATCAGTGACCTCAAATAGCAAAATATGTGTTTGAAGAACATTTCCCCATCGATGATTTTCAATGAAATGCATTTTACTCGATTTTACAACGCATTTCTTGAAGTGCCTGTAAACGATGAAAATTGGACCTTTGACCTGACCTGTGACGTCATCGGTTTGACCTAGGTCAATAAAATTGGGTCACAAGCAGGGTTGTATACGACTCAATCAATAGCAATCAATTCAATCACGACAAATTTGGGAAACTAATCAAATCAATCAAGTCAGAGCAGTTTTCGGGAATTGATTCAATCGACTCAAACGCGACAATGAAAGGAATCAATCAACTCAATCAAACGACTCAAACCAAGATATACATTAGGTTTTTTGCCCCACCAACTTGGAAAAGTGTCCATAGCAGTCTGGTGTACCTACCTACCTACCTACCTACCTACCTACAGAAGAAACATAAAAATATTGTCATTTAAAATTATAAATTGCCATGCCATTCAAAGTTTCTATGTAATAAGGAAGGATACATAGTGATGGACAGGTGGATCATGATATTGAGGTTCAATGGGTAGAATTGGAGCAGAAGTTTCATTGGGTGCAAAATAACCCAGTAGTTGACTTCAACAAACGCCCCTTAACCCAAATCACCACCTTTCACCTAAAAGTTGTCAATTTAATTTTGGCCATATTCCAGCTAAGTCATCAGGCCATCTACCCCATGTAAAGCCCCCGTCTGTCTCTTATCATTATGTGAGTTATGCGGAGCTCTTCTGAATTGAACCCTGGGCCTGAACATAATGAACCTAGCTAGGTTTCATGCCACACTGACACCATATGAAAGTGTTGAAAATGTGCTACAAATTTGACAACTTCATTAGGTATGCTTTATGAAGACAGCAGGAAAGCAGGTAGGTACCTACTTACCTGCCTAGATGTGTCACTGGCTACCAACAGTACCAACGAAGGTAGATAGGTTATGTGTGAAGAATTCAAAACATTTTATTGCAATACAATTTGAAACTGTTAGGACTGGGGGATAAGGATGAGCATTAAAAATATATTTAAAAGGAAATGGAAAGGACAGGGACTCTGAAACCACAAGATAAGTTAAAGACAAAGGAAGTAGGTACAAATTAAAACGCGAAAACGGCACGGTGCGACTGCGAAAAAACAAAGAAAACGTTGGACAAAACGTTTTGCCGATAAGTATGCTAAGCTTTTATAAATCCTTATTCTACGTCTTTTGATTTTTTGGTAAGATGACGTCATTGATTATCATGTAGTATGGTAGGTCATCATAAAATAAATCGGTTGTACAACACCAATTTCGTTTTAATTATTATTTCATTTGAAATAAAACCACTTAATAATATTCGGTAAAATATTTTAAGGAAAATGAAATATATTTAATATGTTATGCTTAGGCTCTCAGGAAAAAAGGATCAACAAACGTTCTGCTGCAAATTAAACAATGCAGCAAATTAGCTATTAATTTACGTAAACGTAATTAACGAGACGAAAACGACGCTTTTGTTTCAGTTATTTTTGTAGGGGTTTCAGATATTTATAGAGTTCAGTGGGTTGTTTCTGAGGAGATGTGGAGGTGTGAATTATTAATTAATCACACTTTATTAGTATATAGGGCCTTGCACTTTATCATCTGGATTAAAAAAAAAAAGTTTCCTGCTGAGTGCAGAAAGGTAGGTAGGTGCATCGCCAGGTATTATCTCATCCATGGCCAGGTTCTATCACAGGATTGGAGCAGTTATTGCAGTTGAAAGTCAAAGTTGGCTGTTCATGTTTAGGCCCTGTTCTTTATTTGACCATCTACCCCATATTGCAGTTGTGATGACAAGCAGTTTTCAGTGTAGTTTTGTGATCTTTGATGTCATCAATTGGTGTCATTATTTTTTGTCAACTAAAACTTATTTCAACTTTCCATTCAATCGACTCAATCATACGAGTCACTCTAATTTTCGGGAATCAAATCAGTCAACCAGTCGCTAAAGTCAAACGAGTCAGTCAACCAGTCATCTCGAAAAGTCAATCGACTCAATCCAATCAACTCAAAATACGCGTTGAATCAAATCAATCAATTCAATCGACTTGATTGGTATACAACCCTGGTCACAAGGTAGTTCCCCGTTGGGGCTATCCAACGCCGTTTACCGCTTGTCGCTATGTTGCGTGGTTCTCGAGATCTTAGGGGGGGGCCAAAATGGCCCCCCCCCCAACCGGGCGCGTTGCTCGGCAGAGCCCAACGGGGCGCGGGTTAACAGTCACACGGTGACAAAAAGCCTGCAGATCATATGCATACACTGTAAACCAAATTGACAAGTCTTGTGTAATATAACCAATCATCTCTTGGTATGTTTACCAACTGATACTTTTTAAACAAGCCGTTGTCTGGTGCATTGCTTGTCAGGTGACAATTACGAGTCAATAGTTACTATGCACACCAACTTCTCAGTATCCAGACCAACTCTACATTTGTTTCAACGTTTGTTTCTTAACCAGTTTTGGAAACTTGTTGCCGCATGGTTATTTAACCGGCGCCTAACTTGCACTGGTCAGCTGGTCAGCATACACATGGTCAGCTGCGCCCATGACGTCAGACTTGGCGGACCAATCAGCGGTCGCCGCCAGCCGTTAGCGGGCCCCGGCGCGGCGGTTTCGAACCAGCAGTTGTCGCGCGGCCGCCGTGCAGCCTGGAGCAGCGACGAGGGCTGTTCCAGCATTTGTGCAGTAAAAAGTGAAATCTGTGAACTGTGGTGTTCGTGCTGTGAGTGAGGCCCCCTCTGGCCTGCGGGACGCACTAATCGTGCCTATACCCGCTGTCGAGACGCCTCCCTTCCCCTGCGCGCGCAATGTAAGTGGACCAGACCTGTGCATGCACATGTGAGCAGATGTTTTGCGGTCGGTGTTTTTTTATATATAAATACATTTATTTGCCTTTAATTCAACTCTTTGTATTTTTAACTTAACTGATGGACATATATGGGCTGTAAAAGCTAATCTGGTTGGCGATCATGATTTATTCGAATTATCTGCGTGATCGTGCAACTGCCATGATTGTTATGCTTAATGTTAAGGAAATATTCGTCATACGGGCATGTTATACTTCTGGCTTGATGCGGTGCACAAAACCATGTTCTTCCACATACGCAGCAGTTCTTGCTTCAGACTTATATGTTGACGGTGCACGATAGGTATACCTACTGGGTATACCTACCTCATGCATTTACCACATCCATTCGGAAATATGCACTCGGTCAATAGTATTATTGTCTCCAGTCAATAGTATTAATTACGTGACCGTAATAAATACTAATGATTCCAGAAACTTCCGAATGGATGTGGTGTATGCATTCATTGATTATATAACCCATCAGTATTTCGTTTCTTGTCAGCGCAAGCCTTTGAGCATGAGCAATAACTGATGCCAGTCATGGTTTTGTGCACCACTTCCAGCCAAAAAATAACCAGTCCGCATAGAAAATATTTCCTGAATCAGTCTCGTGGCAATTGAAAACGAACGCGAATCGTAAGTTCTTAAGGTTATCAAGTATCAACGCAAACAAAGCGATTGTAAGGAAGAGCAAGTTCGAACAGAGCGTTAGTACACTTACTTGTTGACAATTTGTAAGCTAGCAATGCCCAGTCAAAGGCTAGGCTAGTTCATCAACAAACCAGGGATTGGTGAACCGACAAGGAAACGACTATGCCTATCCAGAAGTTGGTAGGTCCACAAGGCCCAGACTAGTACTCAACAAGGTGACGCCTATGCGAATTGGAACCAAACTTGTAGACAAACTGTTAGTTTGTTGGCTAACAAGCCTGGGGTTGGTGAATCGACAAGGTATCGACAAGGTGACGCCTCTGCGAATTGGAACCAAACTTGTAGACAAACTGTTAGTTTGGTGGCCAACAAGCCTGGGGTTAGTGAATCGACAAGGTATCGACAAGGTGACGCCTATGCGAATTGGAACCAAACTTGTAACAAGGAGCCAACTTGTAGCTTTGGTTTACAGTGTACCATAAATGCCTACTTAAGATTTTAAACTGTTCAGCGATCTAGCCCAAACATGTACCGCCGCTTCATTTAGTCATACACTTATTTAGTTTTAACGTCCCAATTATTATAGAACCGTTCCACACAAGTGTTCCACAGTTCACACGCATGCCTTATATGCTTTAGCATAAATGACCAACTGAGCTGTTTCTGCTTTGATATATTGAGCCCGACTCTGGAATAGCAACACTTGAGTGGAACGGATACAGTTGGGCCGTGAACTAAATAAATGTATGACTAAATAAAGCGGCGCTACATGTTTGGGCTAGATCACCGAGAAGTTTAAAATCAAAAAAAGTTTTTATGGTGTGCATATGATCTGAGCTTTTTGTCAGCGTGCGAGGCCCGACAACTAGCCGCCTTTGTTTTAACATCACGGACGGCACGTATGACACCCACATGCTGCAAACTTGTTTTTATTTGTCCCAATCGCTCTGGAATTTCTCAAACTCCCTGACCGGTCAGTGAGTTTGCAAACTCCTTAGTGAATTCGCAAACTCACTGATGGGTCAGGGAGTTTGCAAACTCCCTAGGGAGTTTGCAAACTCATGGATTTCTCAAACTCCCTGTAACATATATATATATATATATATATATATATATATATATATATATATATATATATATATATATATATATAAATTGTTGTCAGGCTGCATAACGTTACAGTTCGAATCGACGATGGACCCCTAGGATATGAGACGAGGGTGAGAGCTCACCCCTTTCACCCACCCCCCCTGGCTGCGCCACGAGCTGGCGGCAGCTGTGTCCGACTGCAGTCAGCTGACACAGCTCTGTCCGACAGGGCCGGAGGTGACGGATCCCAGGTGGCCGGAACGGTACGGTAGTGGTCTGTCAGTATCTCTCCAGGGGGTGACTGCCGACACCATCAGTCACCTGGCCACGGAGCTGGGGTCGCGAATTACGCTACTAGACACAGATGGTGAGTAGCGGTGGAAGTTATTCATTACATTAATGGTAAGGAGGTGATAAACCAACAGTGGGTGTTCCGGCGCTCAGCGCTCGCTGGCTGTGACGTCACGACCACCCCAGCGGGCGCGTATTTACAAATTGCAACCGAGCTCCGCCGTGGGGTAAGGTGGGCAGGGGTTTTCACACTACGGCTGCGGTTGAACTACCGTCTGTGGTAGAAACTTCAGGATGATGGCGCGTTTCATACGAAATCTGGCGCAATGTTTATTTGCTTCTGAACTTGTATTGTTATTGCTGTGAACTCTTGAAGTGGGAGTGTTTCAATAACAATTTGTGAATTATTTGGGTTTCTTGATATAAAAATCGAATAATATTATGAAACATTGTGTGGAAACTGCAAATACTGATATAATCAATTGCTTAGTTTGGGAATTGATACACATTTTGAAGAGCTTTGTCTGGCAAATGGTGTAACAAACTTCAAGCCTATCATGATCTGAAGCTGTTGTAAGTAACAAATCAAAATTGCTTTGATGTTCCATGGTACCTTGTTGGAAAGACTGGAGCATGGTTCAAGATGATGTGTAAAAATTCAAGATTTGTGCAAAAGCTTATGACTGAAGAGCAAAAACAGTTCTATATGATGGCTCAATCAAACGTGGAAATGGACGACAAAAGTAGAGTTTCAACATTTCAGCATGTGAGAATAACTTCAGAACTTCATAGTTCTTGTAGCATTGCATTCTTCTTTTGTACAGTTCTAGGTTTTGTTAGGGTATTTCAATTTCAATGTGTCAGTTGAGATATAGGTGGATTGCGGACAAAATTTAGAATCATTGCATGGTAGATACTAGATAGGTACTTGTTTGGTAAAAAGGTATGTGATGAATGCCACGAGAAAGTGTTTTATGATTAAATATATGTTCATTGTTGTACCTACAAAAATGCAAGCTTATTAGCACCTAGTTATTGAATCAAATTGAAAGTATTTGCTACAGGGCATATTTTAAGGCACTTACTGCGTCCCATTTTGGGACGCAGCCCCCTCGCCTTGGGACGTAGCCCCTGCTAATTTGACCCACTGCGTCCCTGCCCTGTCCGGTTCCCTGCCCTTTGCCCTGCTGTCTGCCCTGTCCTGTACCCGGCCTTCCCTCTAAAATGTCCTGTGCCATGCCCTGCAACCTGCCGTGCCCTACTTTCTGCCCCCCTCAGTGCCCTACTCTGTTCCTTGCCCTGTGCCCTCAGTCGTAGCACGTGCCCTCTGCTCAACTTTGGGACGCAGTAAAAATTTGTTAAAATATGCCCTGATTTGCTATGAATGTAAATATGTACCTACCTGCAAAGTATGTCAATAAATTTGTGTGATGTTGACCAGAGAGCTGTATCAGCTGGGCATTTATGTTGCTTCTTACATTAGGTGTTAAGCATAGTAATTATGGATGAACTTTGTGCCAATATCTTCAATTCACAGTGCATGTAGCATGTCTACAACCCTCACTGATCCTGCTATAGCTATAGGCATTTGACTTCAGCAAGACCAAGGCATGAACTTCACAGTTGCACAACCCTTTTCATGTACCACGGTACCACCAGTCACTTTTTTTGCTTAACCCGCGAGTTGCTGGGGGGGGGGGGGCGTTAAACGCCCCCACTTTTTTCGCCGGGCCATAGCATAAAAACGGCGCGCCGCAGGCGCGCCAAATTTTGGGTACCTGTAGGGAATTGATTGACGTTTATTGTGACAAAATTTCAAAAAAATCGGTCGGAAATTTTTTGAGATATCGAGGTTTTAGTGACGTCATGATTTCTGGGTTTTCGACCAAAAACGGTATATGTTCAAAAAATCATATAAAATCACAGAATAGACATACAGACATGCCGTAAACGCCAGTAGACTGCCAATACCATGAACAATCAAATGGCTATCTTCGATTATTGATTATCGTTCCGCATTTACCAAAATCTTGAACTGAATCTTGGCAATTTCTCGTGACTACTTCACGACCATGATACATGCATTTCTTAAATTTAACCCGCGCACCGACGGGGGGGGCGGATATCCGCCCCCCTGAGGTTTTTCGCAAATAGCGGGAAAACCGCGGCGCGTAGCGCCGCGAAATTTGGTATGACTATTCCCTCATCAATTTTACATATGGTGTGCAAGTTTGAACCTCCTACCTTTCAAGGTCAGGTCACCAGGTCACTTTGAATGACCCAACCTCAAGTCACTTTTTTGCAACTTTGTCACCGTGCCAGAGCTACAGTAGATGTCGGAGGCCTTTGAAAGTCGCAGGATGTTATTAGGTCATTAGTAGCTACAATTTGTATATCTCGGAATTTTGATATCGGTGACCTAAGGTCAGGTCAATTTCGCGACCTCCCCATTATAGGTCAATGGGGGAAAAATCAACTCCCTGTTTTTACCACTAAAACGGGTCGGAATGGCCCCATATACCATACATGACTTCATATACGATCAACCTTCACTACCTTGAGGTCTGTTTTGCTGTTGGGCAGCTGTGAGGTCATGTGACGTCATCAAAGGTCACCAAAGGTTTTTGGCCAATAACTCCGTACAGGAACAAGATACAGACGCGTGGATGGTCTCATTGTGTTCAGCTCGTCAAGACGCATCGAATGATATACATGATGACCTCGAGGTCACGTGACCTGAGGTCAACCTTTGACCTTGACCTTTCGAGGTCAACATATATATCATTCGATGCGGATTGACGAGAGGATTACGATGATGCCCTTAGTTTGTTCCTATCTTGATTTATTCGAAAGTTATTCGAGAAAAACTCTCTCCATATCTAGCGCCGCCATTTTGACTTTTTCGACCCCTGTGACGTCATCTTTGACCTGACCTGAAAATGACCTTTGTAAAAATTGTAGATCTTGACCGTGCGTATCCGATGCCGTTTACCGCTTGTCGCTATCTTGCTTCGTTCTCGAGATCTCAGGGGGGGCGGTCATCCGCCCCCCCCCGTCGGTGCGAAGTTGGCGCAGACCCCCGTCGGTGCGCGGGTTAACTTTTTGAGCCAAACACGTACACATATGATAAAACGAATGTCACCATCGTGTTCTACGCCCTAAATTACCCATAAAACATGTGTCACAGGCTGCGAATATCAGTTTTGATTTTCGGGGATATGTGCCTACCCGGTTGACCTGACCTTGACCCTGACCTATGCTTGACTGACCCCTACATGGAACTGACACTCTTGTAGGCCTTATATGATGGATTGTGCACCGTTTTGACAGAGTTTATGACGAGAGGCGCCCATAGCGAAGTCCTGAAGTCCATACTACTGAAAGCCTGATTTCAGGTGTTTGACCTGACCTTGACCCGACCTGTTACCTCAAAATTCAACTTTAAAGTACTCATCTGAAGCGTCTCGTCGCGTTCTTTCGTTTGCCGCCTCGTGCGTTTCGCTGCGCCTATTGGTTCTCAAGTTATCGGCTGGGGGCGTTTAACGCCCCCCCCCCCTCCCCCCCCCCAGCAAACGGTGGGTGGCGAAATACCCCAGCAACTGCCGGGTTAAGGTGCACATGGCAGTGTACACAATAATGCTCAGAGGGCCTACACAAAAACAACATGATGTTTCGAAGCATGATTAGTGTGCACTATGATGCACAGCATTGTACCCTGATTATTTGAATATTCTGATCACTTAACAGTCAGGAGACCATTTTTGAATGTCACATTTATTATACATCACTTGTCAAACAAGAGCATGATGACACACATTTTGACAAGCAATCATGGCAATATTCCAATAAGTTGGACACCTCCCTGGGCGTCATTTTCCAGGGACGTACCTCTGCAAGTGTTGTGGTGGTAGGTTAGGTTGAATTGGGTTAAGTTAGGTGAAGTAAGGCAGTTAGGATCAGAGGCCTCTTGCACCAAAATCCTCTTGCACCAATGCTCGGATTATTTTGCATCGTATGCCCAGTCCGAGTCTCAAATGTAACAATTAACGTGCAAAATTTAGCAAGCACGTGTAGCACCAGTATAACGCCTTATGGGCGACTAACGGAGCGAGCGAGAGGGTGAGCCTTGCACGTGCGAAATTTCGAGGGGTACCTCCACCTGAATTGTGCACGGCACCCTACTAACCGGTCTCTAGCGATGTGCCAAATTTGAGCACAATCGGCCCAGCCGTTCTCGAGATCTGGAATCGGCACCCTGCACGTGCGCACGTGCAAAATGGGTCCCAACTGACTTTTGCACGGCACCCTACTAACCGGTCCCTAACCATGTGCCAAATTTGAGCGCCATCGGTCCAGCCGTTCTCGAGATTTGGAATCGACCCCTGCACGTGCGCACGTGCAGCAGCACCCCAACTCTGGCACATGGATATGCATTGCCTAGTGGGTGCCTACCTACATGCCAACTTTCAGCGCAATCGGCCAAGTAGTTACCGAGATATTGCAACAATTACAAAAGTGACACCTCTTCGTTTTGCACGTGGCACGTGCATAAGGGGTCACCCACATGCATCGGCAATAGTCCAATACTTGGTAGAAGGAATGAAGCTACCCTACAAAAATTACCGCGTGTAAATCGGTCAAGTGGTTGCTGAGATATAAGCCTCGCAAAAGCGTGACCACGGCCGGCCGGCCGGCCGGCCGGCCGCTCATACTCAGAAATTTCCGTTAATCTAAGGAAAGACTTCGCTCGCTTCGCTCGCTCCGTAATTATGTATTGGGCTATTGCAAACAAATTTACCACCGTTAGATTAGCTTATTCTAAAGCCGGTTTTTCGATTTTATTTTGCTAGGTAGTTTGGTGCAAGAGGCCTCAGGTCAGACCGTAAGACCTGGTCAGGTTGATTTTAATCTTTCATTCTAATTTAACATAGATACCTATTACCTATGTTTTTGCTCCAGACTGAACTTCATTAGGTAATGAGTTCATTTTGTCTTGTTTTTTATCTGTCTTGTTTTGTGTTTTTGTCCCTTATGTTTTGCCGCATAGGCAAGGGTGGAGCTTTTTCAGGGAACGTGGTGCTGACTGCTGGTGGGGCAAAAAGCTGTTAAACCTGCAATGCTCGGTTGTTAAGTTAGATTATGTGCAACACTGAGTCAATTCTTTTAATTATACATCTTTGTTTGCTAAGCAACGAAATTCTACAAATAAGCAAAAGTTGGAGGGGCAGAACGCTATTTTTTCTCTGACAGCTTCGTAACATGTTACGAAGGCACTAAAACTACTTCAGTACAGGGTGTAACGAAATTATCCGGAGTCCGGACATCTATTTTTTCGCCATATCTGTTTGCACAGTTTTCTAATCCTTTCTGATGTTAGAAGTGGGAATATTGGATGAATACGTGCCTCTGCTATCGGTTTTCAATTCAGCAGTGACCTGACCTTGTCATGTGACTGTTGCTCTGAGCAGGAGTCGATTCACAGACGGGTTCACATGGTAGTTTTCGTCCAAGGCAGTTGCGAGAAGGGGATACAATCTCTTCTTTCGTGGTAAAATTGCATGGCGGCATCCACGGCGTCATGAGCCAGAAGCTGGTCTGTCAGCAGCTGGACATCAGCAGCAGCCAGTAGCACATCTGCCTGAGGTGTAATAAGCTGGGACTTCGGTGGCAGACTCAGCCCGGCCGCGACCACAAAAGCCGCCCTTTGTCAAGTGGTGAGGAGAGTCATCAAGATAGCGGTAAGGAAACGGCACCAAGCAATCCGCAAATTGACTCGAATTCTTACCAAGTCAGATAATAAGAGATCCCATATCATGGTTTACCGCTACCCGCCCTTTAACTTGGTTCTAGTGCCCTTCAAACTGAAAAAGACAACGAAACTGACGGGAAAACAACCAGTTCACCACCTTTCGCCTCACGCCAGATCGCGTCCACTGGTTGAAGAATGATAAGGGTGATGTGGTCTGGTTGGATGGTTAGCCGTTCGAGCTGTATTATCCTTTGAACCGTCAAATCGGCCATGGTGGGCGGCCAGCCGCTCGAACTTGCTGGCCTTCGCCGCCGTCAAACATCCGGGCAATATCCAGAACTGGAGCATGTTCAGCTGCCTAGCGATCCTCCAATAGGACATAGTGTCACATAATACCGCCATCAACGTAAGTATTACCGGAGAAACATACTGGCCAATGAATAGTCGGGGGCGCTCAACCAGACGGTATAGGAGGGCTCGGTTTTTGAACGCGCACTGATGCCTGATTCAAGCCACGCTGTCTTCATGCGGGGCGGCGCGCTACTTAAAAGTCCCTTAAAGAACGGGAAGTGATGCCGATAGAACCTTCAATCATTCTGGGCTAACGCTTATGACTTGGAAAAAGTCGCGATCCCAATTCAATCGAAAACCTGTGGGCTCTTGTTCAGCAGGTGACTGAAGAGACGCCCGCCACAAGCACCGCTCAACTGCAGGCACAGGTTTAGACGGCGTTGGTCCGCATCAAAGCCAGTGTGCTGGAGTCTGGAGATGGAGAATCCATTGGCTGAAATGCTCCAAAACATTCGCCACTGTGTTTTTATGAAAGGTGGCTACATGCTCAGTCAAAATAAAAAGTACCACAATGTTTTGCTTTTTAATTACAGCGGGAAGAAAGATGTCCGGATAATTTCGTTACACCCCCTGTAATGTTCAAGTGGTTGCTAAATTCGAAATCAGCTCCAAAAACTAGCCTAGAGACATGCTAAACTCGAAAAAGTGAGCCGAGGTCATCAAAGGTCATTGAGCTGACCTGACCTTCATGTGACACCCACCCTAATGCATGGGATCAGCATCATATCACATGTTTCAACGCTTGAAACCACGTAAAGACTGCAAACGCGCGGCTAATGCGAGCCGACATACGCCGAATCGCGATTCGGGCCAAACATGGTCTCAAGAAATAGGTCACAGGTCAAAGGTCATTTGGGTCAGGGTCATGAAATTTTCAGGGTAGGAGTAAAATTGATAAAATCTGAGGTATTGAAAGTTTTGTCGCGATCGGACAGTTTTTACGCGAGTTACTCACGAAAAACCGATGGGGTCCGCTCAACGCCTCCCCCTATACGGGCGAGGGAAAAGCGCAACCAAAAAGGCAAAAATATGCACATGCGATAACCTATACTGCGAAAAAAGGTACATCATTTTTTAACGTCGCCGACAAATTGTAATTACCCATTACCCAAAGCTCAGGCAGATGTATGGTAGAAAATACCCCAACTGAAATATACTACGGCGGAAATAAAATACCCTACGGCGGAGCTCGGTTGCAATTTGTAAATACGCCCAGCGGGGCCGCGGCCCGGCTGACCTCCAGAGTGACCTTGAGACGCGCCGCCGGCCGCGTCAGCTGATTGTCGGCGGTGCGTGGCGACCCCAAACGCTGTCGGACTGGTCAGGTGCAGGTGGCGCTGCCGGGCGCTCCTGAACGGGGCAGGGGGCTATACGGTGACACCAAGAACGGCAACTTCCAATGACGCTCCCTACTCTTCTTGGTGATTCAAATCCAGACCTACTTGACCTTCTTTTCGTTTTTCTACACAATACTAAACTTGAACGATCCATATAGCACAGTCTCGCGCTCAGTTCCGTGGTCGGCAAGCCGTCGATAGCGGTTCTGGGCGCGGGACTCATTCTTCTTGATTTCCTGGATACTGGCCATGTCAATTAAGGAGCCCCGAGCTTACGGGCACCAGCCGCCGCCGCGGGGACCATTGGCACGCGGCGGCGGGCTCCTCTGCCCCCCATCTGCTTGGAGAAAGAGGTGTCGGCACTATGCCGTCCGCAACGACCCGTTTAATGGATTGTTACGTCACTGGAGTCCGCACTGAAACGTCAGTTCTCTAATCATACCAGTCAGCACTTGGTGGGAGTTTGCAGGAGCCCCGAGCTTACGGGCACCAGCCGCCGCCGCGGGGACCATTGGCACGCGGCGGTGGGCTCCTCTCCCCCAATTCATTGGAGACATGATTTTCTCTTGGTTTCTCTTGGTTTTCTCGTGTTTCATTGTGATTGTTTTGTTTCAATTGTTCTTGTTTTCCCTTACGTTTGCGAGCGCGCGTGTTTGCGTCCCTCCGGCGGCGGCGGCGGCGGCAATCGGGACCTGCCCATCCCTCTCGCGGTTCTCGACAGGGATCCCTCTTAAAGGTTGAGGCCCACTCGAGACACCGAAGCTATCTGGCCGGACACCCCGGGCGTGGCCTAGGTGGCTTGCATCCATGGCCCCCGGGAGTGGATGAAGGCGATAGCTCCACAAACACACTTACACATTAGCGATAAAACGTAACGTAATATCAAAGCAAAGGGATTTTTCCTGTGCAATTTGGCAAAAGCGCACAGGTTTTGCCCTCTAAGATAGGCACCAGGTTTTTCTAGTTAGGACTTTCCTGGTGGAACTCACAACACAACAACAGCACACATTACAACACTACCACATTTCAGCATCAAGATTCAGCAGCAAGAAATGTAAGTACTCAAAATCCCTCTCGGCACTGCCACTCTGGCACCCTTTCTGGCTTTCCCTTGCACTTGCTCCCACCGGACGTCACATGAGCCGGTCTAACGTAAACTTTGCTCTTGATACTGCCTTGGGCCGGAATAACATAGCCGGCATTAAAGTAAAGTAAAACGGAAGATCTGGCTAATTGCCAGCTAGTAACTTCCCCCTACCCCGACCAGGGCCTCGGCCTGTCGGGAGCAAAATTCAAAAAAAAAAAAAAAAAAATCAAAAAAAAAAAAAGAAACAGGCCGGCGGTACAGTTTTTATCTTCACTATTAACCCGCGCCCTGCTGGGGGGGGGGTGTTTGAACACCCCCCCTTGTGGTTTTTCGCGAATATCTCAAAAACGGCGGCGCGGAGCGCCGCCATTTTTGGTACACCTTATCATACATCAATTCTACACAAGTTGTGAAAATTTCAGAACAAGGTCATTCAAGGTCAGGTCACCAGGTCACTTGAAGTGACCTCACCTCATAAAAAGTTTCAATGTCTGTCATAGCTACACCGAGTGACCGATCACTTTGAAACTTTCAGCGATTGCTAAGAGCAATAGCATGTACAAAATGTATATCTCAGAATTTTGATATCGATGACCTAAGGTCAGGTCAATTTTGCGACCTCCCCATTATAAGTCAATGGGAGAAAATTGAAATGCGCCTCTTTTGGACGAAAGACATTATAAACACTCCCAAACACCGAATTACAAGTGGTTTAGACACAGTGAACATGAAAATGGTGTCCGTGACCCCTGTTTATGCCCTGAGGTCATCTTAGGTCACGAATGGTTTCTAGCAGTTTTTCGCAAATAACTTTTGATAGAGGCATGCTAGAGCGATGAAAACGCCTTAGATGTGTTCAGCTCGACGATACGGATCGACTGATATGCAACATGACCCTTTCCGGTCAGGTCATGACCTTGACCTGAGGTCAAATTTTCAAGTTGACCTTTCAAGGTCAAGTTATAGTTCATTCGATGCGTCTTGACGAGAGGAACACGATGCCGGTAAAAGTAAGCTCGGACAAGGCTTGGGTCAAAAGTTATTGCAGAAAAACTGTTTCCGAAAAAATTGGCTATTTTTGCAGTTTTTGCCCCCTGCAGGCAAAACCGTTGACGTTAGGTCAAATCTGAGAGAATTACTCAGAAAGGGCGTTAATAGGGCTATCGAATGCGCTTTTCCGCGGCGCTGTAGCTCTATTGGTTCCCGAGTTATGCGTTGGCTTCTTGGAAATTTTCGACATTCGACCTGGAAATCGGCGAAATTTTGCCTTCAATGACCTCTGGTGACCTGACCTTTGACCTGACCAAAAAATTGACTGAAGTGATTTCGTCATTATTTTTGACGCTCTTTCGAACGCCGCCTTCCGCGTATCGCTACGTGGCCCAGGAGCCGAGTTACAAGGGGGGGTGTTCAAACACCCCCCCCCCCCAGCAGGGCGTGGAAATCCAGGACCCCCAGCCGGGCGCGGGTTAAGTATTGCCGAGTTTTTTTCATAAATACTGACGTAAAGCAGTTTCTCCCTGAAACTCTGAAGCCTAAATCAAACAAAGAATCACTTTTAATTCTTGTAGTGCTCTTTGTATGTAAGGCATGTAGGTGATTGGTAAATTCCTTTTTAATGACCTCCTTACAAATTATTTATGTTTTTGATGTATTTAGCTTGATACCTAATATATAATACCTAATACTATATACTATACTATAATATTGATACCTAATACATCAAAAACATAAATAATTTGTAAGGAGGTCATTAAAAAGGAATTTACCAATCAAACAAAGAATCGTTGGAACTAACTCACACATATGTAGGTAGGGGAAAGTGGGGTAAGACGGTCAGGGTAGGTAAGACGGGCACCCCTTCTGCAGACCAAACCAATAGCGCTACGAGCAAGAAAAGTTAGGACCAGAATTGCCTTTCCCACTACACACCACCATTCAAGTCTGGTGAATTTGTGTTCAGTCGATAATCTTTTATTTTGATTTCTTTAAAACACTCATTTCATTGAAAACATCCATAATGTATTGTGCAAGCTTTTGTGTACAGCACTATAGAGTTAAAAACTCGCAATCACTTGTGGTACACTCATATGCCAACAGTGTTCATTTACGGCGGATTTGCTTTGTCTGCATCAAATTGTCCACAGCGAAAAATCGTGCTGAACTTCTGACATTGAGTTTGGGGTAAGACGGGCAACTATGAACCCAATGGGTCTGTAATGGTGAAAATATTTTTGTTGCTGTAGGAAAAAAGAAGCATTTCTAATAAGAATATGTTCGATTCCGATACTCACAGACATGTTAGCAATATTCCTTCGGCACAGTTTATTCTCGAATAATGAATGTGAAAAACGGTTCTACATGGCTTCTGAACTAGGGCCTATATAGGAGCATACGCCTTCTGCACGAATCTCGTATACTGCCATTTCCGAAGCACTTGAGACCAACGAGCGACTGTATAAATGCGGCTAATCTCGGGCATTTGTTGCGAGCTGCGCTGATCGGTGAAAGAAGCTGGCCGTCTTGCCCTACCCATGTGACCGTCTTACCCCATGGGGTGGGGTAAGACGGGTTTTTGCAAGGTTTTGCAAAAATAGCTGCAGTTTATTTGTTGAATCAGGTCTAAGTCTCATCTTCTGGCAAATGAAAGTAAAATGTCTGAAAAAGGTTTTCACCCAGTTTCCCGTTTCTATGATGTTTCTAACCGGCCGAAAAATGGCTCCAAAGTTAAGGTGCCCGTCTTACCCCACTTTCCCCTAGGTAGCGCTGCCTCATCCTAATTCCTTCCTTCAAACAGGTGAGTACGCCATAAGTAATGGACGAGACGTAGGATCACAAATGTCGGATGGTAAACGGTAATGATCAATAATTTGGGAATGTATTGTATCTGACGTAATATTTGCGATAAAATATCGATAACGATACAAACATGAAATAATTACACATCAGAATTCAGAGCTGAACAAAATATGAAAAATATTTCAAAGCTGTCAGATTGATAAATTAACAATAACAAGATTATGCTTAGATCAGAATAGGTACAATAAGCTAATTGAAAGCGATTTTGTTATGTCAAAGACCCATTATCATTTTTTTTTTATTCTGTTAGATATAGTCATATGTAATTTATGTAATTATTGTCGGGTCAATAAAATATTCACGTAAGTACGGAATTATCACGGCACGGCATTGTTGATTGCAGCCACAAAACGTTTGCACTTTGTGTTTCCTACACCTCTAAGTGTACACGTATGCTTGACCTACACTGTAAAAAAAGTTTACTAACCTCCGTGTTATATGATAAATTTCACTCGCCATAGCTTAGTCGAATAACTTAGCACACGCTAGTTTTATAACACACCATAAGCATGTATGCTTGTTATGTTACTAACGCATTTGCTTTCTTAGGCTTTGTTAGCTTACTTTATACTTGTTAGTAATCATGTTACGTTACTAACTTATTGTGTTGTGAAAACAAACCCATCGTTTGTGAAAAAACTAAGAACATTGTTATATGATAAATTCCACTCTGCCTAGACGTGTTAGCTTACAATGTAATTATTAGTAATATTGTTACAGTACTAACCTTCGTGTAATGGAAGCAACCTTATCGCATGTGAAATAACTAAGAACATTGTTATATAGATAAAAATCACTAAACGTATAGCCTGCAGGAATCCGCACCAGCCATGACACCATACAGGATCCAAATACCTAGGTATTACGAAAACATTGAGAACGCTTTATTTCTGTCGATAAGGGTAAACTAAATTGCAACAAAAGGGCAAAAATTCCCTGACCGAACAATGGTGGCTCTTGTATCTACAAAAAATTTATTTGACAGCATGGGTGCAGTGACAAGAATTGCATAAAACAGCACCTCACCGCGTTCACTGGCTGAGTGCCCAACCAAAAATTAGGTACATTTAGTTTCCTGTTCAAAGCGTAAAGGGACTATCCCACCTTTAACATGGGGTTTGAGTTGAGATAGCCAAGTTTGCGGCGAGGTTCAGAAACCACTATCTATCTAGGTTGCAACCCCCGCGGCCTCTTGGTGTTTAAGAAATTCGTTCCCTTCATTTGAAAATGGGCCTTGCGCAAGGCCCTATCTTCAACATGGAGCGACCGTTAGTGTGACGTCACCTCGTTTAGTCATTCTGATTTAAATGGGTTTGTTCGTTGAAAAATCGCTTAAAACTTGGTCTGAACTTTGTTGTGGTGCCTACAGAGTAAAAAGAATCAGCTTTATGACAGTAATGTGGCCTGGGGAAGGAGGTAATTTTGGGCTGTGACGTCACATATTTGAAAGTTTGTGTTTGGAATATGGGAAGCCTAAGATGTTTAACCCGCGCACCGACGGGGGTCTGCGCCAACTTAGTACCGACGGGGGGGGGGCGGATGACCGCCCCCCCCCTGAGATCTCGAGAACGAAGCAAGATAGCGACAAGCGGTAAACGGCATCGGATACGCACGGACAAGGTCTACAATTTTTACTAAGGTCATTTTCAGGTCAGGTCAAAGATGACGTCACAGGGGTCGAAAAAGTCAAAATGGCGGCGCTAGATATGGAGAGGATTTTTCTCGAATAACTTTCGAAATAGTCAAGATAGGAACAAACTAAGGGCATCATCGTGATCCTCTCGTCAATCCGCATCGAATGATATATATGTTGACCTCGAAAGGTCAAGGTCAAAAATTGACCTCAGGTCACGTGACCTCGAGGTCATCATGTATATCATTCGATGCGTCTTGACGAGCTGAACACAATGAGACCATCCGCGCGGCTGTATCTTGTTCCTGTAAGGAGTTATTGGCAAAAAACCTGTGGTGACCTTTGATGACGTCACATGACCTTACAGCTGCCCAACAGCAAAACAGACCTCAAGGTAGTGAAGGTTGATCGTATGTGAAGTCATGTATGGTATATGGGGCCATTCCGACCCGTTTTAGTGGTAAAAACAGGGAGTTGATTTTCCCCCCATTGACTTATAATGGGGAGGTCGCGAAATTGACCTGACCTTAGGTCACCGACATCAAAATTCCGAGATATACAAATTGTAGCTACTAATGACCTAATAACATCCTGCGACTTTCAAAGGCCTCCGACATCTACTGTAGCTCTGGCACGGTGACAAAGTTGCAAAAAAGTGACTTGAGGTTGGGTCATTCAAAGTGACCTGATGACCTGACCTTAAAAGTTAGGAGGTTCAAACTTGCACACCATGTGTAAAATTGATGAGAAAATAGTCATACCAAATTTCGCGGCGCTACGCGCCGCGGTTTTCCCGCTATCCGCGAAAAACCTCAGGGGGGGCGGATATCCGCCCCCCCCGTCGGTGCGCGGGTTAATGAAAAATAAATGCCAGAACCGTGTTCCTGGTCATCCAATCTATAAAGTCGGGCACAATTTAACTGGTTTTAACAACATTTTAGAAGGTGGGATAGTTCCTTTAATGCGGTTTTAGTGTGCAATATGCTCATTGTTCAGTCCGTCATATGTACCTACTTATAGACGTCAATTGACAATCAACAAATGAACAGTGTCTCCAACCTGAGACCCTCTAAAGCCTGGTTGGAGCTTCAATTGAAAAGAAAATGAGTGACATACATAAACCACACTAAAACACCAGCAATATCTGCACTCATCTTTCCCATAACCACTCACCATACCAGTAAGGATGAAAGCCATGTCCAACAATCCATATCATTTCACTGTTTGACTTCTTATTATTCTTATTCTTAAGACCACAGCAGCTCCTTATACTGCACACCCAACACTTATACGCAACAGCTCAGCTCCTTCACAACGCACACGTCCTCTCCCTTCTCTGACTTGGCACAGACTGGACATAAAATGGCCGACGCTGCACTTTTGCGCCGAAAAAGAGGTTAGTTGGTTGACTAACGTTTCCTGGATGCTGAAGCACGGAAATAATTTGTGAATAAACTAATTGCGTATTATATAGGCTTCGTTGGTTAGTTCGCTAACTCGTGCGATTGCTATTGAGATGAGTATGAACATAAAATGTTTGTATTCTTACAAACTGAGTATATAACTAATATTTTGGTTACATAACAAACCATCTATAACTAGCTTAGTGTTTGTGTCAAAACACATTTATGATTAGTAAAATCCAAAACACGCTAACTAGTTCCAGAAAACTATTGTTTCTTTTGTAAAGATACTAAGGCGCTGACATTTGTTACACACTTATGTCTGGGATATCACTTAGAGGTTTGTAAACTTTTTTTTACAGTGTAGATGTACCAATGCCTGACATTGGTTCAATCACCTTTACAGCACAAATGACAACTATTCCAAGTCAACTTCGTCGTGCCATCATCAGGGTGGGCCCAAACACTGCCATCCTTCCGGCCGGAGTCGGTGACAGCGAGCTGACGATACTGCGGAGCTCACGGGAGACTATGGAGCGGCTGTCAGTCACCGCCGCCGATTTCCCGCGACTGAGGGGACAGCTGCCGTGGGGCCTCAAGCGCCTCAATGTCAGAGGTGAGATATAGAGATGTCAATCGGATACCAACTTTTTGGTATACCGATACCAAACCGATACCAACTTGGTACAGGGTGACACAAAAAAAGCGGTCATCACCAAAATTCGAATAACTTCGGAAGTTTTATTTAGATCATCACCAAACTTCGGCCACTTTAGGTCACACCTATGTAGCAGACATCCACCAAGTTTCAAGTCTTCACTATGAATACTTTTAGTACAGTGTGTGTTTTACGGACGCTCCATAATGTGCTCCAGGTGAGCGCCCCGGCGCTGCAGGGCGTAGGCACACCTGCATCCGGCGGGCAAAGTTGCCGATAACCCGATAAGAATAACGTTTCAGGGGTAGCACACCCCCTGAGCACTGTCTCCAGAGGCCATTGCACTCTAAAAGTGCACAGCCATCGGGTTATCGACAACTTTGCCCGCCGGATGCAAGTGTGCCTACGCCCTGCAGCGCCGTGGCGCTCACCTGGAGCACATTGTGGAGCGTCAGTAAAACACACACTGTACTAAAAGTATTCGTAGTGAAGACTTGAAACTTGGTGGATGTATGCTACATAGGTGTGACCTTAAGTGGCCGAAGTTTGGTGATGATCTGAATAAAACTTCCGAAGTTATTCGAAATTTGGTGATGACCGTTTTTTTTGTGTCACCCTGTATTTGGTATTTCAATCGTCATGTGTTTGGTATTTTGTTGGTATCGTAAACCCTCACTAATGTATAAGAGACTAAGAAATCGGTAAAAAGTTGGTATTTCCCTCATTTTCCCAAGTTGGTTTGGTTTCGGTATTTTTCCCGTGGCTTTGGTTGGTATTTGGTTTGGTATCGGTATTCCGATTTTCTGTAATTGACATCACTAGTGAGATACCTCGGATCACACGTGTAATGCCCCTGATGCAAATTGACAACTCGACCTTTTCCAAACAATATATATATATAATATATATATATATATATATATATATATATATATATATATATATATATATATATATATATATATATTCATTGAGACAAGTTTCATTAAACAGTACTGCACTTTTTGCTTTGCTAAGTTTCTTGTTGAGTTTTTGGATCTTGTTAAAGTTATGTTTGATCACAGTTGGTAAGGTGCTCAAAATATCAGTGACACTCATATAATCATATTTTATCTTTCGACGCGTTTCGATTGTATTTTCACAATCATTTTCAAGATCTACATTATATGTTGATATAACACTGCCATATAGCTATTTCAAGTTACAGAGTCGCTTGAGATATAGCACTATTTAAATTATCATGAAACATGTGACTGACAGTATTCGAAACCTTCGTTTTTGCTAAATGTCTCTCGCATAATAGTTACGCTAGGGATACGGTTCACGATACTTTGCACACAAATACTACTTCTTCACATTTGTATCACCACATGCAGTAAAGAAACGCCTCAAAGAGTTGATGTTTGGTTTGAGGCATCTTCAGTTGGCATTGTATCACACAAACTTCTCAAACTTCTCAAACACACACACACACTTGATGTGTTTAACACACAAACTTAAACACACAAACTTAAACAAACTTAAACACACAAACTTCTCAAACTCAACACAGACATACTAGACAGTGCACACGATCACTATCGCCTGTTCATTCACGAAGCACTGCATATCAACAGGCTGAAGCCCACACTCAACGTACAAAGGCAAACGCACGTATCACTGGCCCTATGGGGTGTCTGATGTTGAAAGCTTGCAACTTGCAATGCCAACTGAAGATGCCTCAAACCAAACATCAACTCTTTGCGGCGTTTCTTTACTGCATGTGGTGATACAAATGTGAAGAAGTAGTATTTGTGTGCAAAGTATCGTGAACCGTATCCCTAGCGTAACTATTATGCGAGAGACATTTAGCAAAAACGAAGGTTTCGAATACTGTCAGTCACATGTTTCATGATAATTTAAATAGTGCTATATCTCAAGCGACTCTGTAACTTGAAATAGCTATATGGCAGTGTTATATCAACATATAATGTAGATCTTGAAAATGATTGTGAAAATACAATCGAAACGCGTCGAAAGATAAAATATGATTATATGAGTGTCACTGATATTTTGAGCACCTTACCAACTGTGATCAAACATAACTTTAACAAGATCCAAAAACTCAACAAGAAACTTAGCAAAGCAAAAAGTGCAGTACTGTTTAATGAAACTTGTCTCAATGAAAATATTCTGCCCAAATATACAAACGTGAGATATATATATATATATATATATATATATATATATATATATATATATATATATATATATATATATATATATATATATATATATATATATATATTTGTGAAGTTAGGGAGCAGTCCATCTTCAATACATTTTTTGTCAAACACGATAGCGTAATGAGCGTTGGTGATCTTCTTGTGGTTTTGCTCGATACTCCGCACTATGCTTTTCGTACCCGGGTCAAGTTGGCTAAGCACCTCTCCAAAAGTCGACATTTTATTCCAACGTTTCGTCAAACTTATGACATTATCAAGGAGCAAAATAATGAGTGATACAATGATGATGTTGATATGATACATTGCAGATCGGTCGGTACTAATCGTTACTCATAGTTGATTACATTGAAAACACATGATAACATTCGGTCGATACTAGTCGTTACTCATAGCTGATTACATTGATAACATGAAAGAAGCATATACCTATGTCGCATTCGTTATGAACACACGAAAATTCAAAATTAATGTCACGAAAAAACTAGCTCACAAAAAAATCATTACACACGGATAATCACAAGGAGTCCCTCCGGGCAGGTGACCCCAGTTTCAGGTCAGCGACAAATCAAAAAAGGTTCCACAATGTAAGTATGCCATCATGATCCTGTTGAGTGTTAATTAGGGGTTTTCGCATCCTGATGAGCACAGCTTCAGTAATTTGAAGTCTTTGGCGATTACTCTCATGAGCGAGGATGGTAGTATTGTCGGTGAGGTCAGTTCGAGTAAGTTTCCGTTTGTGTGCATCGTGCATGTGCTGTAGGGGGGATCCCGATTGCAGGTGGCAGGTCAGCCTACGAGAGAGGGAAGTTGTCGTGTGACCAATGTACACTGCGTCTGGACGGAGCTCACAGTCTCCGTAGGTACATTTGAAGGCGTAGACAGCATTAGTCGCTTTCAACTTTCCTCCCTCGTGTACGCTGTTTTTCATCACCAGGCTTGATGCGCGCTTGCTCCTGTAGTAGATTACTACTTGAAGCCGGTCTTCCTTCTTCTGTGGGGTGACGTTCCTTTTGATGATTTGTTTCAGCGCCTTTTCATCTGCCTTGTAGTTTGTCGTCATCTGATTCTTGTAGCAAATCTTGTATGTTTGACCATTTTCGTTTTCAGTCTGCCTGCCTTCAGTGGCTGGCGCTTCACAAGTTCATGACCACTCCTGAAGAAGGCAGGCAGACTGAAAACGAAAATGGTCAAACATACAAGATTTTCTACAAGAATCAGATGACGACAAACTACAAGGCAGATGAAAAGGCGCTGAAACAAATCATCAAAAGGAACGTCATTCCACAGAAGAAGGAAGACCGGCTTCAAGTAGTAATCTACTACAGGAGCAAGCGCGCATCAAGCCTGGTGATGAAAAACAGCGTACACGAGGGAGGAAAGTTGAAAGCGACTAATGTTGTCTACGCCTTCAAATGTACCTACGGAGACTGTGAGCTCCGTCCAGACGCAGTGTACGGTTCTCCAGTAAAAGTCTTGTTGGTTTTGCTTTTTTGGATATATCTGGTCCTATATTATGTTCAAATGCATAAGTATGAACCCGAATTGTGTGTATGCACATTTACCACTAGACTGTAAAATTGCATCCTTGTATGCCAAATACTTTCCGAGATATTCACCAAAAACCTCATTTTCTGCCGTTTGGGGTATTCTGGCCGCAATCTGCCTGGGATCGCCTATGACATCAGTAGAGCCATCTAACGAGAGGAACGCGGAAACACAGAATCATGAACGAATCGAGCGCGTAGTAAACGGTGTATGAAAGGGAGACTCAGCAGAGGCTATCCGGTTGGCCGGCGGGCGGTGCGCCCTTAGGCAACGGCTGACCCTTCGGACCGCGTGGGGTCAGAGGTCGCGCTCGGGAGTCGGGAAGTCTCGGCTCTAGGTTTCAGCGCTGTGCAGTCAGGAAGGGAGGGGAGGATAGCGCTAGCCCGACTGACTAGTATCTCGGCTGATTCGTGTGGGGTGGAAGGGAGCACAGAACGGGATGGTGGTTAGTGATGGATGGTGAGATGGTGGTTAGGTTAGTGCGTACTGCGTAGAACGTAGCTGAACATGCATTGTTTTTCATGACAAACAACATGCAGCATAATGTGCGGGATTATGCCAGAACTGATACAAAAAGGGAACTATATTTCGGGCGAGGGAGTGGATAGGTGCCGTGACACAGCATGACGAAGACGATGCTGCCAAAATCGGGATGCTTTTTTGCCCCCATTCTTTTACCCCTAACATGGAGCGCTTGACCCGAACTTAGAGGTCCCCGACTGACCTTGGACCTTAAAATCGCACCCGTCCGGTGCGCCACCTTTTCTTCAGGGGCGCTCTTCCTGGTTGCCTCTGTTCTTACCAATAACTAAAGCAAATCGAACGTATAATTAAAAAGGCAGGCACCTCAAATACAATTTTATTCACACCCGCTCGTGTGCATACTTGTTTTGACCTATATCTTCTCATATCATAATATATCACTTCAGTGCTTAACCCTCAACAGACTTTTGGGTTTTCTGCATATACCCAGGCCGAGGGGGGGAGGGGCGATTACGACCCCTCTCCGTCTTTTCGCCCCTAATTGAGCTAGCGCCTTCCGGATAAAACTGAGCGCGTGTGTCGTATGAGATGCAGCAGCTGGTGCCCGAGTTGAATGTCTCAGGTCAAACGATAAACTCTGAGGTCAGAATAAGTGCTCCAAGTCGCGGGATCGGTTTTTGGTAAACAACTTCACCATAGTGGATACAGAGCCAAGGTAATGGCACCATCGAGTTTTGCATGCTCAAGCGCGTCGAATAGTATACGCTTTATTTTTGTTGAGGTCAATTTAAGGTGTTCACCTCAGGTCATGATCAGGGCAGAGCCACTCAGTCCACGAAGCTGGCCCAAGGAGGTCGTATCGCTTATTTGATTCGGCAGGTCCTCACAAGTCCTTTGGTGGCTTCCCGACTCGCTAGCTCAATTTGATCGGGACTTTTTTGGTGAAAACTCCTGTGACCTTAGTGACGTCATACATGAAGTCGCCTAAGATCAAGAATGCAAAAGTAAATGCTGGGGCTCGTAAAGATTGTATAATATCACGAATTAATGCGCTTGAGATAGCTTTAGACGGCTCCTGGCGCCAAAATAACAGTTTTCCTATTTCCCCATTGATTAATAATCGTGAAGTTGCGTGACCGACCTGACTTCAGGTGACTCTTAAGAAAAATACGAGATAACTACATTTAAGTTGTGAGGCCTATAGGAGATAGTATTATGTAGATCATATAAGCTTCATTACCCAGTGAAAGGTCCCCTGGCACGAAGGGTGTTGCGACGTCGCAACATTTTGGGACCTTACAGAGGTTCACTTTTGACGTCATTGGTCAACGGCCTGACCTTAACCTTCGCACTTGTAAGAGGGTGTCGAACAGACGCCCCACTCTCAGTTTTTCGCAAATAGCTCGCGCAAAAAGCGGCTGTTCGCGACGAAACTTTCAGTACCCTCAAGTTAATCAATATTACGCCTACCCTTAAAATTCTTATGACCCTGACTCAAAAGACCTTTGACTTGTGACCTGTTTTCCGAGACCATGTTTGGCCGGAATCGCGATTTAGCGTATTTCGGCTCACATTATGAGCGCGTTTATTGTCTTTTTGTGGCTTTAAGCGATCAAACATGTGAAAGGATGTTGATCCCATGGATTCTAGTGGGTATCAAGGTCACGTGAAGGTCAGTCAGGTCACTGACCTTTGATGACCTTAGTTCACTGCTTCGAGTTCTACATGCTTCTACATCATCTGTGATAAAAGTTAACTTGAAATTCGTGATCAGCACCCCGCAAACCCTTATAACAGCCTCACTTTAAGAAGCTCTAACAGATCCCGATTTTCCCGACTTTTGAGTATATATTGACTTATCAACAAATGACCTAGGACCTTAAAATTGTGTATCAACGGCCTCCTCTCGTCACGGGCAACACGCTCTTTTTCCGCGAAGCTCTAGCTCGATCAGGGTCTGAACGGCAAAGGGGTCCAACGGACCCCCTCCCCTTTATGCTAGACGCTGGCAAAACACCAATATGAGCGAGGGTTAAAATACAGCTGCTGTCATACAAATTCGGCTGGAATCAAAGGTCAGGTTTGCAAAATTTCAGCTCTCGCAGCAAATAGACATGTGGAGGCGGCACCCGTCTCCCCGCCCCCTCTTCTCCTCTCGGCCACTGCCAGCGAGGTTTTAAACGTATCATACACATTACAAAGCATCATATCAGACAGTGGCGTATCCAGGGGGGAGGCCAAGAGGCCATGGCCTCCCCCTTTGGCATCAAACATGCAAGTGGGCCCTTTGGGTTACTTGAGTGCAGTGACGTACCCAAGGGGGGCCATGGGGGCCCTGGGGGGCGCCCTGGTTACCTGAGGGTCCCCCTGGTCACCTGAGGGGTCCCTGGTTATCTGAGGGGCCCCTGGTTAGCTGAGGGGCCCATGGTTATCTGAGGGGCCCCTGGTTGTCTTGGGGGCCTGGTTATCTGAAGGGGCCCATGGTTACCTGATTGGTCCATCATCATCATCATCATTTATTTCTTAAAGACTTCCACTCACCGTGGCTCTTACGTCTTTGCGTCAGTACACAGGAACACAGACGATTGAACTATGTATAGTTAAAACATGGTCGAGTTAAAACAAAGCGACATTAAAAACTCTAAAAAAAATATATATATATCACATATCATGCTCACCATCTAATCGGTTCTAGTAAAATGACCTCTAGCCATTCTGCGACACTTTGCGGCGGTCCTAGCTTCCCTGATTTCTGCGGGCGCGCTGTTCCACTGTGCCGCGGCTCGGGAGTTGAAAAAATTCCGAGCGTGCTCGGTGCGGACTCGCGGCAACTGCAGCTGACCGGCATCGGTCGCTCTCGTGTCTCGCACTGACACAGTGTCGCGATACACAACGCGCTCACGCAGACTGGCCGGCGCCTGGTCGTTATACAGTATGCTGTGTCCCTGGTTATCTGAAGGACTCCTGGTTACCTGAGGGGCCCCTGGCTACGAGGGCCCTGGTTACCTGAGGGCACTGGTTGTCTGAGGGGCCCATGGTTACCTGAGGGGCCCCTGGTTTCCTGAGGGGCCCCTGCTTACCTGAGGGGCCCCTGATTACATAAGGAGCCCGTGATTGCCTGGAGAGCCTCTGATTATCTGAGAGGCCCCTGGTTACCAGTGGGGCTTTTTGGTATATGAAGGCCCTGGTTATCTGAGGGGCCCCTAGTTATCTAAGGGGCCCCTAGCTACCTGAGGGGCCCTGATCTCCTGGGTGACCCCTGGCCAGTGATCTGAAGAAACCCTGGTCACCTGAAGGGCCCATGTTTACCCGGGGAGTACCTGGTTATATGAAGGGCCCCTGCAGTCACATAAAGGCCCTTAGTTACCCGTAGAGCCCCTGTTATAACCGTCCCCTGGTTATCAGAGGGTCCCCTGGTCACCTGGTGGGCTCCTGGTTAATTGAAAGACCCCTGTTCAATTGAAAGGCCCTGATCAATTGAAGGGCCCCTGGTCACCTGAGAGGCCCCTGATTACCTGAACGGCCCGTGATCACTCGGATTCAATGGTAACGCCTAAGTGATGGCCCCCACCAGTGTCTCTAAGCCCTAAGGCCCTCACAACGGCGCCTGCGAGGACCCCACACCAGCGCATCTGACGGCCTTTCACCGACACCTCTGAGCGACTAACACAGGTGACTGAGGCGCTCGCTCGCTTCACTTCCTCATAAAATACCGTGCATTTTATGCATACTTCTCAAGCAAAAAATGATATTTTTACCTGCCAATTTTGCACATTTTCTCAGGGTTTAGACAGACAGACAGACAGACAGACGGACAGAGAGGCCCGTCTTCAAGGGGGGACCGGACCCACTGTGCCCAATCCCCTCATCGAAAGGCTCTGGATACGCCCCTGCCTGGGTTGACAGCGGCATCCGGGTGACCCGTGGGCCCCTTTGAGAGCAGGCGGCCCCCTCCTGGGCGAAATCCTGGGTACGTGCCTGCTTGAGTGTCCCAAGAGAAACGACCATCAGGGCCTCATCCAAAGTACTGGCCCAAGCATAAATAAAGTCAAACTGCGTCAAACTATCTTAAAATGCCATTTGATGGCCCTCATAGGCCCTCAGAGGCCAAGGCCGAGCCCCCAGAGGCTAGCGTGGGCCCTCAGAGGTCGCTTTGGCGGCCATAAAGAAGCTTAGACTCGAGCGTGGGATCCTTTGACGCTGGTGTAGAGCCCTAGGGAGCCAGCGCTCATCCCTCTAAGGCCAGCGTGGGGCCCTCTAAGGCCATTGTGGGGTCTTCTAAGGCCAGTGTGGGGCCTTGTAAGGCCAGTGTGGGACCCTCTATGTTCAGCATGGGGCCGTCTATGTCCAGCGTGGGGTCTTTTAAGCCCAGCGACATGGGGCATTCTTAGGTCAGATTGAGGCCCATTGGCCACCACCCGAGTCGGGCCCTCTAAAGTTAAGGGTATCAGCCCTCAACCAGCGCAAGCCACTAATAGATTAACATCTTTCCTTTGAAAAATATCGTAAAAATCGTAAATTGTAATCGTAAAATTGCAAAACATTTTGCTTTTGATAATTTTTAGTGGCCCCGGCGACGACCAAAGCAAAAAAAAAAAAACTGCATGCCTACTGCTGAAATAAATTGTGCACTACATACAGAGCTTTCGATATCGATGGCTTTTTCACGTTTTTCTTTTCTTTTTTTAGATTGCCGAGTGTGCCTAAAAAGGCTCCCTCACACGGTGAAAGTGGCAAAGAACCGTACCTGGGCGTGGGTTAAGTACGGCACTACTGGGGCCCCTAAGGTAAGGGTGGGGCCCCTTGAGCAGGTTTGGCCTCCCCCTTTTCAAGATCCTGGATACGCCACTGATATCAGATGACGCACCCGAGCAGACATATGCACTGATCAAAAGCTTATTACCCACCCTAGTCTATCGGCACTAGAGATGTCAATCGGATACAAACTTTTTGGTATACCGATGCCAAACCGATACCAACTTGGTATTTGGTATTTCAATGCTAATGTGTTTGGTATTTTGTTGGTATCATGAACCCTTGCTTATGTTTAGGAGGCTAAGAAATCGGTAAAAAGTTGGTATTTTCCTCATGTTCCCAAGTTGGTTTGGTTTCGGTATTTCTCCACGGTTTTGGTTGGTATTTGGTTTGGTATCGGTATTCCCATTTTCCGTAATTGACATCACTAATCGGCACCATAGCACATGGTCGAGACTGTCGTCAGCCACGGACGCGCACTCGACCAACCCTCCGAGCCTGTTGACTGCGGGTGACCTTGACATGTCAAGCCTGATCGGCCGCCGGCCGCTGTCGTGCGGCCGTTACACGCGGAGGGGAGGGAGACACAAAGCTCTACGTTATAGCTGACCTCTGACCTTTCCCTGCGCCGGTCACCGACCCCGCTCCATGTCGCTGGGCGGTGGCATGGCGGTGGAAACCGGTTCTAGCCTCTACACATGCCACCATTCTAACGCTCCCCTCCCCACGCTACTACGCGGCGTGGAGTACGCTCGTGCGTAACTGGGCGGAGCAAGGGGGCACGCGATACAGGGGCGGAACTGGTTGCCCTCCCGCTCGCCGAGCGACCAACGACTAATACCCTGGAGAACCGTACATTGGTCACACGACAACTTCCCTCTCTCGTAAGCTGACCTGCCACCTGCAATTGGGATCCCCCCTACAGCACATGCAAGATGCACACAAACGGAAACTTACTCGTACTGACCTCACCGACAATACTACCATCCTCGCTCATGAGAGTAATCGCCAAAGACTTCAAATTACTGAAGCTGTGCTCATCAGGATGCGAAAACCCCTAATTAACACTCAACAGGATCATGATGGCATACTTACATTGTGGAACCTTTTTTGATTTGTCGCTGACCTGAAACTGGGGTCACCTGCCCGGAGGGACTCCTTGTGATTATCCGTGTGTAATGATTTTTTTGTGAGCTAGTTTTTTCGTGACATTAATTTTGAATTTTCGTGTGTTCATAACGAATGCGACATAGGTATATGCTTCTTACATGTTATCAATGTAATCAGCTATGAGTAACGACTAGTATCGACCGAATGTTATCATGTGTTTTCAATGTAATCAACTATGAGTAACGATTAGTACCGACCGATCTGCAATGTATCATATCAACATCATCATTGTATCACTCATTATTTTGCTCCTTGATAATGTCATAAGTTTGACGAAACGTTGGAATAAAATGTCGACTTTTGGAGAGGTGCTTAGCCAACTTGACCCGGATACGAACGAGTGTGGAGGGGGAATGTGGAGTCGTGGACTATAGGAGGTCGAAGGAGAACCGCTGGATGTGGCTACTAGGTACCGACAAAGACGGGGGGGCTAAACGTGCGTTTGACATAGAGGGCGGAAAGAGGGTGAGAGTGAATGAATTCATGAATGAATAAATGAATGGAGTATGAGATCCTCTCACCCTCTTTATGATTCGGTGCTATGATGTCAGTGATGTCACGCATGTCTTTGTTTTGGGATTTAACCCGCGCCCCGTAGGGCTACCGGCGGACCCTACCACCCGTAGGGGGGGGGGGGGCCGTTTCGGCCCCCCCCTAAGATCTCGGAAAGTTACCGGCCGATTTTCAAAATTCAAACGGCGTTTGATAGCCCTACCCGGGAACTACCTTGTGACCAAATTTCATTGACCTAGGTCAAACCGATGACGTCACAGGTCAGGTCAAAGGTCAGATTTTCACCGTTCACAGGCAATTCAAGAAATGTGCTGTGAAATCGAGTAAATTGGTAATTTATTGAAAACCATCGATGGTATATTGTTCGTCAAACACATACTTTGCTATCTGAGGTCACTGATACCAGGTCAGGTCACAGCGAGGTCAGGTCACCGGGGGTCACAAAATGAATGTGTCGTGTGATACATGTTTTATGGTCCATTTTACATGACAAATGCGATTATGTGGGTTAGGCAGCCTTTGGGGCCAGCCTAGGTCACGTTTTGGTGAAGGTCAGGTCAAGGTCAGGTCAAATTAGGTCAAATTTCAAAATTGATATTTTTGCATAAAATGGGTATCCATTCGATGCAGCTCGTCACGGGGAGTCTAATGGTGGTCTTTGTTTTGTTATACGAGTTCTAGAATTGCCAAAAATTGAGTTTAAAAATTTGACGTCATCATTTTTGAACAGTTTTTTTCGCTATAACTTGGCCAAAAAACGAGGTATCAATCTGAAATTTGGTATGTAGATAGAAGACGGTAGGTACTATCACATATATTCCGTTTTTTTCGAAACTCAAAAAACTTTTTGGATTTTTTGGCTAATATATCCAAGCAAATGCTTTTTTGATTTTTGGGGATCAAAACTCAAAAATTTCAAAAATTCGAGATAGCAGTTTTGTAGGCTGTCAATTCTACACCTTTTATGTCTTGATCATTTTTCTGTATCTTCAAAGCTGTAGGCCTGACAGGTCTTCTCGCGAAGGTCTTTTTTCGGTCGAAAATGACAGAACATGACGTCACTCTGACGTCATTTGTGGCCAACCTATCACAGCCCCTGGAAAAATTTTTGGTCACAATGTGTAAAATTGATGCCCGGAGGGGTCCTGAAAGTTTGGTGGCGATATCTCCAGCCGTTTAGGAGATATCGACCGAAAAGGACAGGGGGGGGGCCGTTTCGCCCCCCCCCTACGGGGCGCGGGTTAATTGGAGGCAATTAGTGCCTGTCACCGACGAAATGAACTGCCCTGTTGTTCTTCTCTTTCGTTTTTATATTTGACAGCCACGCGTGATCTATCGCAGTACTGGTCATGCCCCGTGAGCCTGGACCAGCTCTTGTGTTAGTTTCTCGTCTCATGTTCTAATTGCCTACAATTTGTCACTCGCGCTATCGCTTCCCACTTGACGGCTGTTCGTGCTCGCCGCGCACCATATCGTATAACCGAACGTGCTGCGTGAGCGTTTTCGGACTTTTCTCACCAGTTTCCAGTGTCGCTTTCTGAGTGCTTTTAGACGTACGACATGATTGTTCTCTTTGTCCGCGGCGGTTTCTCGAGTCGCTGCGGGCAGTCTCCACTTGAACGCCACCGAGTACAGTCCTCGGTGGTGGTGCGCGGCTCCACCGGCGCCCCGATGTGCGCCGGTGTCAGTGAACTGACGGAATCGTGCACCGCGCACGATTCCGACGGCACCCCCAGCGGGCTGCCAGAGTGAACGGCATCCCTAGCGGATTGCCGCAGTGAACAGGCACCCCCAGCGGGTTGCTAAAGTGAACGGGCACCCCTAGTGGGCTGCCAAAGTGAACGCCACTGAGCGCGTAGCTCAGTGGCAGTGCGCGATTTCGCCGGCGCCCCGACGCGCGCCGGCGTATTGCGAGTGAATCCGACGGCGCCTCCGTCCGCGGCGGCGCCGGTGTGTCCGCCTCGGCGGACAACAGTGACCATCGACAGTGCTAAGCAGGGGCGGCGCCACGGATTTTCGATAGGGGGGGACGGGGACGGGGGCTTGACTGACCGAAAACCCCAGAAGTAGATACTGATCGTGTAGGTATGCAAAAAAAAAAACGAGGCACGTAACGCCGCGAAACTTGGCAAAGCCCAAAACACATCGAACGGTGCATCCTAATTCCAAACTTATCCTAGGACCAGGGCTGCGGAGTCTGAGTCGGAGTCGGAGTCGGTCGGAGTCGACAGTTGTGACCGGAGTCGGAGTCGGAGTCGGAGTCGATTTTAGAAACCCGAGCCGGAGTCGGAGTCGGAGTCACCGAAAATCTGTCGACTCCGCAGCCCTGCTAGGTCTGCGGAGTCGGAGTCGGGAGTTGGAGTCGGTCGGAGTCGACAATTCTGCCCGGAGTCGGAGTCGGAGTGGGAGCTGGTTTTTGAAAGCCGGAGTCGGAGTCGGAGTCGGAGTCGCCGAAATTCCATCGACTCCGCAGCCCTGCCTAGGACACCTAAGATCGATCACCTTTTCAAGCATCCTTGCCTCTAAATCAAAATTTGCAGTCTTGTCAACTCAAAGCTAATTTCCTACAAGCTGCGAATTGCTTAGGTATGAGTAGCAGTGCCAACTTTTCTTATGTTTCGTACTTTCAAATTTGCGATCTTATGTCTGGTCAGATTGATGGCTTCACTGTCAAATAGCCATGGAGGAAAAGTGGGAATGTATTCTGCTCTGACAAGCGCGCCAAAACTGCAAGATAATTTCACAGAATTATGACATCACCACCTGATCCATATATGCAACGGGCAGGGTGCAGCTAATGGCTAGCCGTCAGTGGTCATGTCATCGGTGGTCACTCAAAAGGTCATGCTAGGTCATGGAAGATCACCAGCCGTTATTTGATCACACTTTTTGATGGATTTTATTTACTTAGAGCTTCGCGGGAACAAAGAGCGTATGCACCGGTCCGTTAAAAATTTGAGTGAAAGGGTCTCAGGTCCGGCGACCTCTGATGTCAGGTGAAATGCCCCAGGGTAGGATTCCGGTCCTTGTTGATTAACTTCGTCAAAAATGGCAGTAGAGCTGTGATGAAGGCACCATTGTGTTCGTCATGATCGAGCTGGCACGACCTGCATCGTCCTCATATTCACCCTCCAATCGTAACAACTACAGCAGGGATTGGCAAATGGCGGGGCACCCCCTTTGGGAGATAATGAAGATCTCTGGAAACCTCATCCCTTATCTCTTTAGCGTTAGTGGCTCTCCTTACGGAACAGGTTTCTTGACTGTTTCACCCCAGAATTCAAAGACTAGTCAAGGTAAACGCACCACAGTGAGCACAAATTGATAAGCTGGTGTATCTTAATTTTCATGTAGAACCTTTCATGTATCACGTACCTAAAACCCTTTCGTGCACTCATGGAAAAGCAACTGCCATGTTTCAACAGCTGGTAATGACATTTTCACAGCCGCTGACGTAAGAAGGGGAGGGGGGCTCGATTAGACCCTCAGCCGTTCGGCCGCCGCGCCGACCGAACTCAGTTTTGCAGAAAAAAAAAACAAGTGCTATCCCCTTGACGAGAGGGAACCGATGCTACCCAATTATAAGGTCTTGGGCTACTGCGTGATTTTTTGGTCCTGCCTGCGATCTATCCGAACATTTCTCCCCACAAGTGCTGGGGTTAAATGTCATAGATTTGAAATTGTTTCTGTAGTAGAACTGCCATGCTTGAATTTGATTAATTAGGAATAGAAAATATCCATATAGTAACGGAAATCTATGGAATTTCAGTAAACTTGGTTGTGTCGGCAATGGGGTCTGGCAGTGGGGTGGAAAAGGTAATAACCCTGCCTGGCGCCCCAAAAAGGAGGGGGCACGATCCCCGAGGCCCTGCCGAACACCTTATAACTACAGGCATCACAGCTCCACACCTTTTGCAGATGGCCAGGAACCCCTGCGATACATCCCAACAGCAATCTTTATTCAGAACCTGGCTTGGTTAACCAACGATCGATACATTAAATGCGACGGATAACTCTGCAATGCACTTATCAACTATTGAACGGACCTCGCCGATAGGGGGGTACTGTACCCCCCTAACTTTCGATAGCGGGGGACCTGTCCCCCCCGTCCCCCCCGTTGGCGCCGCCCATGGTGCTAAGGCACGACAAGGTCGGCGACATTTAATGGTCCTCCGGGCCGGATCAGGCCAGAAGAAATCAGAAGCGGAGGAAACTTCATCGAAAATGGAAAAACAAGAACCGAAAACGAAGAGTAAAGGCGCTATCGGTGAAGGTCAGAAAATGAAAGAAACAGAAGAAACCATGGAGACTTCGACGCTGCAGCAGCCGTGCCCTGACTCACAGCTAGGTCACGGCCCAGCCCGCCGCGCGTCGTCTCGGGTGAGCTCCAGTTCGTCAGCCTCCGGCGCAGCTGCTGAGGCTCAGATCACGGCGCGAAAAAAGGCTCTGCATGTGAAACAGTTGGAAAAACGACTGGAGATGAAGCGCCAAGAAGATGAAGTAAGAAGACGACGTGAGCTGCAAATCGCCAAAGATGAAGCGGAACAAGCTGCGCTGGAGGCACAATGGCGACAGCAGATGAATAATCGACGAAACGCCGGCAGAAGGGACGACTTCATGAAAGATGAACGGGAGGGACAGCTCCCTGCTGGCCCCGTCCCAGCTAGCCCTCAGATAAGCAGACCATCTTGGATCGACGAGCTACCCATAGATAATATACCGGCATCAGAAAGTGTCCAGAAGCTGAAAGTTACGGACAGCCAGAAAGTGACAACCAGATGGATCTCCATCGCTACTGCCCAGGTACTTGGCATCTCATTCGACAACCAGCTACCCGCTGGGCCAGACCTGCTGAGCTCGGAAAAAGAACTCGCTAGCAACGAGAACCTGAAAGAGGCGACTCAAGAATCCTGCTTGAAAGAAGGACGCCTCCGAAAACTGAACCCAGGTGAAACAGCTGAGGCAGCTAATTCCCTGCAGCATCCCTCAGCCAGAAAACCGAGCAAAGACCCGGAAATCCAGATGATCTCTGACGCTGCTACCCAGGTGCTTGGCACCTCATGCAACAATCGACCACTCGCTGAGTCAGACATGCGGAAAAGTCAAACTGACGTCCCGCAACGATTCCGTGAAAGGGCTGTGGCCTGCGTAGCGGATATCCAGGAGACGGCTGATCAGAAACAGTTCATCCGACAAGAAAGAACGGCTCAAAACCGCCTCCCGCCGGACCTGAACGACGGACAAGAATCAGACCAGAACGAGAAGGAAGAACCCGTCTTCAAAACCGAATCGTGGCTTGCGGCCGCTGACCTTGTGTCGCAGAAAACAGTCACCGATCATGATGCAGATGCAGAAGACAAACTGAAGACAGAGACCACGAAAGCGCGACACGGCAGTGTCTGTATGGACGACGTCCATCAACCAGAACGAACCGTGTCGGAGGCCGCCAGAGCAGTAAGACGAGATTGTCCCGATCTGCTCACAAAGGAAGACTTCCGGCACGAAAACCAGATGAACAACACGAGTGAAGTGCAAAGCAGCACACCACATGTGAGACAAGCACACCCCGATGCGGACTACGATGACACCTATCTCCCTGCCGAAGGAGCTCTGGGTGCTGTCTGGGACGAAGAGCGAGACTCGCCGAGTGCCCAGTTCCGAGACAGTAAGAAGCAGACGACCAGACGAGGAGCGCTCAGGAGAACTGCGGTTATCTTCGACCCCGTGAGGATCGCCGCTCCGTATCGGATCACGGTGCATATCCTCAAGGAGAAACTCTGGATGCTACGACACATCCGGAGCCGATGGAAGAAAGAAAAAAAATCCCAAAACCTGGCACATCGAAAGGACTCTGGTCCCTGGTTCGAGAACAGAGCCCCTGCCAGGACCGGACGGACGAGTGCGCGCTGTACGACTCGTCACAGCAAACGGAGCGACCCACACACGGCCGGTCACCGTGGTCGCTGTCCTAGAAGAAGCAGCTCAGCTGTAGAGAACGGGTTTGTCGCTACATCATTCCCACATCCTGTCAGCTGTACTTCGACCGTACTCCTACTGACCCACGGAGCCTGGCCGTTAGACCATTTCTGTTACCTTATCCTTCCCTCCGAACTCGCCGAGAAGGTGAATGTCTTTTCCCGTGTCCCCCCTAGCTCGGCTCGCCACATGGACCGCCTTCCCCTCCCCCGTCCGCGCAGCCGGCCATTAGGCGCGCGTGACATCTGGAAGTGGGGGAGCTCAGCTGATTGGCGCGTGCCGCGCTGTCGGTTGACACTGACCTTGAGTACCGAGGGAAACTGAGGCGACGAAGGACCCTGCTGACCTACTGAGAGCAGCGACCTGCAGCTGACTGAGCAGCTGACTGCTGGAAGGACAGCACATCAGCTGTTCTGGTGAACGACAACCGAAACCGGCAACAGCCGTCAGCCGTGTGAACACTCGCGTTGCGTTTCTGGTATAGCCGAACACTGCGCACCGGAGACTGGCGTCAGAAGTGACGAAGTGACGCGACCAGTGGACTAATGTGCAGATGACCAGGGACGAGGTCTAGCACAATGAACGATTGTGAAGGTGCCGAAAGTGTTTGCCTTCGCTATGATTTAGTATTAAGTGATATAGGTAGTGTACCATGAATCTGTATAGGTGCTCGTGTAGTTTTAGGAAGAACTCGCGAGAACCTGCGTAGCGAAGTCGTGAATCTCGTGAATGTACAGATGTCCGTCGGTGTTCAGTGATTGTGTGATCTCCCGTCTTAAGTCGATCACAGGGGAGGAGTGTGTCACCGACGAAATGAACTGCCCTGTTGTTCTTCTCTTTCGTTTTTATATTTGACAGCCACGCGTGATCTATCGCAGTACTGGTCATGCCCCGTGAGCCTGGACCAGCTCTTGTGTTAGTTTCTCGTCTCATGTTCTAATTGCCTACAATTTGTCACTCGCGCTATCGCTTCCCACTTGACGGCTGTTCGTGCTCGCCGCGCACCATATCGTATAACCGAACGTGCTGCGTGAGCGTTTTCGGACTTTTCTCACTAGTTTCCAGTGTCGCTTTCTGAGTGCTTTTAGACGTACGACATGATTGTTCTCTTTGTCCGCGGCGGTTTCTCGAGTCGCTGCGGGCAGTCTCCACTTGAACGCCACCGAGTACAGTCCTCGGTGGCGGTGCGCGGCTCCACCGGCGCCCCGATGTGCGCCGGTGTCAGTGAAGTGACGGAATCGTGCATCTCGCACGATTCCGACGGCACCCCCAGCGGGCTGCCAGAGTGAACGGCATCCCTAACAACAAAACAACAACAAAACACATTTATTAGACATAAAATGGAAATAAGCAGATAGTCCAGGTGGTGGTGCAAAAGCTGATGCTTAAATCGAGGCACCACCACCTGGTAACGTAAACAGAATAAATGAATATGGTACAATCCACGGCCGCGGAGAGTCAGGTCGGCTGCCGCGACAGTTTGCATTGATAAGCGGTGATAGCGGGCCGGCGCCAGTCCACCGAGACGGGGCTATATCAGTCTGGAGGTGTTTTTGAGGAAGGATTGAAAGGCAAGGAGAACCTGAGGTGCGTTTTGCTTTGTCGTGTTGTGTCCGTGTAGAAGTGTGTCTAATTTCATGGTGTCTGATTGGTTGTTGAAATCAATGTTGAGGTGTGTGGATACTTGTGCAAATAGTGTGGACCTCGTCAGTGCGTAGTGTGGGCAGTGAAGGATGAAGTGTTTTGTGTTTTCTTGTGTGTAGCCACAGGCGCACTCGAGGCTTGTTACTTTTTGTATAGAGTACTGGTGTGCGTTTAACTTGGACATCCCCAGTCTGATTTGTGTGTGCAAAGTGTTCCCAACCTTAGTTCCTAGTGCGTTGTAGTGTGGGGGCTGTGGTGTGCCGAGTAGTAGTTTAACCCTCGCCCGTATTGGTGTTTTTCCAGCCGCGAACGTATAAGGGGGGGGGGGTCCGTTGGACCCCCCCCCTTGCCGTTTCGCCCCTGATCGAGCTAGAGCTTCGCGGAAAAAACGAGCGTGTTGCCCGTCACGAGAGGAAGCCGATGATACCTAATTTTAAGGTCCTAGGTCATTGGTTGACCTTGCAGGTCAGGTCAATGACCCAAAAGTCGGGAAAATCGGGACCTGTTAAAACGTCGTAAAGTGTGGCTGCTATGGGGGTTTTCGGGGCGCCGATCACGAATATCATGTTAGTTTTGATCACAGATGATGTCTTTATGCATTTAGTCCAGGTCGGGTCAGGTCAGGTCAGGTCAACCAGTAGGGGTCCTGCCGGGTATTCCTAGTAGGTGTCAACCGCCTCTGACAGCTTCGTAACATGTTACGAAGGTACCAAAACTACTTCGTAAACGTTCATATGGTTACTAAATTCGAATTCAGCTAAAAAAACTGGCCTAGAAACATGTAAAACTCGAAAAAGTGAACCGAGGTCACCAAAGGTCAATGACCTGACCTGACCTTCAGATGACCTTGACACCCACCCTAATGCATGGGGGCAACATCATATCACATGTTTGAACGCTTGAAACCACGAAAAGACTGCAAACGCGCGGCTAATGCGAGCCGACATACGCCGAATCGCGATTCCGGCCAAACATGGTCTCGAAAAGTAGGTCACAGGTCAAAGATCATTGGGGTCAGGGTCATGAAATTTTCAGGGTGGGTGTAAAATTGATCAACGCGAGGGTACTGAAAGTTTCGTTGCGATCGGCCGCTTTTTACGCGAGTTATTCGCGAAAAACCATGGGGGGGTCCGTTCGACCCCCCCCCCCTATACGGGCGAGGGTTAATGCTTTGTTTGATTTTTTTCATCTCTTGGCAGTTTCGTATGTGCGTAGGCAATTGGTTCCAGTGCAGGGATGTTTTGGGAATTAAGGATCTCTGGTAGCAGGATTTTGTAGTTCGCGGGACTGTGTGGTGGTTTTGATTTCTGAGATTTCGTCCTGCCGTGCGCCCTCTCTCCTCTGGGATCATGTTTGTAATGTAGTTTGGTATGCGAGGTGTATTGTCTATGATCTTTTTGTATAGAAAAAGCCTGTGGATTTTTCGTCTCGTCTTCAAACTGTCCCAACCGAGTTCGTCTCTAAGTTTGTCTGTGGATGTCCGATGTAGTGTGTTCGTCACGAGTCTAGCGGATCTGTTTTGTAGTCTTTCCAGTCTTAATTCGTCGTGTGCAGTGATGTGTCCGTCGTAAATGCAGTCACAATAGTCGAAGTATGGTCGCACGTAGGTCTTGTATATGGTGTTTAGTGTTTGTCGTGGAAGGAATTTCGCAATTGGGTAGAGGGGGCTGAGGGCGATGTTTATTTTTTGAATGATTGTGGTAACGTGGGTCTTGAAACGCAGGTCTTCTGATAGAGTTAATCCCAGATGCTTATGAGTGTCCGTTTTTGATATTAATTGCCCATTGAATTGAAGTTGAGGTGAAGTATAGTTATTTCTTGTGCTGAATGTCTGAGTTATGGTTTTTGATGAACTAAAAGTAATGGCCCATTGCTGTGCGTAGTGCTCAATTGTATTAAGGTCTTCTTGAAGTGAAAGTTGTGCTTGTGTCATGTTGTCGGGTGTGTATGATGCGTATAATGATATGTCGTCAGCGTAAAATAGGGCGGTGTTTTTCAGTTGTCCAGGGAGTCCGTCAAGGTACAGGAGGGCAAGAAGTGGACCTAAAATTGAGCCTTGCGGGCATCCGGAGTTTAAAGTCATTGTCATTGAGTATGAGTTCCCTATTCTTACTTTCTGTCTTCGGTCAGTTAGGTATGATTTCAGCCAGTCGAGAAGAGAGCCAGTGATAGAGAAGTCGTTTTCGCACTTGAACAGGAGACCTTTATGCCAAATCTTGTCGAAATATTTTGTCACGTCTAAGTAAACAGCAGTAAAGTCTTGTCCTTTGTCCAGTGATTTGTAGAGGCTGTCAGTCATGTAGGCTAGTTGTAGTTGCGTGCTGTGGTGAGGCCTGTACCCGCTTTGATTGTCAGAAAGAAGCGAATTTTCGATGAGGTGGTCGTAAATATGTTTGAATATGATTTTTTCTAAAATTTTAGAGCAGCAACATAAAAGGCTAATGGGTCTGTAATTCTGTGGGTCAGCTGCCGATCCTTTACGTTTGAAAATTGGTGTGACATTGGCTTCCTTCCAAAGATTAGGAAATTTTGAAGTTCTGAGAGACATATTAAATAATTTTGCTAATGGTTCTGCTATGAGAATTGCTATCATTTTTAATATTTTCGTGGGGAGTTGATCAGGGCCAGTAGATTTGTGTGGGTCGAGAGAATTTAATGCTGACAGTACCTCTTGTTCGGTTACGGTTATTTCGTTTAGTTCGGGTACAGGCCTGGTTCTCGTGTTTGGAGGTGGAAGCGTAGGTGTGTTGTGTAGTTGTGTCTGTGCGACAAAGTGTCTATTAAGGATGGTGGCTTTTTCGCCATCATCTGTCGCTACTTGTCCATTGTGTGTCTCTAGTGGAGGTATTTGTGTGCATGGCCTTGGTCGAATAGCTTGTTTAAGAATTTTGTGGTACTGGTGTGGATTGTGTTTTTGTGTGAGGAGCTGATTCACTTGTCGTTTGGTGTGTATGTCTTTGCAGTCTTTGTTCAGTTTGGTAACAAAATTTCTCTGAAGTCGCCAGGCTTCCCAGTCACAGCTCGAGTTCGTTCCTTTTGCGATTTTAAAAAGTTTGTCTCGTTTTTTCATGTGATGTTTCAAATGTCTTGTTATCCAGGGTTTATCGCCGGGTTTAACGTGAATAATTTTTGTAGGAATTGTCTCACGGGCGGCTTCCAAGATTGCTTGTGTGAATTTTTCGGTGGCGGTGTCTATGTCATTGTTAAGTAACTCGTCCCAGTCTGTGGTCTGTATGAGTCTGGTCAATTTGTCTGCGTCGAGTTTGCTGTAGTCCCAGATCGTCCTAGATTGTGTAGGTGAAGTGGATGATGTGAGGCTAGTTGACAGGTAAATGGGGAAGTGGTCCATGTTGCCAAATGAGGACAGAATCCCAGAGCTTGTAACGATATCTTTATTGTTGGTTATTGCTAGGTCTCTCAGGTTTGCGACTGTTTCTGTGCGTCTTGTTGGTGATGAGATAAGTTGAGTGAGTTCTAGCGTATCTAGTGTGTGACTAAACTTAGTATCAAAAGAGGTGATTCCGCTGTGACGGATTAAATGGCTACTGTTTTCTAAAAATATATTTCCAGTGTTAAAGTCCCCGAGTATAAATATTGCTAGTGGTGAAAGCGAGTTGGCAAGAGAAACACTTTCGATGAACCTACAATTGAATTCGTCCAGTCTTTCGGCTGAGAGACCTGGTGGAAGATATACACTACAAACTACTATGGATGTTCCGTTCAGTGAAACCTTTGCCCAGACCCAGTCCTCCTCTTCTAGCTCTAAATTTGGTAGTCTCTTGACAGCCAGGTTTGCCCGCACATATATCGCCGTTCCTCCACCGTCTCTGTTTCTATTGTGCAGGTAAGGCGTGTGAAAATCGGGTAATTCGTAAAGACTAGGATGCACGGAGTCGTCTAGTTTTGTTTCACTTGTCATTAAAATGTCGATGCTGTTGTGGTTGACAAAAGCCGACAATTCGTCTATTTTTGATGGCGTACTGTTGATGTTCACGTGACATAAATTTAATTGTTTGATGTTTGGTCCTGGATTTGTCTCGATACCGCTGATGATTAGAAGTAGTTTTGTTATGGGGCACAGTGCAAACAACTCCCATTGTTTAATTGTAATGTGTTGAGAAGGATGTGCTAAGGATGTCTTTGCAGTGTAAGGTGTGTGTTCTGGGGATGTCAGGATTTGTGTGTTGTTCTGTACAGCTGAAGGACAGTAGAATGTGTGATTGTGTGTGCGCAAGCTGAAGGACTGTGAAGGGTAGGTATAGGGGTCAGCGCGGCGCTCGTCGGACCGGCACCGACCCGCCAAGCACTGGTCGACCATTATTGAAAGTGAAAAGTCAAAAACAAGCCGCGGCAGCCGAACGTGACAGGGTCAACAAAACACTGAACATGAACAGTGAACATAAACAGTTGTGGGTGAGAGACTGAACATAAGCAGTGAACAAAACAGTCTACAATACTGTGAACATAAACAGTGAACATAAACTGTTGTGTATTAGATGCTAACCATCAGGGCGTATTTTAACCTTCCAGGCGGTGGGGGGGGGGGCAATTTTTTGCCCCCCCTTTACTTTTTTCGATATATCTCGAGAACCGCTGCGCCGATCGTCACCAAACTTTCAGTACCCTCCCGGGAGCAGCTAGCGCACATGGTGACCAAAAATTTTTCCAAAGGCTATGATAGGTTGGCCGCTAATGACGTAAGAGTGACGTCATTTTTGCCATTTTCGACCCAAAAAAAAGGTTTCGCGGGAAGAGCTGTCAGGCCTACAGCTTTAGAGATACAGAAAAATGATTTAGACATAAAAGGTGTGGAATCAAAAGGGCTACAAAACTGCTATTTCGGTTTTTCGAATTTTTTGGATTTTGACCCCCAAAAATTAAAAAATAGATTTTTTGAATATAATAGCCAAAAAATCCAAAAAGTTTTTTGAATTTCGAAAAAACCGGAAAATATGTGATAGTCCCTACCGCCTTCTATCTACATACCAAATTTGAGATCGATACCTCGTTTTTTGGCCAAGTTATAGCGAAAAAACTGTTCAAAATTGATGACGTCAAATTTTCAAACTCAATTTTTAGCAATTCTAGACCTCGTAGCGCAAAACAAAGACCACCATTAGACTCCCCGTGACGAGCTGCATCGAATCAATACCCATTTTGTGCAAAAATATCAACTTTGAAATTTGACCTTTTTTGACCTGACCTTGACCTGACCTCCACCAGAAAGTGACCTAAACCGTACCTGATGCTCTTATAACCAACACCATTGAGTTGGAAATGAAAAACTGGCCATAAAACATGCATCACATAACCTTAGTAAAGTTGGGCTCATGTGGTGACCCTTGGTGACCTTTGGTGACCTGACCTGTGACCTGACCTGGTATGACCAGTGACCTCTAATAGCAACATATGTACTAGACAACTGACGCCTTATCGCTGATTTTCGACAAAATGCGTTTTACTCGGTGTTATAGCGCTTTCCCTAGAAGCCCTGTGAACGGTGAAACATTTTATCTTTGACCTGACCTGTGACGTCATCGGTGACCCCGAGGTCAATGAAATTTGGTTTCCTTCGACAAATTTGACAGGGCTATCGAACGCCGTTTGAATTTTTCGGATCCGTCCAGTAGTTTCGGAGATACGGGGGGGGGGCAAAAAAGTGCCCCCCCCCCCCCACCGCGTGGAAGGTGGCTGGTGGGCCCACCGCCTGCCGGGTTAAGGGATTTTCACTGGGTCGGCAATCACAATTAGGGGCGGCATTTTGCACTCATAGGGGCGGCACTTGGCATCTGAGGGGGGCGGCATACCTACTGGTATTTAATGACCAAAAAAGACACGTTCGACGGTTCTTTTATAACTCTTTCTAAGTAATGATTTCAGATTCAACCTACCTAAGCTCAGCGGTATTACGTTTATTTTTCCGGGATATACATAGTATTTCTCTCGTTATAATGCCACAAATGAACTATAATTTAACTTTACAAAAATTAATTTAAAAATTTTACCTGAGGTCAAGTTCATGACCTCATCAGAAATAAAACATGTTGCATACCATTCGATCCGTATCGTAAAGCTTAAAACATTCACGGTGTTTTATGGCTCTAGAACAGTGGTCGGCAGGTCGCACGAGTGGTGCCCACTTTATGGGCGCTGGACGGGGCCATTGCCCATTACCCCCACTTGTCATACCCCATTGCAAGCCCCATTGCTTACACACTGGGTCGCTGATATTTGGCCATATCCTTTGACGCTTCTATTTTTCTGCATATAAATAAAATGCAACACAACTCTCTTTTTTATGGAGAGGGAGAGCGGGTGGAGTAAGGATGAACTCATACATTTTTTATTCATTAGTTACTCGCGTAATGAACAGCGTATTGTAACGATATGTTCATCCCCCCAAGTTAACCCTCGCCGGACCTATTGGTTTTCTACATACGCGCCGGCCGAGGGGGGGGGGGGGGCGGGTACGACCCCCCCTCGCCGTTTCGCCCCTGGTGGAGCTAGCGCGTCGCGGAAAAAACGAGCGTGTGCGCCGTTACGAGACGCAGAGATTGGTACCCGATTTTAAGGTCCTAGGTCAACCGGTGACCTCTGAGGTCAGGTCAAGTGCCCCAAGTACGGTTCAGTTTTTGGTGAATAACTTCGCAAAAAACGGCCGCAGAGCGCCGATTTTGGCAGCATCGTGTTCGTCTCGCTCAGGCGCGTCGAATGATATACTTTTTGTCCGGGTCAGGTCAACTTGGGGTGTTGACCTCAGGTCAAGGTCAGGTCAGCACCCCCAGGTCACGAAGTTGGTCGAAAGGGGTCATGTCGCATATCATTCGATTCGGCAGGTCTTCCTGAGTCCATTGGTGGCTTTCCCGACTCGCTAGCTCAATTTGATCAAGAGTTATTGACGAAAAACTAATATGACCTTGATGACGTCATAAATGACGTCACGCAAGGTCAACATTGCAAAAGTGACGCATCTAACCTTGCAAGGAGTGCATAAAATCACGATTCTGTGTGCTTGAGATAGTTGGAGATCGTTCCCGGCGCCAGAATAGCAGTTTTCATTTTTCCCCATTGACTTATAATGGTGAGGTCACGAAAATGACCTGACCTCATATGACCTTTAGGAAAAATCCGAGATATACAAGTTGTGGGACTCATAATGGATACTAGATCCTGCAAGTTTCATTTCCCTGTGACATCTCCTCTGGCAGTGAGGGCGTTGCGAAGTTGCGACATCTGAAGACCGTGCAGAGGTTCACTTATGACGTCATAGGTCAGTGACCTGACCTGACCCAAAAATGCAGTTGGTGTCAAAAGATGCGACTTGGATCAAAGGTCAGGTATGCCAAGTTTTAGCTCTCTATCGCCAGCGTGTTCGGAGCTATCGCGAAAAAAAAACCCTATGGGGGGGCGGCACCCGCCCCCCCCCCCCCTCGGCCGGCGAGGGTTAATGAATGGTATACCTACCTATTTGAATATTTTCGTGACCCCAGTGACATTTTCATTGAGTTTTTGAAATTTGAATGACCTTCACTCGGTAACTTTCTCTCCGGCTCGGCCGGCGGACAAAACGCAAGCGAAGACAATGCGGGGAGTCCGGTGCTCTACCAACTGAGCTACGGAACAGGCAAATGCTCACCATACGTGTAGATACACCGACTGAACGATCCCTTTATAACTTCAGCGATTGATAAGAGAAACGGTGTGTAACTGTATATATAAAATGTAAGTCTCGAAATTGCTATGTCTTTGACCAAAGGTAAAGACAATTTTGCGACCCTTCCATTAGGTATAAGGAAATGGGAGAAAATCAGGGCATGCATGCCTCTTTTTATAGGTAGACAAATGTCAAAGTTAACGAATTTAAACATCATAAAACAATTACAAATGACACACGAAAATTCTCAGGTCGGAAAATTGGCAGTCAGGTCGGAAAATTGCCACCCACGACCCCTCGTTATGTCCTTGAGGTCATGTCAGGTCATGGAAGGCCTCCAGCAGTATTTTCAATAACTTCTGATAGAGACATGCGACATGCCTGAGCGATGAAAACACCTTAGACGATCTCAGTTTGACGATACAAATAGACTGATATGCAACATGACCTTTACCAGTCAGGTCATGACCTGGACCTGAGCTCAAATTTCCCAAATGACATTTGAATGTCAAATTATAGTTCATTCGACGCATCTCGACGAGAGGAGCACAGTACTCAAAAAACAATGTCATAACATTCGTGAGTCAATAATTATTACAGTAAAAAGGTTCTTCGTTAAAACAGCTCAGTAGAGGGGCGGAGGGGGGTCCACTGTCCACTCCAACCCTCCCCGGCCCGGCACGGGTTAAACTAGTTGTGCTCTGGAGGTTAAGCCGTTGATGTTAGGTCAAGTCTGAGGACTTTATAGGAACGTTGAAGAACTATCGAATGCGCTTTTTTCGCGGTGCTGTAGTTCTATTCTTCACCGTTCCGTGCTTCTATTCTCAGGATACTTAAGTCCTTCTCCTCCACGCCGCAACCCCCCTCCGGGCTGGACAGGCAAATTTATCTCATGCGGGCTGCTCCCTTGGAGCGGCACCGCTGCTCCCGAGGGAGCGCACCCCGTAGCCGGGTGCAGTGAGTGCCTTAGGGCTGGGGCCTGGGTGGCCTGTCCTCTGGACGGGCTCAGCCCCGGCGACTCACTAGGGTGCCTGCCCAGACCAATGTCTCCCCCTAATTCCTATCATCCTTCCGGCTCTGCAATGGTCTTGTCAGACCGAAAGGGCCTAACCCAACAAAACAAAAAACAAATTCTATTCTTCCCCGAGTTATGCGCCAGTTTGTCAATAAATGTTGAAACAGACAACATTTCATCCACATTTCACCTTTGATGACCTCTGGTCACCTGATATTTGACATTTGACTTGACCTAACCAAAGTACGGTTAACCAACTAACCCAAGTAGTTTTTGACACTGTTTCGAATGCCGCTTACCGCGTGTCGCTACGTGGCCCAGTAGCCAAGTTATAGGGGTCGGGAGGGGGTTCAACTTCAAACCTCAGCCTGGCGCCGGTTAAGGGAAGGCACTATCATTCTGGGGGCGCTGCAGATATGCTAAGGGACGACAGCATCATTTTGAGGCGCGCCATCAACTTTTTTAGGGCACTTAAACCACAGTGAAGGGCACCACCGACACTGTGAGAAGTGCAATTATCTCTTTGAGCGTTCGGGGTGGCACCATTACATTGAAGGGCGCCATGTGCGCAGTGATGTGGGGCAAAATGACAACGAGGAGCGCCTCCGATACTTAGAGAAGAGACGCCAGCATTACTCGGGGGGGGGGGGCAACATCACTCTTATTTTGAGGACGCCACCACATTGTAAGGGGCGGCACTGTAACTTTAAGGACCACCGCGGATACTTAAGGGGCGGTTTCATCATATGGAGGGGCGCTACAGATCGTTAATGGGCGGCAATAGGTATGATATTTAGGGACTCGATACTTCGAAGGGCGCCACCGTTTGTTTGAGGGTGACATCATCACTTTGAAGGGCACCACCGATACTGTTCGGGGCGCCACCGACACTATAAGGGGCGCCACCGACACTGCCAGGAGCACAGTCATCACTTTGACCGGCGCTTCTATCACATTTAAGGGCGCCGTGAGCACATTGGGGGGCGGCACCATGACGTTGAGGGGCGTTACGGAAGGTTTGAGGGGCGGCAACATGACATTCAGGAGCGTCTCCGACACTTCGAGGGACACCAGCATTTCTTTGAGAGGCGGCACCATTATGTATGTATATGGAGAGACGCTACAGAAAGTTAGAGGGCGGCAACATTGTATTGATGAGTTCCTCCAAGACTTTGAAGGGCGCCACTGACACTGTAAGGGGCGGCACCAGCACTTTTAGGAGCGGCAGCATCATTTTGAAGGCCGCCACCGACTCGTTGACAGGAGACACCATCACATTTTGGGGCGTCACTGGCACTTTGAGGGAGGCCCGAGGCATCATCACATTGAGGGGCGCCACCGATGCTGAAAGGGGCGGCATCATCTTCTTGAGGGGCGGCATCATCTGCTTGAGGGGCAGCTCCATCACAATGAGGGGCTATGTGGATACCTAGAGGGGCGGCACCATTATATTGGTGGGTTCCTCTGACACTCCGAAGAGCGTCACTAACACTATAAGGGGCGGCACTAACACTTCAATGGGCGGCAGCATCATTTTGAGGGGCGCCACCGACTCGTTGGCGGGCAGCACCATCACATTCAGGGGCGCCACCGGCACTTTGAGGGCGGCACCATCACTTTGAGGGGCGCCACCGATACTGAAAGGGGCGACATCATCTTCTTGAGGGGCGGTATCATCACATTGCGGGGCTTCACAGATGCTTAGAAGGGCGGCACCATTAGGTACATTAACCCTCGCCGGCCGAGGGGGGGGGGCGGGTGCCGCCCCCCCCCCCCCCCCCCATAGGGTTTTTTCGCGATAGCTCCGAACACGCTGGCGATAGAGAGCTGAAACTTGGCATACCTGACCTTTGATCCAAGCCGCATCTTTTGACACCAACCGCATTTTTGGGTCAGGTCAGGTCACTGACCTATGACGTCATAAGTGAACCTCTGCACGGTCTTCAGATGTCGCAACTTCGCAACGCCCTCACTGCCAGAGGAGATGTCACAGGGAAATGAAACTTGCAGGATCTAGTATCCATTATGAGTCTCACAACTTGTATATCTCGGATTTTTCCTAAAGGTCATATGAGGTCAGGTCATTTTCGTGACCTCACCATTATAAGTCAATGGAGAAAAATGAAAACTGCTATTCTGGCGCCGGGAACGATCTCCAACTATCTCAAGCACACAGAATCGTGATTTGATGCACTCCTTGCAAGGTTAGATGCGTCACTTTTGCAATGTTGACCTTGCGTGACGTCATTTATGACGTCATCAAGGTCATATTAGTTTTTCGTCAATAACTCTTGATCAAATTGAGCTAGCGAGTCGAGAAAGCCACCAATGGACTCAGGAAGACCTGCCGAATCGAATGACATGCGACATGACCTCTTTCGACCAACTTCGTGACCTGGGGGTGCTGACCTGACCTTGACCTGAGGTCAACACCCCAAGTTGACCTGACCCGGACAAAAAGTATATCATTCGACGCGCCTGAGCGAGGCGAACACGATGCTGCCAAAATCGCGGCTCTGCGGCCGTTTTTTGCGAAGTTATTCACCAAAAACTGAACCGTACCCTGGGGCACTTGACCTGACCTCAGAGGTCACCGGTTGACCTAGGACCTTAAAATCGGGTACCAATCTCTGCGTCTCGTAACGGCGCACACGCTCGTTTTTTCCGCGACGCGCTAGCTCCACCAGGGGCGAAACGGCGAGGGGGGGTCGTTCCCCCCCCCCCCCCTCGGCCGGCGCGTATGTAGAAAACCAATAGGTCCGGCGAGGGTTAAGTGGGGCTACTAGCAGATTTAGGGGCGGCACTGTCACATTGAGTTAAGGGATCATCACTTTCTATAGACGGCTGCTTCACTTTAAGAGGCGGCATTATCATTTCGGAGGGCAGCAGCCTCACTATGAATGACGGCACCTAGCCTGCATGTGCGTGCTGCATCCTAGAGGGGGCGGCAACTGGGTCGGCAAACGGCTGTCACTGGGTCGGCATTCTCCGTGACTGGGTCGGCAATTGCCGACCCAGTTAACCCTCGCCCGTAAACGGCGATCTGCCACCTTCGCCCATGCAGGGGGGGGGGGTTGGTGCGACCCCCCCCCCTTGGCGTTTGAAAACGGAGCGTCGTAGAGCTTAGCGGAAAAGACCAACGGATTGCTCTCGCCGAGATCTCGCGATTGGTGGTATATTTTTTGGTCCTAGGTCAACATTTGACCTACTTTTGACCGGTCAAAGGTCAAATTTTCGGAAAATAGACTTTTTCAAATTTTCCGCGGCGATTGCGGCAAAACGGTGGGAGATATCGACTTGAAACCTTCACTATCGTGTTCCTTGATCAATTCTCTATCGTTTGGTATGTATTTCGTTTTCCTAGCTCTAAAAATGGCGCGTTGGGAGGGCCGGAAGTCGGCAAGGTCACAGTCGGCGGCAGAAATTCGAAAAATCAAAATTTAAATTTTTGAAGTCTGATTGTATTTTTGGATTTGGGATGTCCATTGGCTCCCTATAGAAGCTAATATTGCTGCATATTCCCATTGAGGTGACAAGAATTAGCAAAATAGTGGTTCGGGCGCTTTTCAAAAATAGTACCGGACGCTGTTCCTCTTGTGACGTCATAGCTCCGTGACCTGACCTGACCCGGTCAAATTTCTTATACCATATGATTATAGCCAATACTTGCCCCAACATGCATGGGAAGTTTCATCACGATCCATCAACCGATGTCCGTACCACCGGCAGGAAACCTCGGGCGTTGGCACTCAGTTTGTGAAAATCCGGCCGGAGGCTGTTCCCTTTGTGACGTCATAACTCCGTGACCTGACATGACCCGGTCAAATTTTTTTTATCAAAAGATGCGCAAGGTTTGCCCCATAAGGTACTCAAAATTTGGCGGCGCTGCGCGCCGCCGTTTTTGCACTATTTCCGAAAAACCTCAGGGGGGGGTACCAACCCCCCCCCTACATGGGCGAGGGTTAACATGTTAAAATACGCCCTGCTAACCATAAGCAAGTAGAGCAAATAAGAGCAATTTTATAAAAGTTAGGCCTTTATATACATAACACGAGCAGGCAGTAGGTTGAACCTCCCAGGGAAGGAGGCGAAGCCAGCATGGCTGCGTCCCAACAGACAGCTCAGGGGTTTGTGGGGGCGCGCTGCTGTGGGCTACGTGTTGCTAGCGAGGGGACGACCCGACGGCACGACGGCCGGCGGACCAGCGGCGGGACTGAGTGGTAACTCGTTGTGCATTATAATGACGAAACATCGTGGTGAGTTCAGTTGTCTGTTGTTAATTCAATTAGTGGCTTAAGTTAGCTAGTTTGCACACAGTTCTGAGTTGCACACACATGCATGAGTTGCACACACATGCATTACACACTTAGCGTCCTTCTTCCCCCCTCCGGACACCCTAACCGGATTCCCCTGCCGGACCCCCCCTCCCTTCCCCCCTTGCGCCGCAGGACTGTCTCTGCGCAGTATCAGGGCGCTGGGTTTACCTCAGTTCAGGTGCGTCTAGTCGCCTCAGTCGCTCATGTGTCCGTCCTTAGACCGAGGTCATGTTCGAGACGCAACTAGAGCTGGGCGTCGGCGAAGCGCCCAGTCACCACACCCGCGGCCGCACCAGACGCGTAACAGCCTCGTCAGCAACTCGAGTCACCCTTCGCGGCATCACTTCCATCCAGCGACAGCCGGGCCGCCCACGGTCAGTTAGTTCGTCGAAGCTCGCACAGCACACGCACGCAACACGACACCCCGGTCGCCACGGCGGGACTGACCGGAGTGACCCGACATGACCCGAGCGGCCGCAGCGTCTCAGCGTCTCGACGAAGGGGGCGGCACGGGGTCGTCGCCCACGAGACGAGCCAGGTCGGCGAAGGAGCGGATGACGGTGGTGGGATCGCCGTCACGTGCCTTTGCCTTGAGTTTCCCGGCGTCGGACCAGACGGCCCAGAGACGGCCGTCCTTTTTCAGTTGTCGTCCCCGGTAGAGGATGTCCTGGTTGGTTTTGGTCAGGCTGTCTGAGATGAAGATCTTAGACGCCACTGCGCTGGTAATTAGAGCGCTTGGGACCAGCCCCGTCGACCTCAGCTTGCGTCTAGCTGCGTACAACTCCTGTCGCTTTTCGAAGCTGCGAAGCCGTACGATGATGGGGCGGGCCCGGCCGGGAGCCAGCCGGCCGAGTCGATGAGCCACGTCGATCTCTCCGTGAAGGCCAACGCCCACGACGCGACCGAGCTCCTCGATCTTTTCGCCGACCGACTCATTCGCTTGCTCCGGCAGGCCGGACACGATGACGCATCCTTTCCGCCCGTACTGGTCCAGCTCGTTGAGGCACTGGGCCTGCTCGGTGACGAGCGCCGTCAGCTTCGTCACCTGTGCCTCCAGGCCGTCTATCTTGGCCTGCTGCTCGGCCTGCTGCTGGACGAGCCGCGCTATTTCTTCGTTGTTTGCGGCGACGGCTCTCTTCACTGCCTCGTCGACGGCCGGCCTAATTACCGCGTCCAGTAGCCCTTCTCTGATCTGTGGGCTCTGTAGGGCCTCGACTATAGCCTCGGTAAGCTCAGAGGCGGATGGAGCCATCACTACTAATCGTCCACGACACTCTGTTCCTGCCACGCCCGCGCTGCCACGGCCACGGCTCACTCGGACACGATCCGCACGGTCGCTGGCACGGGCCTCGGGCACAGGTCACTGACGCTCGCGAGCGATCAAAACAAGGGGCGGAGTGCGCACGTCCTCTCCCCTCGGCCGACCGGACTGAACTGAGTGTTGCGGCAATCCCCTAGCGGATTGCCGCAGTGAACAGGCACCCCCAGCGGGTTGCTGAAGTGAACGGGCACCCCCAGTGGGCTGCCAAAGTGAACGCCACTGAGCGCGTAGCTCAGTGGCAGTGCGCGATTTCGCCGGCGCCCCGACGCGCGCCGGCGTATTGCGAGTGAATCCGACGGCGCCCCCGTCCGCGGCGGCGCCGGTGTGTCCGCCTCGGCGGACAACAGTGACCATCGACAGTGCTAGTGCGTTTTCTGGTCTACCTGTCTACTCTGCGTTCTTCAATTTCACCCTCGTCTACCGTTCAACATCATCTATCGTCCGGAATTCTTCAATACATTCATCAAAATTCATCTACGTTTTTCCTCCGCTACAATAAATGTCTCGGCCTCCACCAGAGGCACGACAAGGTCGGCGACAGTGCCTATAATCACGTGTGGTCCGACATGATCGTTATTTTTGTCTTGCATTTGTGGCTTTTGCGGCGAAAGCGTTGGCCATATCACACTCAGGGGGCTGTCATCCCGAGCTTTCCTATGTGCCGGGCGCCCGACTGTTTAACATTACCCGTGACGTCACGGGGGCGTACACTTGTCAGCTGGCCATTCCCCGCAAGTTTGGCCTTGAATACGATTTTGAGGGTCACGGTTGTAAACAAGTTCCTTTCCGGAAACGTTCCGGAAACGCTGGAAACGTTGTCATCCTTGTATTTTCCGGAAATTGCTTCATGACTAATTTGCGCCTAAAATCACTTTAAGCATATAGGCTACTTAACGCTTTCCTAATTGTAAAGTGTTGCATTGTCTGCATGGTGAGGAGAACGCTAATCGGTCAAAAGGGCGATGTGTTGTGAGGAGGGCGCCGACAGGTCAGGAGGGCGCCGTACGATGAACGGCGACGCTGACTGGTCGGGAGGCGTATTCGCCAATTGTGTTACACGAATCGGCCGACCAATAGCGTGCCTCTTGAGTGACGTCAGCGTGGCGTCATACGTTCGATCCTCGCCCTTGGTGGCGTCTATTGAAGCTAGGTTTTAAATTAACGACATTTAAGCTTCCCAAAGAATGCTGTCGCCGTGGCGAAGTGGTTATAGTAACTGACTGGTGTTTCAGAGGTAGGTGGTTCGAATCCACTCGGCGACTTCAATTTTCGTGTCATCTGTCATTGTGCGTTTCTTTTTTTATACATTTGCAACGGCGTGCACCTAAGAAATCAGACGTAGGCATTCTTCTTATGAATATGTTGCATAAGATAAATATTTGCAGTCCAACCGATTGGTTCGGTTTCGGTATTTTCCAATGGTCTTTGTTTGTATTTGGTTTGGTATCGGTGTTCTGATTTTCTGTGATTGACATCACTAATGCTTAGTGCATACTATGCGAACGTAGCGAATGGAAAGACAAATGGTGCTGGGCGATGGCCATTGATCAATATTTCTCACTGCCAATGGGTGATAGCACGCAGCATATGACAGGGACGGCGCTGACCTTTTGAAAGTATGTGGGCACTTGGCAAGGTAAAGTACCTAAAAGTAGCGAAAACTAAGATGAAAAGTAAAAATCGCACGCTGGTTAGCAGGCTATTGGATAGTTTTTCGTGTAAGAATCTCCATGCACAAAAAAGTTCGGCACAGCTGTTAGCGTAATCACGGGACGAGATATCAGTTTCCAGCAGTCAAAGAGCGTCATCTATAGGAGCTATGCCCTAACTATAACTTTTACATTTAAGCCGCCAGAGGGATACCTAAGTCCCCTTACTTGGAATCTAGTTAAATTCAAAAAGATTTATATTAGACGTTTATGAAGATAACTTGGGACTGGTTGTTAAGTTGCATGCTAACGGCGGGCTGTCATCAATTTATCTCTATGCATGTCTTATCTGATCGATGAAATAATACAGGAATCCGTTGTCATTCGAGTGTGTTTCATAATAGCTCTTCCGACTTTGACGAATATCGACAGTGCCGTAACAAAATTGGTAGTTCAGGTATAGACTGCAACTGCAGTTCTTTTGCAACTTATTCCTTAATCAGATGAATACTTGTCAGAGATTTATTGGGCGTACGATATTGGCGTGCGAACGAAGGGGCCAAAAAATGCGTGTCTACGACCGACTTCTTTTGAGAAAAGAGCCGCTAAAGCAAGAATCGACCTACCGACCTTTCGTTCACCACACCGAGACTCTAACCACTCGGCTACGACGACACATGCATATTCGTTACCCATATACAATTGCAAAAAAGTCTCAACTCAAATCTAGCCTCAATGCATGCATTGTGGCGGTGGATGGCTATGACGTCGCACTAGAGATGTCGCTAGTTGGTGGGCCGATTCGTGTAATACAATTGGCGAATACGCGGTCGGGAGGGCGATGCATGGTGATGAGGGCGCTATGCGTTGCAAAAGGCGCAGGCTGGTCAGGAGGGCGCTGAACGCGAAGATGTCGCCGACAGGCGAGGAGGGCGCTGACGGGGCAGGAGGGCACTGCACGGTGATAAGGGCTGCGACAGATCTGGAGAACGCTGTCCGTGAAGAGGGCGCCGACAAGGCAGCAGGCGCTGTATGGTGGGGAGAGCGCCGACAGGTCCAGGAGGGCGCCCATGGTGAGGAGGATGCTGTACGATGAGAAGGGCACTATACGAGTGAAGAGGGCGCTGACAGGTCAGGAGGACACTGTATAAAGAGGAGGGCGCGGACAAGGTGAAGAAGGCGATGTACGGTCAGGAGGGCGCCGACAGATCAGGAGGGCCGTCTACGGTGAAAAGGGCACCGACTTGTCAGGAGGGCGCTGAACGTAGAGGGCGCCGGTCTGGAGGGCGTTGTATGGTTAGGAGGCCGCTATACAGTGAGGAGGATGGGACAGGTCAGGAGGGCACTGTACAGTGAGGAGGGTGGTATAATACGATACCTGGCAGCGCCTGCCAGGTCAGGAGGGCGCTGACAAGTGTGGAGGGCGAGACAGATCAGGAGGATGCTGAGTGATACTGTCCATGAGGGCGCTAACTGGTCTGCCCGGAGGGCGCCGAATGTGAAGAGGGTGCCGACAGGCCAGGAGAGCGCTGAAGGGCGAGAAGGGCGCCGACAGATCAGAAGGGCGCCGAGCAGACAGAAGGGCGCTGAAGGTGAGCCGAGGGCGCTAGATGGTCAGGAGATTGGGAGTGGATATCCGGCATTTCAGGATTGTGGGCGCATCTTCACCCACAAAGAGATATAAAATTGTAAATCTGGGCGCCAGTACCGCATGATGACGCCGCAATGGCTTACCGTTGAGGGCGACTAACCCGCGCCCTGGTGGGGTCTGTTTATAACGCGACCTGGTGGGGGGGGGCTATTTTTTGCCCCCCCTCGTATCTCCGAAACTACTGGACGGATCCGCAAAATTCAAACGGCGTTCGAAAGGCCTGTCAAATTTGTCGAGGAAAACCAAATTTCATTGACCTCGGGGTCACCGATGACGTCACAGGTCAGGTCAAAGATGAAATGTTTCACCGTTCACGGGTATTCTAGGGAATGCGCTATAACACCGAGGAAAACGCATTTTGTCGAGAATCAGTGATAGGGCGTCAGTTGCCTAGTAGATATATTACTATTAGAGGTCACTGACAATACCAGGTCAGGTCACAGGTCAGGTCACCAAGGGTCACAGGTCAGGTCACATGAGCCCAACTTTACTAAGGTTGTGTGATGCATGTTTTATGGCCAATTTTTCATTTCCAACTCAATGGTATTGGTTATAAGACTATCAGGTACGGCTTAGGTCACTTTCTGGTGAAGTTCAGGTCAAGGTCAGGTCAAGGTCAGGCCAAAAAAGGTCAAATTTTAAAGTTGATAGTTTTGCATAAAATGGGTATTGATTCGATGCAGCTCGTCACGGGGAGTCTAATGGTGGTCTTTGTTTTGCGCTACGGGGTCTAGAATTGCTAAAAATTGAGTTTGAAAATTTGACGTCATCAATTTTGAATAGTTTTTTCGCTATAACTTCGCCAAAAAAAGAGGTATCGATCTCAAATTTGGTATGTGGATGGAAGGCGGTAAGGACTATCACATATATTCCGGTTTTTGCGAAATTCAAAAAACTTTTTGGATTTTTCGATAATTATATGCAAAAAAATTATTTTTTGATTTTTGGGGGTCAAAATCCAAAAATTTCAAAAATCCGAGATAGCAGTTTTGTAGCCTTGTTGATTCTACAGCTTTTATGTCTTTATCATTTTTCTGTATTTGCAAAGCTATAGGCCTGACAGCTCTTCCCGCGAAACCCTTTTTTGGGTCGAAAACGGCAGAACATGACGTCACTCTGACGTCATTTCCGGCCAACCTGTCATAGCCTTTGGAAAAATTTTTGGTCACAATGTGTAAAATTGATGTCCGGGAGGGTACTGAAAGTTTGGTGACGATCGGCGCAGCGGTTCTGGAGATATATCAAAAAGTCTGGAGGGGGGGCAAAAAATAGCCCCCCCCCCACCAGGGCGCGGGCTAGAGTGCTGGACACTGAAAAGGCGCCATCGGCGCACAATATGATCGTGGAAGGCGCCTGCTAGATTTGGGAGGGGCTAAAGCCCAGTGTGCCCCTCCCCTTGGCTGCGCCCCTGAGTCTGTATGTATGTATGTATTAACATCTTGCAATCATCCATGAACACATGGCTATTATGATTCGCTCGTCAAAAATAATCGATGGGACCTGGGAACAGACACTCATGCACACAACTACATACAATCCGACACCTATTCACCGCCGTTTTGACGCTCGAGCAGGTGTTTACGGAGGTTCCGTGGGAAGAGTCTGGGCCCCATCTCACAGAGCGCCTGCGGCAGCGCGTTATACGCAGTGACAGCTGAGTACAGGAAGCGTCTGCTCCCCGACTCTGTGTGTATCGTGGGTCTGTCTAGCTGGTCCGCCTGTCTGGTTACACGGCCGTGTACAACGCCCCGAGTCACCAGACTATCGTACAATGTCTCCGGCTGGCCATTGGCTAAAATTCGCTTTAACAGGGTCAGCGAATGGTACCGATGTAGATTCTTCGCTGTCAGCCACTCCAGGTCTTTCAGCACGTCACTGATATGATCGAACTTGCGACGGCCCGAAATAACACGCGCACCGTAATTCAGCAGTTTCTGCAGTCGTACCATTTGTGTGCTACCACATACACCGTACACACTGATGCAGTACCGTACCAACGAGACAACGAGCGCCTGCACAACAGTGGAGAGCGTGTCTCGTGGGAGCGCGTGCCTGCTGTGACTCAGTCCGCTGAGTAGGCCGGTACAACGTCGTACAACATCGTCTACATGCACCGAGAATGTGATATTCTGGTCAAAAACTACGCCCAGGTTTTTGACTGAACGGGAGCCGAGAATCGTCGTGCCCATAAACTGTACTTGAATTTGAGGCATCCTACGGAGATTTTGACATGTTCCAATAACTATCAGCTGTGTTTTGTTTGCGTTAATTTTTATCCCGTTCTTCCCGCACCACAGTGAAAGGGCCGAAAGATTCTGCTCCAGACTGCGAACCAGCGCACCACTGTCCCGAGGCTTGCCGAACACAGCCAGCTGCACATCGTCGGCGTACTGCACGAGGCACTTATCATGCACGGTGTCTACATCGAGGTACAAAGGCATATCTGCGGCGTATATCGAGTACAGCAGAGGGCCCAGCGCGGATCCCTGGAATGTGCCTATTGGGTTCAGCAGCGGCTGCGACAGCGTGCGGACTCCAGCTAGCGTGCCGGTAATGAGTACTTGTTGATAGTGGTCTGACAAATAACTCTCAAACCAGCGCACATCGACATTGTACAGAGAGAGTTTGTTCAGCAGTCGGTTGTGTGGGATCACGTCGAAAGCCTTTGACTTGTCTAACAAGCACAGCAGCGCCACCTGCCGGTTGTCCATCGCCTCAAGTATGCGGTCAGTCATAGTGAGCAGCGCCGTATCAGTTGAATGAGCAGTTCTGAAGCCGTGCTGGCAGGACGGGAATAGATTGTGGGATGTGAAATATTCGGACAGCTGCTCATATACTACACGTTCGGTTATCTTAGCAATTGTTGGGAGAATCGAAATAGGCCGGTAGTTGGAGGTTTCAGTGGATTTGGGAGACTTTTGGATAGGGTGAATGTAGGTGAGTTTCCAAGAGGTGGGTACGGTATGGGACGCCAGACTAGAGTTCACGATATGAGTGATCTCGTGACAAATGTATGGCCAACACAGCTTAACAAAACGCACGCACAGGCCGTCTGCTCCGCACGCTGAGCTATTGTTCATTTGCGCCACAGTCATCGTAAGGCTCTCCGGTGTAACTGGGCGCACCACGAACCGGCCGGTGGACACGCGCGGCAGGCGCACCGGTAGCTCCGGCCCCGATGAGTCCACGTGACGAGCGGTCTGTGTTCCAATATTGGCAAAGTACTGGTTCATGGCGTCCGCGTCGGCTGCCGGCGCCGGTCTGGATGGCTGTTTGGACGAGATGACGGGTCGAATTGTGCGCCACATTGAGCTCCGGCCACTCGTCTGTATCCGCCGACATAGGTCCTCTCTGGTGTCACTGCGGATGGCTGACTTCACCCGGCGGTTCAGCTCCTTGTAGGTGTGACGGTCGCCGTGGGTTAGAGCAGCGCGTCGCTGGGCCATCAGTTCCTTTGTTGATTCGTTGACAGGCGGCGCGGTTGGATTGCGGACCTTAAATCGCTTGACAGGCACCAGACGCTCGATGATCGGCAACGTAACCCTTAGAAAAAAGTCCCACTGCTTCTCAGGGTTGGCACTCCTGAACACGGGAGACCAGTCGGCACACCGCAATAGACGGCCGGCCTCCGCCACGTCTAGCTTGCGCCAGCACCTGGCCGACAGACTGCACTGCGCCGGTCGGTAGTCCGGCACCGTCACAATCACCCGCGACCACCTGTGAGGACTAAAGTCACAATGGAGTGTGCCAGAGCGAACTGTCCCGCTGTTGCTACAGATGACGTCAATCGTTGAACCGGACGGCTCGTATGTCGGGCCTCGAATGTGCTGCTGTAGGGAGTAGGTGGAGAGCAGCTCTCTGAACTTGTTGGACGCGCTGCTGTTGTTGTCGGCCAGGTTGATATTCATGTCTCCAGTCAGGATGATCAGTCCGCTGTGCCCGGTCAGAACGTGCTGCACCTGCCTCTCCAGCTCGTCTAAGTCGGCTGTGACGCGGGCGGCCGTCTGCACTGGGGGTCGGTACAGTGAGCACAGCATCACTTTGCGTCCGCCGGCACGGATCCGCACCCACAGCGACTCGAGTCTGGACCCCTCGGTCGGCCGGTCCGGGCTGTCAATCACGGTCACTTCTAAGGCGTCGCGCACCAGCACTGCGACACCCCCGTATCCGCGCCCGTCCGGCCTGTCACGCCGGATGAGTTGGTATCCGGGTACGGGGACTAACCGGCTGTGTGTGGCTTGTTTGAGCCAGGTTTCGCTCAGCGAGATGACGTCGTATCCATGTCGGTCTATTTCTTGTCGGAGCTCTAGCAGATGCGGCTTGAGGGACTGTACGTTGATAGCGGCCACATAACTACAGCTGGTTAGGGCGCGGTTGTGTCATCCATTTCCATCCTCCCCGGGAACCGCGCTTTCGGCTTCGCACCCCTCGCCGGGTGCGGCTGGGCGCGCCCCGATCCCTGACACGCCCGTCAGTCGGCCCGGTCACGCTCACCGCCCGCGGCCGGGCAGGAGCCCCACGCACCGAGGGCTGGCGCGAACCGGGGCCAGGATCGCGGTCGCGGACCGGGTCAGTGCTCCGCGCAGCCGGTGGCGGGCGGGAGGGACGAGCCGGTGGCGTGCGGGAGGGGCAGGCGTCTGCAACGCGTACGAGAAGTTCGTCGCTGCCAGCCGATTCCTCAGTGCGGGCGCCTCCGGGACGGGGCCGAGTCCTGGCGCGTGGAGCCGGGGCTGGCGTCGCAGCGAGCAGCAGCAGGCGTAGCGCCAGCAGAGACACCAGGCATCTCAGGAGGTCGGGCTGCATCTGGACCGTAAGTTGACACTGCTCAGGGAATCGGTTGCAACAGTAGATTCACACGTCACTCACTCGCAATACAATCGCACGGATGAGGTCACATTCACACGTGACAGGCGATCGGATCGCTGTTGGACGAGGGAGGAGCGAATCCCGCGCGCGTCCGGCCGCTGGCGCCGCGCAGCGGAGACTGAGTCTAGCGATTTTCCTCCTGAGTCTGGCGTCTAGCGATCCTTGAGTCCTTTGTCTAGCGATTTTCGAAGTATGTATCGCGTCCGTAGGGGCCTTGGGAGCTGCCGGTGACCACAGGGGCCTTATAAGGCCCCTGATGACTCGGGACCCGTAGGCCGTACGGCCTACGGGTTCCGAGTCATGTGGGTCATATCACCACAGGGCACCGCATCTTTTTCGAGATAAATGACCGTTTTGAAGCGTGTCGCATTTTCCTGAGCATGATCTGGCGTTTACATAATATTAAGCGCCTGACGGCCCCTCTCCTGTCTGCGGCTGACAGCTTACTGACAAGCCACCTGGCGATCGCCAACTCAACCCTAATTACGACGTTGTCCGCTAGGTGACGGGGTCATACAATCCCAGTCAAGACAAGGGATTCTCATAATTATTTTGCTATCATATTTTCCCCCTTTTTAAAGTCATTTAAAAGCGGTATTGCACAAGTAATTTTTCGATTAGCAGCGATACCAGCCGCCGCATCAGGGTCCGGATGGAGCCAGGGAGCGTATGCCCCGGTGACGTCACCGTAGTGTTGCAGATTTGTAACATTAGCGAGCCCGAACGATCTTAACTAACTTATACGGCCTTGATCACACTGATGCAACCTTGACAATAAAGGTGAAACGTCTGAGTTATATGTTATTTAACCCGCGCACCGACGGGGGTCTGCGCCAACTTCGCACCGACGGGGGGGGGCGGATGACCGCCCCCCCCCCCTGAGATCTCGAGAACGAAGCAAGATAGCGACAAGCGGTAAACGGCATCGGATCAGGGTTGTATACGACTCAATCAATAGCAATCAATTCAATCACGACAAATTTGGGAAACCAATCAAATCAATCAAGTCAGAGCAGTTTTCGGGAATTGATTCAATCGACTCAAACGCGACAATGAAAGGAATCAATCAACTCAATCAAACGACTCAAACCAAGACATACATTAGGTTTTTTGCCCCACCAACTTGGAAAAGTGTCCATAGCAGTCTGGTGTACCTACCTACCTACCTACCTACCTACCTACCTACAGAAGAAACATAAAAATATTGTCATTTAAAATTATAAATTGTCATGCCATTCAAAGTTTCTATGTAATAAGGAAGGATACCTAGTGGTGGACAGGTTGAGGTGGATCATGGTTCAATGGGTAGAATTGGAGCAGAAGTGTCATTTATTGGGTGCAAAATGACCCAGTAGTTGACTCGCCCCTTAACCCAAATCACCACATTTCACCTAAAAGTTGTTAATTTAATTTTGGCCATATTCCAACTCCATTTACACTAAATATCAGATATTGCAGTTGAAAGTTGGCTGCTCGGATTTTGGCAGTGTTCGTGATTTGGCCATTTACCCTACACCATGTCTATTTTAATGGATAATATGCATCAATAACATATTAACCATAGGGAAATAGAAATAAATATCTTACCTGCATCATGCATGTGACGGTTTCGGTTAGACAGAGACTGACGGGCAGCCTGAAAAATCATTCCACACAATGTGCATTTGAGACATGGGATGTTGTCAGATTGGGAAGGAAGAGATTTGAAGTATTTAGCGGTCCACGATTCTGGACGTGGCATGTCAATGTTAGGTACCTATGTGAAGAATTCAAAACATTTTATTGCAATAAAATTTAAAACTGTTAGGACTGGGGGATAGGGATGAGGATTAAAAATATATTTAAAAAGAAATGGAGAGGACAGGGACTCTGGGAAAACGGCACGGCGCGACTGCGAAACAACGAAAACGTTTGGTTTTGCCAATAAGTATGCTAAGCTTTTATAAATCCTTATTCTACTTCTTTTGACTTTTTGGTAAGATGACGTCATTGATTATCATGTAGTATGGTAGATCATCATAAAATAAATCGGTTGTACAGCACCAATTTCGTTTTAATTATTATTTCATTTGAAATAAAAACACTTAATAATATTCGGTAAAATATTTTAAGGAAAATGAAATATATTAAAAATGTTATGCTTAGGCTCTCAGGAGAAAAGGATCAACAAACGTTCTGCTGCAAATTAACCCGCGCCCGGCTGGGGGTCCTGGATTTCCACGCCCTGCTGGGGGGGGGGGGTGTTTGAACACCCCCCCTTCTAACTCGGCTCCTGGGCCACGTAGCGATACGCGGAAGGCGGCGTTTGAAAGAGCGTCAAAAATAATGACGACATCACTTCGGTCAATTTTTTGGTCAGGTCAAAGGTCAGGTCACCAGAGGTCATTGAAGGCAAAATTTCGCCGATTTCCGGGTCGAATGTCGAAAATTTCCAAGAAGCCAACGCATAACTCGGGAACCAATAGAGCTACAGCGCCGCGGAAAAGCGCATTCGATAGCCCTATTAACGCCCTTTCTGAGTAATTCTCTCAGATTTGACCTAACGTCAACGGTTTTGCCTGCAGGGGGCAAAAACTGCAAAAATAGCCGATTTTTTCGGAAACAGTTTTTCTGCAATAACTTTTGACCCAAGCCTTGTACGAGCTTACTTTTACCGGCATCGTGTTCCTCTCGTCAAGACGCATCGAATGAACTATAACTTGACCTTGAAAGGTCAACTTGAAAATTTGACCTCAGGTCAAGGTCATGACCTGACCGGAAAGGGTCATGTTGCATATCAGTCGATCCGTATCGTCGAGCTGAACACATCTAAGGCGTTTTCATCGCTCTAGCATGCCTCTATCAAAAGTTATTTGAGAAAAACTGTTAGATACCATTCGTGACCTAAGATGACCTCAGGGCATAAACAGGGGTCACGGACACCATTTTCATGTTCAGTGTGTCTAAACCACTTGTAATTCGGTGTTTGGGAGTGTTTATAATGTCTTTCGTCCAATAGAGGCGCATTTCAATTTTCTCCCATTGACTTATAATGGGGAGGTCGCAAAATTGACCTGACCTTAGGTCATCGATATCAAAATTCTGAGATATACATTTTGTACATGCTATTGCTCTTAGCAATCGCTGAAAGTTTCAAAGCGATCGGTCACTCGGTGTAGCTATGACAGACATTGAAACTTTTTATGAGGTGAGGTCACTTCAAGTGACCTGGTGACCTGACCTTGAATGACCTTGGTCTGAAATTTTCACAACATGTGTAGAATTGATGTATGATAAGGTGTACCAAAAACGGCGGCGCTCCGCGCCGCCGTTTTTGAGATATTCGCGAAAAACCACAGGGGGGGGGGTGTTCAAACACCCCCCCCCCCAGCAGGGCGCGGGTTAAACAATGCAGCAAAGTAGCTATCAGTTGTACGTAAACGTAATCAGCGAGACGAAAACGACGCTTTTGTTTCAGTTATTTTTGTAGGGGTTTCAGATATTTATAGAGTTCAGTGGGTTGTTTCTGAGGAGATGTGGAGATGTGAATTATTAATCAATCACACTTTATTAGTATATAGGGCCTTGCACTTTATCATCTGGATAAAAAAAAACGTTTCCTGCTGAGTGCAGAAAGGAAGGTAGGTGCATCGCCAGGTTCTATCACCAGGATTGGAGCAGTTATTGCAGTTGAAAGTCAACGTTGGCTGTTTATGTTGTTTAGGCACTGTTCTTTATTTGGCCATCTACCCCATATTGCAGTTGTGATGACAAGCAGTTTTCAGTGTAGTTTTGTGATCTTTGGTGTCATCAATTGGTGTCATTATTTTTCGTCAAGTAAAACTTATTTGAACTTTCCATTCAATCGACTCAATCATACGAGTCACTCTAATTTTCGGGAATCAAATCAGTCAACCAGTCGCTAAAGTCAAACGAGTCAGTCAACCAGTCATCTCGAAAAGTCAATCGACTCAATCCAATCAACTCAAAATATGCGTTGAAACAAATCAATCAAATCAATCGACTTGATTGGTATACAACCCTGCATCGGATACGCACGGCCAAGATCTACAATTTTTAAAAAGGTCATTTTCAGGTCAGGTCAAAGATGACGTCACAGGGGTCGAAAAAGTAAAAATGGCGGCGCTAGATATGGAGAGAGTTTTTCTCGAATAACTTTCGAATTAGCCAAGATAGGAACAAACTAAGGGCATCATCGTGATCCTCTCGTCAATCCGCATCGAATGATATACAGGGTGTCCGGAAAGTCATGGCGCTTTTCAACATTTTAAAAATAAATGCCTTTAGGTCCATAGATACTCAACAATAGAACAAATAATGGAACACCAAGCAACATGCTTCTGCTAAGTGCCCATTCTTTGTAACCACCGTCTGTGCCGATGACGGCCTCGACGCAAGGGCGGAAACGCCTGCGGGTTTTGACGACGCAGGACATTTCCTGTCCTCCCATGCTGTCATGATGCGAGGCTTCAGCGACTCCAGGCTGGGATGAGAGCTGGCCTAGAGCTTATTCTGCAAAACGCGTAGCATGCCTTAGTCGAGCGGGTTAAGGCTGGGATAATAAGGTGGCCTAATCTCATTTCACCACGGTGATCTGGTCCGCCGAGCTCCTCTGTCAGTTTGGTTTGGACGGCAGCGGCGTTGTTGGAGCTGTTGAAGTGCGAAATGACCCTTAGGGCAAGTCGCCTTGATTGTCGTGTCCAGGAACCCCTCGTGGACCAGCCTGCAGTCATTTATTTGACCTTGACGAAGATGATGGATCATTTGTGTCCATCAGACCCCAGATTTTCTTCGATTGCCGCTGAAATGCTGCTTCAGTCTCAGCAGCTTTGGCATACCGTGGTCGTAACTGAGTGAGAATATTTTCTAAGAAATTTCCGATCCGGAATGCACCGTTGCCTGCTCAACCATTCGCCGGGAAACGCCGCATCGCGCTGCAACTCGCGCCTCATTCAAGCCGCACCGGGCCCCCGCGCGCGGGCTCTCAGCGACAAGCGCATGTTCGCCCATATACCTAGCACTGAAAACGGTTTCAAGGTCATATTTACGCGACCCCTAGCTGAGCGGTGAACGAGGGGTCATATCTGCGGTGATTGGTTGAAAGTCCAATAATCACAGCGCGCGTTAGACAACGTCCAAAAGAGGCGCCAGAACTTTCCGGACACCCTGTACATGTTGACCTCGAAAGGTCAAGGTCAAAGGTTGACCTCAGGTCACGTGACCTCGAGGTCATCATGTATATCATTCGATGCGTCTTGACGAGCTGAACACAATGAGACCATCCACGCGTCTGTATCTTGTTCCTGTACGGAGTTATGGGCCAAAAACCTTTGGTGACCTTTGATGACGTCACATGACCTCACAGCTGCCCAACAGCAAAACAGACCTCAAGGTAGTGAAGGTTGATCGTATATAAAGTCATGTATGGTATATGGGGCCATTCCGAACCGTTTTAGTGGTAAAAACAGGGAGTTGGTTTTTCCCCCATTGACTTATAATGGGGAGGTCGCGAAATTGACCTGACCTTAGGTCACCGATATCAAAATTCCGAGATATACAAATTGTAGCTACTAATGACCTAATAATATCCTGCGACTTTCAAAGGCCTTCGACATCTACTGTAGCTCTGGCACGGTGACAAAGTTGCAAAAAAGTGACTTGAGGTTGGGTCATTCAAAGTGACCTGGTGACCTGACCTTTAAAGGTAGGAGGTTCAAACTTGCACACCATGTGTAAAATTGATAAGGTTATAGTCATGGCTCCTGGCTACCCCTATTACACCTTTTTGCGTTGTTCGATGGCCAATCGATGGCCAATCGTTTAGTCTTTGTCTGGTTGTGTCGACTCAGTTGGGCCTGGATTTCTTTGTCGATGTCCGTGTTGGAGAAGTTGTTGTTGACCAGAATCTGCTTCACATTCTTGAGCTCCTCGTGTAGCGCCTCCCAGGTGTTGCAGTACTTCACTGCTCTTCTCACGTAGGCACGTATCACACTGGTTTTGTAGCGCTCTGGGCACTCGCTCTTGCCGTTCATGCAGCGTCCCGTGTTTGTGGGCTTTCTGTACACGGTAGTTTTGAAGGTTCCATCACTGACGTCGACGTCGAGATCCAAAAAGGCCAAACGCCGTTCCTTGTTCTCTTCTATGGTGAACTTCAGGACGGAGTTTTCTTCCTGAACTCCGTCCTGAAGTTCACCATCGAAGAGAACAAGGAACGGCGTTTGGCCTTTTTGGATCTCGATGTCGACGCCAGTGATGGAACCTTCAAAACTACCGTGTACAGAAAGCCCACAAACACGGGACGCTGCATGAACGGCAAGAGCGAGTGCCCAGAGCGCTACAAAACCAGTGTGATACGTGCCTACGTGAGAAGAGCAGTGAAGTACTGCAACACCTGAGAGGCGCTACACGAGGAGCTCAAGAATGTGAAGCAGATTCTGGTCAACAGCAACTTCTCCAACACGGACATCGACAAAGAAATCCAGGCCCAACTGAGTCGACACAACCAGACAAAGACTAAACCTGGAGCAGCCAAACGTGACACCATCAGGCTGTTCTACAAGAACCAAATGTCGCCTTCTCACAAAGTTGACGAGCGCGCTCTCAAAAACATCATCAACAACAACGTCATACCAAGCGATGACAACACAGACATCAACCTTGTCATCTACTACAAGAACAGACGAACCAGCAATCTGTTCATGAAGAACAACATGAACTCACCGACTGATTCTCTGCAGCGCACCTGTGTAGTGTACAAGTTCACTTGCCCACATGACGACTGCCGGCGTCATCCAAAACACTACATCGGTGCAACAACAACAACTCTATCGCGACGTCTCACAATGCACAGGAACGCAGGTGGCCCACACGACCACATGGAACACGACCATGACCACAGCCTGACCAGACAGGAGCTGAATGACAACACCTGCATCATCAAGTCCTGTAACAGCCACAGGAAACTCTGGATCTTTGAAGCCCTGCTGACATCGAAGAATGCACCATTCATTAACAAACAAATCAAGTCTTGGCGCACTACTGAGCTATTCGGTGGTGCCTTCTGAGGGGTGATAGTGCACCCTACTATGTAACAGTTTTAGACCTTATTTCATCTCAGGTTTAGACGTTTATATAACTAAGAAACATCATTTAGCTATATCACTAGTGCCTATCATTTTAAAGCTCGAGCTAGCTCGTTTTGATTTAAATATCAAACCCAAAAAAACTGTTTTTAGCACATAGACCATAGACGGATATTTTGCTTTGTGTATGATATATGTATCTAGTGTTTATTTATTTATACGAAAGGCTCTGACGATGATGAATGATCGTTGAAACCGGTTAGCCAATATGTCATTAGGTGATATAATATATCGACTTCCGAACGAAACCAAAACGCTTATTCGACACATAGAACAAACTGAAAAGAAACGAATCAAATGCAAATACGCTCTGGCTTTCAACATCACATGCAAAAATATATATATATATATATATATATATATATATATATATATATATATATATATATATATCATTCGACGCGGCTTGACAAGGCAAATGCGATGGCACCACTGCCGTAGCTCTAGGACCATTTTTGTCGAAGTTATTTGCGAAAAACTAAAACCATATTTTGGGGTGGCCTCAGGCTCAGGCCAGGCCACCACATTTATTTTCTATTTTTCTATAGGTCAACCGCTACACAACCGTGCTCGTAATTTGTCTTTATCTCTAAAACTTTATTTTTTTGCATCTATTTGAAGTTCGTGTCTGTGACGCCGAAGTTTGCCGTGCAGGGTTCTAGAAAAATCGACCCTGTGACGTCATTAAGGTGACTAGGTAAGAAATTTTTACTTCAGAAGATGTCAAATTGATGGGAGAAAAGGTATTGAAAGTTTCACTTTCTTATCCCTAAGCGTTCGGGAGCTATCGCAAATATTCGCCAGGGGGGGGGGGGGGGGCGAAAAACGCCCCCCGGGCCCGCGAGGGTAAATATGTTCATATTCACATTCTACATATGACTGATGGTGCTAAAAAATTGTTGTGCGGCCGCTCGTCTGTTTCAATGCTGTCTGTTTCAATGCTGACTGTGTCAGTGTCTGACATTCTGGTGTCAGCGGTGCAGCGGGGAGCTGGCGGCAGCTCTGTCCGACTGCAGTCAGCTGACACAGGTCTGTCCGACAGGGCCGGAGGTGATGGAGCCGAGGTGGCCGGGATGGTACCCGTGGGATGATCTGTCAGTGTCGCTCCAGGGGGTGGCTGCCGTCACCATCAGACACCTGGCTGACCTGGGACGGACGGTCACAGGACTGGAGATATACGGTGAGCAGCGGCAGCACGGACAGGCCGCTGATATACGGGCTCAGCGAATGGCGGACACCGAGTAACGGTGTGCCGTTGTCGGACCTCATGGAGACAGGCGTGATACATAGCCAATGTGCTTTGTGAAATAATGAAGCCAATTGAGCTCCAAAATGGAGGAGGACTGTTCAGTCAGTGACATATTCGCTCATAGTTAGTTGAACTTGCACATGATGTTCAATGCAGTTCAATGCATTGGCTGAACGGAGTGCATATCATATAGAACCACTGTTATACCATTGCCTACTGTGTCCATAAAACCATGCGAATTCATAGATGTTTCGTTTTTTCCATATATCGACATGTATTGCAGTCCGCATCCTCAGGCGCGTAACCACGAGTCTGAATTTACTGGGGACCGCATTGAGGGCCGCAAAGACCGAATATTATATTTTAGATGTGGGGCGAGATAGGTACGTGCAGTGGTTGGAAAATTGTTAAGGATAAAAAATATATCAAAAATAATGATAATAATAATAAATCGATCTGTCGGCTAACTTCGGTTCCTTTGTTCATAAGTTTAGGTGTCTTAGAGGGATCTTGTTTTGTTGACAAACACAAAGCCTAAATATGAACATAAAAATGCACACAGAGAAATATTGAGCGATGTCAAGTTCAATATACTCGTAAATAATTCAAATAGCTTCAAAGTTCTGCTTCACTTAGCAAAATATCTTTAGTTAAGAACTTTCGCGATAAATAAGCAAGGTATCCGTTGCACAACGCCATAATAAGTAAAGGCATCAAGAATAAGTTTGTTTTTATACGACGTTTATTGGTTAACTAACAAACATCGGCAGTTTTATTACTCCACACAAGCATCTTTACGCAAAACAGGATAATGTAACAGCATAACAGATGTTCAAATACCTAACTGATATGTTTCTATGCAAAGCAAGTGTATCCATACGCGAATGAGTGTTGTGTCGCACTGGTAATTGCGGTACAAATCCAGAGCACCATTCGTTTACGTCGACCCATGTAAATTTAGCGAAATTTTGAGCTTACGCTGACGGCGGCGGCGCCATTTTCGCAATCTGTCAGTTGTGCGCCGAGGACCGCGGGGGCCGGCGGGGGGAGTGCTGTGGCTGCAGTGCGCAGAGTCGGTTTGCCCATTCTTGTGCGATCAGTGAGATAAAACAGTGCTATGGTGTTTATCTAGTTGGATAATAAGCTGAGTAATGAGTGAATGAGTGAATGATAAGTGAAATACTGCATTGTGGTCATCGTCTGATAATTGCAATCAAGAACGAGTCTGAAATCTGAAGCGGAGCGACATTAGAGGAGCTGCTGGAAATTATCCAGCTTTGTCGGAGTGCTAAGGTGGGCTTGCAATTTTTCAACTGAACTGCTGTCGTGTTATGAAAATAATGGATGCATTTTCATGCTTGGGTTGATTAGGCATAGTTATACTAATATTTTGCCAGATAGGCAATAGAGAGCCGATGGCTAATTATATGAACGATAATTTTGGCACAGTGAAGTAGTGCGTACAGACGACATATTTTTCATTTATTAATTACGGGCAGCTGACGGGAGACGGGCGGTGGATGAGGTCTGTAGCGGCGCCCATGCGTTTTGAAATATCAGCTTATGTATATGATAAGGTTTGCTCTAATCTAACTTTTGTTTCCGTCAGATGTGATGTCGATTCTTATAAATAAACGACAAACAAACAAAGAAACGTGTTTGCAGCATGGGGTAGGCATTGAGCATCACAATGTTTCGTTCCATTTAGCTATAGGCTCGCGGCTGGCGACAACGTCCCGCCGCGTGTCGCTTGCTTCACAAATTCTGTGGGCTTTACCAGAAAAAAATCGTTATGATAACCGTCATATTTGTGTAAATTTACCGCCATGAATTTGTGTACGATTACCACGCGAGTGTTCCTTTTGGTACTTTTTACCAAAAACACATATTTGTGCGTAAATGTAACGCGAGATCCGTGGTAAGGCTACACTGAAAGCGGTTCTCCTACACAATAGTGAAACACTCCGAAGCTAGCAAAACACACATATAAGTGTTCTTTTAGCAAGAAAACAGAGTAATTTTACACCAAAAAAATGTTCCTTTTGGTACTTTCAATTACACCGTTTTTCCGCTCAATATTTCTGTGTGTGTGTATGGTCGAAAGACATTCTTAAAATGGCTGCCGTTGCCTGCATATCACTCTTCACGTGGATCTAGAGACAATATTTGGCTAAGCAAATTGAGGAGGTCGTGGTTTTTACTGGGGACGGTCCCCAGTAACCCGAAAGTTACTGGGGACGGTCCCCAGTGTCCCCAGTGGTGGTTACGCGCCTGCGCATCCTGTCTCTATGTGTGTCTGTGTGTTTTCCAGACTGTACTGATCTCACGGCCGGCAGCCTGGAGCCCCTCACCAGGTTCCCTAAGCTGGAGCGTCTCACCCTGTCCGGCGGCGTCCCTGACACCGTGAACCTGGAGCCCCTCACCAGGTGCCCTGAGCTGGACAGTCTCACCATGTCCGGCGGGGTCCCTGACGCCGTGCTGGACAGTCTCAGAGGCTGGCACGGGCTGTGGAGCCTTAAACTGGGGGACCTCCAGCGGCCGGCAGAGATGGCCTTCACAGCAGCAGCGGTCACCAGGTCAGTCAGCAGACACTGGCGAGGGGCGTCCTGTCAGACACTGACACTGTGAAACACTGACACACTGAAACACTGACACTGACACTGACACACTGACACTGACACAGTGACACACTGACACTGACTCGTACGTCCGGCCGACTGGTGCCGCTGTGTTTGTGTGTGACGGCTCTGCTGCTCTGCTCTGTTACAGACTGGTGAAGTCGTGTCGGGAGCTGTGGTCGCTGTCCCTTCACTGCACGGCAGACACCACCTGGGCCGTGCTGACAGCCCTGAAGGAGGCAGACCTGCGGTACAGTGATGACTGGCCCCGTGTCATCAGTCTCTTGGTCCCCGGTAGGTGAGAGGGCGCCGCGCGCCGCGCCTCTGACCAGTCAGTCCCTCACAACAGACGCTGCACGGCGCCACCGGCCTCTCAGACACACACACTCGACCAACGCCGCAGGCCACGTCACGGACGGTGACGTGACGCGTCACGGCCACCACGGCCGACGGTGACGTCACGTCAGCCGTCTGTCCTGTGTGTGACGTCACTGGCCGGCGGGTGTGGACATGGCTGTACCGCTGCCTGTGTGTCTGTCTGTGTGTGACGTGTCCACCTCAGACGTGTCTCTGCTCTGTCCACAGGGGAGCTGTACCGTCAGCTGAAGAGCCAGGAAGGCGATGGGGTCTGGATGAATCCGTGGTGTGATTGATGCGCTGCACTACCGACCGTGCAGTGATGAGCTGACTGCAGAGAGGCCGAGCCAGTCGGCCGGGGCCGCCAGCTGACTGCTGCCGTGTGTGCTGCACCAGCCGGCACTGAGAGCGGCGCCGGTCAGCCGGCACACGGCCCCCGTGTCCGCTCTAGTGTAGTGTGATGTAGTTGTAGTAGTTGTAGTGTAGTTGTAGTAGTAGCACACGGGTGTGATTTAGTTGGTATTTATCGGGCGGCTATTGTAGCTAATTGGACGGAAGATTTGATGTAGTGGGTAATTACCGGTTGGGTATTGTGGGCAATTGGACGGGAGATGTGATCTAGTTGGTAATTACCAGGCGGGTATTGTCAGTAATTGGCTGGATGGATGTGATGTAGTGATGTAGTACCTACCGGGCGGGAGTTGTGGGTAATGGGACAGTGAAAAGTGATGTGCTGGAGAGACTACCGATCGTGGCATTACGCTATTCTGTATGTTGAACACACGTCTCTGGCCGTCCGACTCGGTTCACCGCGCCTGGTCCCGGCGGCACGGCCGGCCTCGGTCACGTGACCGCTCCCCCGGTGCAGTCGGACGGCTCGGTCACGTGACCGTCCCCCGGGTCTGGCTGCACCTGGGCTCGGCGGTGCTGAGCGCCGTGCTGAGCGTGTTGTGACACGTCCCACACGGACAGCTCTACTCGACTACTGGCTAGCTGCCGTCCGAGCTGGCAGTATACACGCGGTGCCAGTTCAGACGGCGGCCGGCCGCGCCGCGCCCGCCCGCTCCGGTCCCGGCCGGCGGCCGTCACCCGGCCCGGGGCGGGGACCGGTCCGTCAGCTGACCATTGGTCAGTCAGCTGATTGGTCAGTCAGCTGATTGGTCCGTCAGCTGATTGGTCAGTCAGCTGGTTGGTCCGTCAGCTGATTGGTCCGTCAGCTGATTGGTCAGTCAGCTGGTTGGTCCGTCAGCTGATTGGTCCGTCAGCTGACTGGTCCGTCAGCTGATTGGTCCGTCAGCTGCCCCGCTCTCCACCGGCGGAGGGCGGCGCACGCCGAGACTCGAGACGTCAAACACATGTCTACTATATACACGAGAGGAGACGCTTCAGCTATACCATCTGTAGCCTAGGGCAATTAGTCACCGGGCGAGTATTGTGGGTAATGGATGAAGTGATGCGATGTAGTGAGAAATTACCGGTCGGGTATTGTGGATAATGTAACCCTGGGTATGATATTGTTATATTTAAATTACCAAAACGAAGTCAAAAACCAAAACAGCGAATCAGACAATGGAGTGACGAAGAGACGAGAATGAAATCCAAGTTTGCCAAATATGCCCTGCCTAATCTAAGTTATAAATCCCGGACAGAACGGGCCAAATCGCGGAGCCAGACGTGACGCGTCTGCTCGGGCCAAGAGCTCGGCCAGAAGTCCCCGGGGAGCGCGCGGCCCGACGCAGCGGGCCGGGCCCCCAGACATGCGCAGAAGCCCTCGGACACCACGTGGCTGCGGATCGGAGCGCGGATTGGTCACTGGCCGACGCACTGCGGCAGCGCAGGCCGCAGGCACGCGGTCGCATCGTGATGGGACAAAGTTCACGAACAGACACGTCCTGGGCCGCCCCCCCAGCGCCGGGGCGGGGTAGCGACGTCACAAGTCGGCGCGCGAATCGGTCTGCGCCGGGAACTCCCGTGCCGGCCGGCGACACACGTGGTTACCACAATATAGCCGGCTATTCAACGGTCGGATATAGTCAGCTGGATGCTACTGAATTGTGTAGAGCTCTTACGGCACCGGTCATAACGAGTGTCCTCGCGTCTGTCCGACTCGGTTCACGGAAGCACGCCGTCACGGCCCGGGTGTGCGCCGCCATGTTTTGAGTCCTCTGCTTCGTACAGGGGGGTAATTGGGGCTACCGACCGACTGGGAGTCGGAGTCAGAGTCCGTGTCGATCAAGCTGCCTTGACTCCGACTCCGGAACGGCTTTTTAGATTTTAGTTGTCACTTGGCCATGCTACTGATAATCGGCTGCGCTTTGACTAATACATTTTACACATGTCCAGTCTTTGTCCTGGAAAACAGTTACCTTCGGAGCTTACCTCATCATTTGTACTAATGTCCTGATGACCTGAGTACAGTTTGGCTCCACCAGAGGGGGGGGGGGTGTTTCTGCGCCGCTGTGCCGCCGCTGCTGTGACCTGCCGAGCTGCGGTCCCGGCTCCAGAGCACACCGTCGGCCGTCGAGGCCTGGTCCTTCTGTTCCGTGCACATCATCAACAGGTGTCGTATATATCTATAATACGGGCCCAGCGTGAGAGTTCACCGTTAACCGGCGGCCACACACTGACTGGCTGGATCGCCACTCGCCGTATTTCACCGCCTTCCCCGGTGCCGGGCGGACGATAACCTGTATACGACACACCGTTTTACCCGCCGTCATTTGGGATCAGGTCTGGGAGCCGCCTCGGGTAAATCAGCTGCCGTCTCGAGCCATTTGGCTGGATCTAGGATCCCATCGGATCCAAGATCAGGATCACTACGTGGGATCAGACCACACATATACCTTTTCTGAGATTCCTGCACAATGTATGTGTTTTGGCCACTCTGACTGGTGTTTTTTTCAGTTTGCCAAGGCTTCCGCCGGGGGTGTATTTATACCTACATCAATCATCACGTGGTCATACACTCAGCAGTTGCCAATTATATCACGTATTGCGTTGCGAAGTTGCGACATCTGAAGACCGTGCAGAGGTTCACTTATGACGTCATAGGTCAGTGACCTGACCTGACCCAAAAATGCGGTTGGTGTCGTATACCAAGTTTCAGCTCTCTATCGCCAGCGTGTTCGGAGCTATCGCGAAAAAACCCTAGGGGGGGGGGCGGCACCCCCCCCCCCGCCTCTTTTGTTTTGTTGGGTTAGGCCCTTTCGGTCGACAAGACCATTGCAGAGCCGGAAGGATGATAGGATTTAGGGGGAGACATTGGTCTGGGCAGGCACCCTAGTGAGTCGCCGGGGCTGAACCCGTCCAGAGGACAGGTCACCCAGACCCAAGGCACTCACTGCACCCGGCTACGGGGTGCGCTCCCTCAGGAGCAGCGGTGCCGCTCCAAGGGGGCAGCCCGCATGAGATAAAGTTGCCTGTCCAGTCCGGAGGGGGGTTGCGGCGAAGAGGAGAAGGATTTCAGTATCCTGAGGATAGAAGCATGGAAAGGTGCCCCCGCCTCGGCCGGCGAGGGTTAAAGTATTGTGTAGGTCTGTGGTAGACTTTACGTCCGCGTCTCGCAGCACACACTCGGCTCGACCCAGTCCCAGCAAATAGCAACCGACAGACCACCGCAGCCGACACACCATCGAAGAAGGAAACGGGACCAAGTAGGTATTAGACCAGGAAAGAAGGTCGGTCCTGACACCTATCGGCAAACTAATGAACCTCACTCTGTCCTCAGTCCTGACACCTGGCGGCAAACATACGAACTTCTCTCCGTCCTCGGTCCTGTCACCTGGCGGCAGATGTACAAACTACCGTCCGCCGTCGGTCCTGACACCTGGCGGCAGATGTACAAACTACCGTCCGCCGTCGGTCCTGACACCTGGCGGCAGATGTACAAACTACCGTCCGCCGTCCGTCCTGACACCTGGCGGCAGATGTACAAACTACGCCCGGCCGTCGGTCCTGACACCTGGCGGCAGATGTACAAACTACGCCCGGCCATGGGCCGTGCCGCGTCGCCGTGGCCTTGAAGAAGCCGGCGGCGGCCCGGCTCGGCGGCTTGCACGGCGCGCAGGCAGTGGGGGCCCGGCGGCGCCGGCGGGTAGCGATGCAGTGCTGGGGGAGCCGTAAGCTACCGCTCGCGAGTTTTGTGCGGTGACCCGGAGTGAGGCGTCTGACCTGTGCTGAGGTCAGGTCACGGAGTGGAGTGATTGGCGATGAGACTGACGTATAGTCTGTGTGTGACGTATAGACTATACCGGTGTGGTTGGCTGCAGCAGTGAGGAAAACCAGCCGGACCGACCGGCGTCCGTCCAGCGTGACTGCTGACAGGATGATCCGGTACTACCCATTCGCCAATCCGCGCCGGGTCTGCTGAGGTGAGCGTGACCTGTGTGACCTGAGGCGGGGCAGGGTGAGTGACCAGAGGCGGATCCAGCTCAGAGTTTTTTAGGGCGGGGGGGGGGGGCAAACCATAACAATTTATCAATTCTTTCCATGCCTCGTCCATAGGCGTAATGTTAAAATTATGCCGTTTGGGGGGGGCAAATGCCCATTTACCCCCCCCCCCCCCTGGATCCGCCACTGTGAGTGACTGAGGCGTGTGTGACCTGTGTGACCTGTGTGGACGGGTCAGGGGGACCTCAGCTGCCAACCCAGTGTAGAGCCAAGCCAGAGTCAGGAGGGGAGTCATCCCGTGACCTGCCACCTGGGGAGCCATACCACGTCTGCTCGGAGCGCTCGCCGCTCGCCGCTCGCCGCCAGTTAAAACTGAGACGGAGATGTCAGTGGCGGATCGGGGGGGGGGGGGCAAAATGGGCATTTGTCCCCCCCCCCAAACGGCATGATTTTAACATTACGCCTATGGATGATGCATGGAAAGAATCGATAAATTGTTATGGTTTGCCCCCCCCCCCTCCCCCCCAAAAAAAACTCTGAGCTGGATCCGCCTCTGGGAGATGTAACGCTCTCAGCTGATCGATCTACCAGGTGAGGACGCCCGAAAATTCTACCAGATCTCTCGGCACTTTCGGAGGAAATTTGACGCCAGATGCAGACCACCTGAACTAATACTACGATCCATTGAGAAGGTGTTTCCTTGACATTGGGATTTACGAGAAAACACGACTATTCTTGTAAAGAATGATTCGATAATAACTGTGGCAAATAAGGGGTGATGGCGATGCAGCATTCACTGTAGGGATCAACTGTGGCCTATTCAATCATTGACACAGGTTTTCCTGCGCATGCAGTTACAGTCGCCAGGCGCAGCGGACGACCCCCTGTGCTGTGCTCATGATGTCATCGGCATATGCATTATGCATTGGGGCACAACGTGCATACGTTCCTCGGCACGCGGCACATTGTAAATGGTCGGCATACACCGAGCTGATCATATACCGTGCTGCTGTCGAGTCTTAACCGCGTACTTCTTGACCGCTGACTTCTAACCGCCGACCTCTGACCGGCGAGCTCTGATCGCTGCGGGGTTCTGAGTTCTGAAGTCTGATCACCGGGTTCTGATCGCAGCTCTACGGTGACAGTCGTATGATAGACCGGTTCTCGTGATTTCAGCTAGGTACGGTTCTCCAGGGTATTAGTCGTTGGTCGCTCGGCGAGCGGGAGGGCAACCAGTTCCGCCCCTGTATCGCGTGGCCCCTTGCTCCGCCCAGTTACGCACGAGCGTACTCCACGCCGCGTAGTAGCGTGGGGAGGGGAGGGTTAGAATGGTGGCATGTGTAGAGGCTAGAACCGGTTTCCACCGCCATGCCACCGCCCAGCGACATGGAGCGGGGTCGGGTCAGTGACCAGGGCGCAGGGAAAGGTCAGAGGTCAGCTATAACGTAGAGCTTTGTGTCTCCCTCCCCTCCGCGTGTAACGACCGCACGACAGCGGCCGGCAGCCGATCAGGCTTGACATGTCAAGGTCACCCGCAGTCAACGGGCTCAGAGAGCTGGTCGAGTGCGCGTCCGTGGCTGACGACTAGTCTCGACCATATGCTATGGTGCCGATAGACTAGCGTGGGTAATAAGTTTTCGTTCAGTGCATATGGCTGCTGGGGTGTGTCATCTTGATATGATGCTTTGTAACGTGTATGATACGCTTAAAACCTCGCTGGCAGTGGCCGAGAGGAGAGGGGGCGGGGAGGCGGGTGCCGCCTCCACAGTCCACATGTTTATTTGTGTTGACTGTTGATAGCTGCGAGAGCTAGCTATCACGAGCTGAAATTTGGCAAGCGTGACCTTTGATTCAAGCTGAATTTTTATGACAGCAGCTGTATTTTCACCCTCACCCATATTGGTGTTTTCCCAGCGTCTATCGTAAAGGGGGAGGAGGACCCCTTTGCCGTTCAGCCCCTGATCGAGCTAGAGCTTCTCGGAAAAAGAGCGTGTCGCCCGTGACGAGAGGAGGCCGATGATACCCAATTTTAAGGTCCTAGGTCATTGGTTGACAGGTCAATATAACTCAAAAGTCGGGAGAATCGGGACCTGTTAGAGCTTCGTAAAGTGAAGCTGTTATAGGGTTATGCGGGGTGCTGATCACGAATTTCAAGTTACTTTTTATCACAGATGATGTTTTCGTGCATTTAGGCCAGGTCGGGTCAGGTCAGGTCAGGTCACATGTTACGAGGGAACCAAAACTACTTCTTAAATGTTCAAACGGTTTCTAAATGCGAAATCAACTCCAAAATCTACTTTAGAAACATGTAGAACTCGAAAGAGTGAACAAAGGTCATCAAAGGCCAGTGACCTGACTGACCTTCACGTGACCTTGATACCCACTGGAATCCATGGGATCAACATCCTTTCACATGTTTGATCGCTTAAAGCCACAAAAAGACAATAAAACGCGCTCTACTCGAAATACGCCAAAACGCGATTCGCGATTCCGGCCAAACATGGTCTTGGAAAACAGGTCACAAGCAGGGTTGTATACGACTCAATCAATAGCAATCAATTCAATCACGACAAATTTGGGAAACCAATCAAATCAATCAAGTCAGAGCAGTTTTCGGGAATTGATTCAATCGACTCAAACGCGACAATGAAAGGAATCAATCAACTCAATCAAACGACTCAAACCAAGACATACATTAGGTTTTTGCCCCACCAACTTGGAAAAGTGTCCATAGCAGTCTGGTGTACCTACCTACCTACCTACCTACCTACAGAAGAAACATAAAAATATTGTCATTTAAAATTATAAATGGCCATGCAATTCAAAGTTTCTATGTAATAAGGAAGGATACCTAGTGATGGACAGGTGGATCATGATATTGAGGTTCAATGGGTAGAATTGGAGCAGAAGTTTTATTTAATGGGTGAAAAATAGCCCCGTAGTTGACTCGCCCCTTAACCCAAATCACCACCTTTCACCTAAAAGTTGTCAATTTAACCCTCGCATGTGTGCGGCGTTTGCCAGCTTCTAATGTGTAGGGGGGGGGGGGGTCGGTTGGACCCCCCCTTGCCGTTTGGCCCCTGATCGAGCTAGAGCTTCGCGGAAAAAACGAGCGTGTTGCCCGTGACGAGAGGAAGCCGATGATACCCAATTTTAAGGTCCTAGGTCATTGGTTGACCTTCCAGGTCAGGTCAATGACCCAAAGTCGGGAAAATCAGGACCTGTTAGAAAGTCGTAAAGTGTGGCTGCTAAGGGTTTTTTCGGGGTGCTGATCACGAATATCGTGTTAGTTTTGATCACAGATGATGTCTTGAAGCATTTAGACCAGGTCGGGTCAGGTCAGGTCAGGTCAACCAGTAGGCGTCGTGACGGGTATTCATAGTACGTGTCAACCGCCTCTGACAGCTTCGTAACATGTTACGAAGTCACCAAAACTACTTCGTAAATGTTCAAATGGTTGCTAAATTCGAATTCAGCTCCAAAAACTAGCCTAGAAACATGTAAAACTCGAAAAAGTGACCCGAGGTCACCCGAGGTCACCAAAGGTCAATGACCTGACCTGACCTTCAGGTGACCTTGACACACACGGGAGTAACATCAAATCACATGTTTGAACGTTTGAAACCACGAAAAGCTTGCAAACACGCGGCTAGTGCGAGCCGACATACGCGAAATCGCGATTCCGGCCAAACATGGTCTCGGAAAAGAGGTCACAGGTCAAAGGTCATTTGGGTCAGGGTCATGAAATTTTCAGGGTAGGTGTCAAATTGATCAATGCGAGGGTACTGAAAGTTTCGTCGCGATCGGCCGCTTTTTACGCGAGTTATTCGCGAAAAACCATGGGGGGGGGGTCCATCCGACCCCCCCCCCCTACACATGCGAGGGTTAATTTTGGCCATATTCCAACTCCATTTACACTAAATATCAGATATTGCAGTTGAAAGTTGGCTGCTTGGATTTTGGCAGTGTTCGTGATTTGGCCATTTACCCTACACCATGTCTATTTTAATGGATAATAGTTATGCATCAATAACATATTAACCATAGGGAAATAGAAATAAATATCTTACCTGCATCATGCATGTGACGGTTTCGGTTAGACAGAGACTGACGGGCAGCCTGAAAAATCTTTCCACACAATGTGCATTTGAGACGTGGGATGTTGTCAGATTGGGAAGGAAGAGATTTGAAGTATTTAGCGGTCCACGACTCTGGACGTGGCATGTCAATGTTAGGTACCTATATGTGAAGAATGCAAAACATTTTATTGCAATACAATTTGAAACTGTTAGGACTGGGGGATAGGGATGAGGATTAAAAATATATTTAAAAGGAAATGGAGAGGACAGGGACTCTGGAACCACAGGATAAGTTAAGGACAAAGGAAGTAGGAACAAGGAAAATTAAAACGCGAAAACGGCACGGTGCGGCTGCGAAACAATTGAAAACGTTTTGCCCATAAGTATGCTAAGCTTTTCTAAATCCTTATTCTACGTCTTTTGATATTTGGTAAGATGACGTCATTGATTATCATGTTGTATGGTAGATCATCATAAAATAAATCGGTTGTACAACACCAATTTCGTTTTAATTTTTATTTCATTTGAAATAAAACCACTTAATAATATTCGGTAAAATATTTTGAGGAAAATGAAATATATCAAATATGTTATGCTTAGGCTCTCAGGAGAAAAGGATCAACAAACGTTCTGCTGCATTAAACAATGCAGCAAATTAGCTATTAATTAGTTAGTTACGTAAACGTAATTAGCGAGACGAAACGGCGCTTTTGTTTCAGTTTTTTTTGTAGGGGTTTCAGATATTTATAGAGTTGTGGTTTGTTTTGAGGAGATGTGGAGATGGAATTGTTAATTAATCACACTTTTTAGTATATAGGGCCTTGCACTTTATCATCTGGATTAAAAAAAATGTTTGCTGAGTGCAGAAAGGTAGGTAGGTGCATCGCCAGGTTCTATCACAGGATTGGAGCAGTTTATTGCAGTTGAAAGTCAAAGTTGCGGTTCATGTTTAGGCCCTGTTCGTTATTTGGCCATCTACCCATATTGCAGTTGTGATGACAAGCAGTTTTCAGTGCAGTTTTGTGTTCTTTGATGTCATCAATTGGTGTCATTATTTTTCGTCAACTAAAACTTATTTGAACTTTCCATTCAA